>NC_045957.1:106450802-106809537 GCF_010909765.2 Amblyraja radiata
AACAAAAAAACAGGACTCACTAAAAACTATTAAAAAAAACGAATTTAAGACGGACGGCTGCTGGCTAGCAGCCGTTCACCAAGATGGCTCCTCCTCCATTTGAGTAGATGGCAGAGTAGATTTGATGGGCCAAAGACCCAATTCTGCTCCCATAACATGAACTTATGAACAAAACAGCCTGTGAATGTACCATCATTCTAATGAAAATCCAGAAGAACATGCAACACGCATGGTGAAATAGACAGTCGGTGATTATTTGAATACAACAACACCCCCACTGATTTCTGATCCTATCAAAAGGGAGTAAGTCACTTACCACTTTTCCATTTTGTGGGTCATAGTACCTCTCCAGCAGCAGCACGGTGGTGCTTTTCCCACATCCACTACTTCCCACTAGAGCCAAGGTTTGTCCTTTCGCAACTGCGATTGTTAAACCTTGCAACACAGGCACATCCGGGCGAGTGGGATAGTTAAAGGCAACATCTTCAAACTTGACCATTCCTTCAAATGTGCTCTTAAAAAATAATCAGATCCATGACATTTTAGTACCATTTTAACTTTTTTAAACATGTTCGCAAATAACTTTGTGAAGATATCAAATATACAGGTGTCCATCAACAGTTAGAACTCAAAGTATATGTCACTCTTATATTGTTCTCCATACTGGACGCTGTCAGCTCATTCAGCATTCCCAATGTTTCATTACTTGTATTACTTTGTATGGCGATGTGGTTGCCTCTTGTGCTCTCCCATATGACTCGGCAAACCATTCAGTTGTCAACATGACACATGCTTACCCACCCTGGGATATATGTGAATGCAGACCTACAGCTGTGTGAGACACAAGGTGCTGGAGTAGCTCAGTGAGTCTGGCGGTATCTCTGGAAATAAATATCGGGCTTGCCGACAATACCAAATGTTCCATGATTCATGAAAACACAGTTCAGCAGCATTAAAGCATCAATTACATGGATTCCAGATGGACCAGTCAACAATTTTGTCACTTGGGCCATGTGCCATTTTATAAAGCAAGGAGGGCCTTCACCAGTGCTCTTTAAAGATAGAGGAGGCAACCCTTCAGTTTAAGACATCAAGAATGTGCAGAGCTATGTCAATGATATTCATGGCCAAGGGTTTAATATTCTATAGACACAAAATGCTGGAGTAACTCAGCAGGACAGGCAGCATTGTCTGGAGAGATGGAATGGGTGCAGCTTCGGGTCCAGACCCCTCTTCAGATCTATATTCAATGCTCTCATATATCCACGTCCATCATGTGCAACAGCTCACATGTGGCTCTGGAATCTTTTCAACTGTTATTACAAAATTACACTTTTAATACCTAATCTCTGGCCTTAGTTGTATTGTCACCTGCTCCTTCACAGTCCCAGGAAGATGCTCCTTTGCACTCTCTATTCAATTGTGCCAACTGTGTCAAAATTAGATATTAGTTCCCGAGTTGGAAATTGTAAATGTTATAATCTATACAAATATGGTAAATGTTTCTGACTATATTATTCACAACAGATGAAAATGTCTTTCAAGGCTTTGTGCTAAATATACAGTTACCAAAAGATACAAAGTGCTGGAATAACTCGGCAGGTAACATTTCAGGTCATGACCATTCTTCAGACCCTGAAGAGTTTGAAAAAGGGGTCTGAAGAAGTGTCTCGACCCGAAATATCACATATCCATGGTCTCCAGAGATGCTACCTGACTGCTGCGTTACTCCACCACTTTCCTTTTGTGTATTAACCGGCACCTGCAGTTCTTAGATCTAAAGATCATGTGATAGGACCAGAATTAGGCCAATCGGCCCATCAATACTCCACCATTCAATCATGGCTGATCTATCGCTCTCTCCTACCGGAAACCTTCTCCCCATAAACTCTGACACCTGAACTAATCAATAATCTTATCTATCTCTGCCTTAAAAATATCCACTGACGACCTTCACAACTTTCTGTGGTAAAGTATTCCACAGATTCTCCACCTTCTGACTGCAGAAATTCCTCATCTCCTTCCTAAAGGAACTTCCTTTAATTCTGAGGCTATGACCTCTAGTCCTAGACTCTCCCGTGAGTGGAAACATCCTCTCCACATCCACACTATCCAGGCCTTTCGCTATTCTGTATGTTTCAATGTCCCCCCTCAATCTTCCAAACTTCAGCCAGTACAAGCCCAGTGAGTCAAACGCTCACTGTTTCTACATTTAGTCACCAGCTGTTTCTGAGCCATTTGAGATTCTAACATTTCATAGGCTTCATTTTTTTAATGTTCGGTACTACTGAGCATTAACTACAAGACTGCGAGGTACTTACGGGAACATCACCAGCATCACTAAAGCTGTCTATTGATACTGTTTGTTCAATCAACATGATGATTCGGGCTGCTGATACTTTAGCCTTGGCATAATCAGGTGCAAACGAGCTGGCTTGTCCCAAAGCCATTGCTCCAAATACTATCGCTGAGAACACGCTGCAATAATCATAAATCGGATTTAAAAACATGCAATATTATCCCTACAAATATGTGAGTTCTGCAGAATGATAATCCATTAAAAAAATTATCAAGTCTCTTGTGCAATTCATAAATAATGCCAACTTAAATGGGTGTGCTAGATTTAAGTTTAGGTTCATTAATGTCATGTGTAACCAGTAGATGTAAATATCTTGTGAAAAGAACTTGGAAGAATCTTCCCCAAACCAGAACATGTCAAAACTCAGGCCAATAGGCCAGTTTCCATGCTGCATCATTAAACTCTAAACAGAGTAAACATTTCAGGTCAATAATTCTTAGCAGAACTAAGAAAAGTAGAAAAGCAAGTGAAAAAGAGAGTCAATGTATCAAGTCGAAGATAGACAAAATGCTGGAGTAACTCAGCAGGTCAGGTACATCGCTGGAGAAAAAGGATGGCTGATGTTTAAAGAAGGGTCCCGACCTGAAATGTCACGCATCCTTTTTCTCCAGAGATTCTACCTGACTCCAGTACTTTGTGTCTATCTTTGGTATATACCAGCATCTGCAGTTCCTTTCTACGCAAGGTATCAAGTGAGTGGATTTGACCTGATGCGTTGGACGTAGCATTGGATGCTGCCTAACCTACTGACTGCTTCTGCCATCTTCGGTTTTGCTGTCACATTTGCAGCACTTGCAGTTAGTTTTGCTACAATGAATAAAACAGGCTATTGTTCTTTGCAGTTTACAGATGAAATTGACAAAATGAGAGTTAAATGAAATGAAGTTAACAATAAGGTATTACTCATACCGATGTACAGAAACGGAGGGGCAGCAGGCAAGGTTTTGGTTTCCAGATAGACAATGAGATTCTTCAGCAGTTACCGGATGGCGTTGTTCCAAGAGTTCAGCTCAGATCCAAGCGGTAGCCTCAGATACAAGCGGACTCACTCAGGTAGCCGGACAGGACCTGAGTGAGTCTTCTCAGTGATGCCTCACTTCATTCAACTGTGCAGTAGACCATTGTGCAAGGAAAGAGATGGAACCAAGCAGACAGTACAGATTGGAAAGAGAAGGACAGTGTCAAGAAAGCAAGTTGCAGAAGCTGAAGAATGGGATAGTCAGACATTTTTGGCGGAAAAGAGAAAGCAAGGAAAATTAGAAGATACTGAAAATACAGATTTTTTTAAACATAATGCAGAAACAGGAGGAGATAGTAATTTGATCCCTGATGCCTGCTTCACTATTAGATCATTAGCTCAACCCCACGTACTAACCCACATACTTTGATCCCCTTAAACCATCTAAAAATCAGGGACGGCAGTGGTGCAGCAGTAGAGTTGCTGCCTTATAGCATTGGACTCGATGGGCTGAAGGGCCTGTTTCCATGCTGTATCTCTAAAGTCTATTCCCTTTTGTAGAATATATATCGTGACACACAGCTCTTTCAGCTGGCAAATTTCAAAGATTCACAACTGGGTAAATGGAGAAATGTATTCTCAATTCTCTGCTGAATGGCCACCTCAATATGTGACTATAACTCCTGATTCTGGACACTGCAGCCAGGGAAAACATCATCTCTGCATCCACCCTGCAAGCTTATCAAGTCTTGATACATTTCATTGAGATGATCTCTCAGTTTTATAAACTTCCAAGACTATAGGCCCAGTTTGCTTAATATCTCCTCATAAAATAAACCCATGATCCAATGAATCAATTTAGTGAATCTTTATTACACTACCTTATGACAAGTGTTTCTCTCAAATAGAGAGATTAGACTTAAACACAATATTTCAAACCTCATCATTATCTTAAATGGATTCCTCTTGCATTTTTTATAGAGAGGCCCTTACAGTACCTCACATAATTAAAGCAAATACATCAATAATAACCCAAGCCAATGGCCTCATTTGCTTACAGAAACAGTTGATGCAACAAGAATTTATACTCACAGAAAAATGTCTTGGAACCCCATGTAGTTATGTGTCACTAGCCAGGCTCCAAATCGAAAACATGCTGCATAAGCAAAGGCCATAATTGCCTGTGAAAGGCCAAAGGTGACTCCATAAATGAAAGATTTATTTTTGGCGTTCCTTTGGAAACATAAAAGGGGAAATATACAATGTTGAGCAACGCGTGGCAATGATTTTAATGCTCTGTATACATTTGATCCATGAGAGGAGGGATTTCATACCATATCCCTGCTGCCCTCAATCAACGATAATGTTAACTGCAGTTATTATCAACCAGCTGAACCCTATCCATCCCACCCCCACCACGCAGCCCCAACGCTTACACCCTCAAACAGGCAGATGGTTCCCTTAAAAAATATAGGTAAATTCTGGAACAGAAGAATTAGGATGAAGAATAGGTCTGTAGTTTCATTTAGTTTCGAGATACAGTGCAGAAACAGGTCCTTCGGTCCACCGAGTCCGCACCGATCATCGATCCCCACACATTGACACTACCCTACACACTATGGACAATTTACACTTATTGCAAGCCGATTTACCTACTGTAAAGAAATGCTGTCAACACACTGTGACTTTACTTCTTTTATTCATACTGTGGCATTACAGAGAGCACTAGCTGTACGTGGTCTGTCACGGAAACTAGAGAGCGATATGTGGGTGGGGAGGTTGTAATTATACTTGTGATATGGGGAGTGGTTAGTAGTGATGAGGTAACTATATTAAGGGTCACATGCATATATCATCTACATCCTTCCCCTTGGAAATGAAAGACAAACAAAGTAGTGACAGGGCGACCACGTCTCATGCGCTAGAAATGGTTAAGCAAAATCACCATAGCGGACAGGCGGCTTGACAACACGTCCCGACCGGGTTCGCATCTCGCCATCTCCCCTCCCTGCAGGAACAAGTGGAGGCAGTACGGCAACAGGTGCAGACGGCCGAACTGGAACAGGGGAGCCGGGAGGGGACGGAGAAGACAAGGGCAGAAGGGCATGTGGGGCTTGCAGTGGACTGCGCGCGGGCAGGCGAGGGAGGGTGAACCGGAGGAGGAGCGGACGGATAGAGCTGGGAGGGTAGAGACCGTGGCATGCGAGGAGCGATGGGCCGAGCATCGCCTGGAGGCTGAAATTGCAGCGGGGGAGCAAAAGGATCTGCGGGTGGTGGTCGCAGCTCGTTGACGAGCCGCAGATTTTGGCGGGACCGGCGGTAGATGGTTCCTGCATGGTCGACGAGATAGGACCGAGGCGACCCAGCAGAGGCGACTACGGTAGCGAGCCGGGAGTGACCGGTGGGGGTCTGCATGCGGACAACCTGACCGGGGAAAAGGCGCGGCAGGGGGCGGCAGGACTTGTCATGGGAACGTTTCTGGACATCGCACTTAAACGCAATGCGCTCCTGAACAGCAGCGGGCTTGAGGACAGAGGGGATGAGTAAGCACTGGGCCACCGGGATCGGAGGTCTGGTACTGCGAGACATGAGCTGCTGAGCAGGGGAGCCCATGGCAGGGTCATGGGATATGTTGCGAAGGTTGAGGAGGGCTAGAAAGAAGTCAGAGTTGGACAAACGACATTGTTCCAGTAAGTTCTTTGCACTGCGAACGGCGCGCTCGGCCAGACCGTTGCTTTGCGGGTACTCAGGGCTGCTGGTGAAGTGGCGGAAGTTCCAGCTGGTTGCGAAAGCCCTAAACTCGGAGCTCGTGAATTGGCTGCCGTTGTCCGACTGCAGGCTGGCCGGGGTGCCAAAGGTAGAGAAATGGCGGCGCAGCTTATCGACAACGGCCGAAGAGGTGAGGGAATGCAGCTGGTCTACCTCGAACCAGTTGGAGTAGGAGTCGGCAAGTACCAGGAAGTGTTTGCCTCGCCACTTGAAAATGTCAGTGGCAACCGCCATCCAGGGCAGTTCGGGTGCAGGCTGCTGCAGAAGCGGCTGTCGTTGCTGGTGGGGGGCGAGGCTGTTGCAGGTGGAACACGAGGAGACCCTCTCCCGGATGTATTGAGCCATACCAGGCCAGTAGAACTGGCTCTGGGCGTGAGACAAGGTGGCTTCGGCCCCAGGATGACCGTTATGAGCGGCCTGAAAATAGTGGTCGTGCAGAGCAGCAGGCACTACCACCTTGTGTCCTTTCACGACCACGCCGTCGTGGAGTACGAGCTCATCACGGATCAGGAAGTAGGGCACCGCGCCAGCCGGCAGAGCGGAACGACGGTTGGGCCAGCCCTGCTGGATGATGGCAGCAAGCTGTTGCAGGGCAGGATCATCGGCAGTGTGCTCGACCAGGGACTTCATCTGCTGTGAAGGGACAATATTGACATTGAGCACCATCAGGTCAGACATTTCATAGGGGTGGCGATCGGTGGATGTTAGCGGGGCGCGGGATAGCGTGTCGGCCACGAACATGTCTTTGCCTTTTCGGAAAACGACGTTGAAAGTGAAACGCTGGAGTTGCAGCATCATGCGCTGCAGTCGGGATGAGGCAACATGGATCGACTTGTTGAGGATGGTGACAAGCGGCTGGTGATCTGTTTCAATGGTGAAAGTGTTGCAGAGTATATAGTCCTTGAATTTGGAGCATGCAAACACCACGGCCAGTAGCTCCTTCTCGATCTGTGCGTAGTGCTGTTCGGCAAGGGTCATGGTACGGGACGCGTAGGAGACTGGCAGTTGCAGGCCGTCATGGAGCTGTAGACAAGCGGCACCGAGCCCGAACTGAGAGGCGTCGCAGGTGATAATAATGGGACGTTGCAGGTCAAAAAATTTAAGTGTGGGGGTACTGATCAGCTTGGACTTAAGAATGTCGAAGGCTTTTTGGTGTTGAGGGGACCAAGCCCAGGCCGTGTCCTTCTTTATCAAATCCCTCAGGGGTGCACTCAGCTCGCTGAGGTCGGGGATGAACTTCCCCAGGTAGTTTACCATGCCCAGGAAACGTTGCAGGCTGGGCACATCAGTGGGTGATGACATCTCGGAGATGGCAGCCATTTTCTGTGGGTCGGGTTTCAGCCCCGAGGCTGTGAATACATGTCGAACATATGTGACCTCGGGGACGCGGAATCGGCACTTCTTGGGGTTGAGTTTCAGGATGTCGTCAACGATGATGGCACACGGTAGACCGGCAAACAGTTGCTTCATTGTCCGTTGGAACACCTCGCTGGCAGAGTTGATTCCGAATGGCATTCGGAGGAACTTAAATCTGCCGAAGGGGGTGCTGAAAGTTGTCAGGTTGGAGGAATGCTCGTCAAGCGGTATCTGCCAGAAGGAGCTCTTGGCATCGAGGACAGAAAAGATTGTGGCCGGACCAACCTGTGCAGCGACGTCCTCTACTGTTCTCATGGGGTAGTGCGGGCGTTTGATGGCAAGGTTTAGGTCTTTGGGGTTGATGCAAACGCGTATTTCGCTTTTGTCCTTTTTTGCGGCAACAACCATGGTGGAGACCCACTTGGTGGGTTCGCTGACCGCCTTTAGGATGCCCATTTTTACCATGCTGTGCAGCGTCGATTCTACTTTTTCCTTCATGGCGAAGGAGACACGGTGTGGCGCACGGACCACTGGCTCGACATTGCGGTCGAGGACAATCTTGTAGTTGTAGGGCAGCTTGCCCAGCTCGTCATCAAAGCGGTCAGGATATTCAGCCAACGGGTCCATTAGGGCCTGCAC
The DNA here is from genome assembly GCF_010909765.2 of Amblyraja radiata. Taxonomy (NCBI): domain Eukaryota; kingdom Metazoa; phylum Chordata; class Chondrichthyes; order Rajiformes; family Rajidae; genus Amblyraja; species Amblyraja radiata. Next base: position 106,458,884 of record NC_045957.1, read on the forward strand.
CTTGTGGATGTCACGGTGGAAGGAGACCAGGCCCAGGTCCTGGCATGCTTGGTTGCCCAACAGGGTAATGCAGTTGGAATCGAGAAGATAGAAAGTGAGGGGCCGAGAGGTCTCCAGTATCTTGCAGCGCAGAGTTGCCTTTCCCACAGGAACAAGAACCCCTCCCCCGTATGCGTGCAAAGTGGAGCGATCAGAAGTAACTTGCTCATTAGACCTAATCTTATTGAAGAGGATTGTTGACATAACATTCGCAACAGCTCCGGTATCTAACTTAGCGGTGAAGGTCGAGTTGTTCACAGTTACACGAACTGAAGGGTCTGTTATCACTGCAGGTGCATCCAACACAGAAAAAATGCTGGTCTCCCCCTGAGAGGACCCAGATTCAGATACAGGGAGTTTGTTGAGATGGTACTGGGAACCGAGCTCGTTAACAGTTTGCTCCAAGTTGTTTAACATACGCCTTGGAGCAGCAGGAGGCTTCCCACGGGAACGGCAGGCAGCAGAAAAATGGTTTAGTTTCTTGCAGTGATTGCACGTTTTGCCCAAAGCAGGGCATACATTGTACTGATGAGTGGCAAAGTTACAATTGGGGCACCTTAGCTGGGTACGTCCCCCGGGAGCAGTGCCAGACCTCGGGGGTCGTGGCGGGGTAGGGTTCTGCCAAGGGCGGGTAACGCTGGCAAAGTTAATGTCCTGATCAGCCGGAGACACTGCCGAAGTGACGGCTTCGGCTAAACGGCAGGCATGCATAGCCTCGTTAAAAGACAGGTCGGGCTTGCGCAAAAGTTCAGCCCTTAGCTTTTCATCGCGGAGACCGTAAACCAGAAGGTCCCTGGTCAGCTCCTCGGGGGTCAGCGTCTCAAGGCGGCACCGTCTGGCCAGGTGTCGCAGCGCAGCAACATAGTTCTCAGCAGATTCACCAGGGTGCTGACGCCACCCGAACAGTTTGCAAAGTTCTAAAATGCAATTAGTCGGAATGTCGCAAATCGCGGTAAACTTAGCCAATAAACATACCGGGTCCCGAACAGATTCACCCGCAGCGTAGACGAAGAAGTCTGACTGAGCCAGGGCATCGGGACCAGCCAGGTTAAGGAGTAGAGAAGCTTGGACGGCAGGAGTAGCGGCAGGATGAGCGATTGTGACATAGTGGTCGAAGTCACGTCTAAAGACGTCCCATCGATGGGCAATGTCTGCATCGAAAACGAGCACATCGGGTTTGCGGCAAGAAGTGGCCATAACGAGGAAAAAAGAGGGGGTAACAGAAAACTGGGGCAAAATTAAAGAAACAACCGATAAACATGAGGCGCAAGGGTAAGAGATTTGACACCATGTAAAGAAATGCTGTCAACACACTGTGACTTTACTTCTTTTATTCATACTGTGGCATTACAGAGAGCACTAGCTGTACGTGGTCTGTCACGGAAACTAGAGAGCGATATGTGGGTGGGGAGGTTGTAATTATACTTGTGATATGGGGAGTGGTTAGTAGTGATGAGGTTACTATATTAAGGGTCACATGCATATATCATCTACACCTACAAACCTGTATGTCTTTGGAGTGTTGGAGAAAACCGAAGATCTCAGAGAAACCCCACACAGTTATGAAATTTATTAACAGAGGCAATTGACCTACCATCCTGTACGTCTTTGGAGTGGAGGAAACCCGAGCTTCCGGAAAAAAACACTGTCACAGAAATAAAGTACAAATTCCACAAAGACAGCACCCGGGTCTCTGGCGCTGTAGGGCAGCAACTACAGCTGTGCCACTGTGCTGCCCCTCAGTGATCTACTACCTGATCTACTACCCCAGTGCTATTTTGTGTCACTATCCCCATGTTTCTTGATTCCCTTGATGTCCAGAATGCCATCAATGTGCGTTTTGAACTAATATAATTACTGAGACTACGCAGAGCCTCCAGGATAGAGAATCCCAAAGACTCGCCATCCACTGAGTGAAGTAATTGCTCCCCTTCTCAATGCTGGTTAGTTTAAACTGTGTTCTCAAGCAATGTCCCTTGCTAGACTCCTCAGCCAGGGGAAACATCTTCCCGGCATCCTGAAGTATGCCCTTTTGGAATTTTGTATGTTTCTATTAGATTCTTTTAAACTCTCTAGAATACCATCCCAGTTTTCTCAATCACTCCTCAAACAGCAAACCTGCCATCCCTGGAACCAGTCGAGTGAATCTTTCTTGCATCCCGTCTCGTCCAAGTACAGCCTTTCATGGATAAGGAGTAAAAAAACAGGACACTATACTCCAGGTGTGAACTCACGGAGGCCCTGTATAATTACAGCCCCTGGGACCCTACAAATCAGTGCCCTACACACAACTGTATTAGGGCTGCCAACTGTCATGCATTGAGCGTGAGAATCACGCATTTGACGAAATGCTCACGCTCTCACGGTGATGACAGAAGTTCTCACGCTCAAAATTTAAACACATATAAATAAATAAAGCCACACTCATCAATGAGAATAGTTTTCTGCCAGCAGGTTCCCCTAAAGAACGAGCAATTTGGCTTAAGCCCATCGTACACTATTTAAAATGGCAATGTAGACAAAAATCCTGGAGAAACTCAGTGGGTGAGGCATCATCTATGTCTGAATTTGACTCTTCTTCAGACTGAAGCATTTCACCAGCATTTTTATCTACCGCTCTATAGATGCTGCCTCACCCGCATTCAAATTTCCGTATAGATGGTGGGATAAGTGAGATACGGCGGTGGTCCCAGAACCGACCACCCCCCCCCCCCCCCCCTCAAGGCACCGCTCACATCTCCCACCCTCACCTCCGGCGGCTCTCTCTGTGTCTGCTCTGTCCACACTGCATGGAGTTTTAACCCCGGCCCGGAGCAAACCGGGTGAGTGGGGGTGTCGGTGCCGCCTCCGGAGCCGCGGGGATGAATCTCGGGCTAAGGCTTTGCTCCGATGCCCTACCCCCGGGTCACTGTCCCTCACCTCCCCCGGGCAACTGACCCTCACCTCCCCCGGACCCCAGCTGGACACAGAGCACCTGGGCCGGCCCGCATTCTCGGGGAAGAGAGGGAAATGCTCCCCGGACATTGCCAGGTCTCCGCTCACTCCGGCTGTTTTCGCCGCTTCACTGACGCACACTTTCACACACACCCTTACACACACTAGGTTTAAAAGGATATGGGCCAAATGCTGATAAATGGGACTAGTTTAGATGGGGCATCTTGATCCGCATGGACCAGTTGGGATGAAGGGCCTGTTTCCATGCTGTAAGACTATGACACACTGCAGAAGGGTGCAATTGCTCTGGAGAGGATCCAGAGGCGATTTATGAACATATTGGCAGGGCTGGAATTTTTTTTTCACTTTGAAGAAAGATTTGGTAACCGGGATTGTATTCTCTGCAGCAATGGAGGTGAAGAAAAGAGTAGTTGAAGTGAATAATATTATGAGAATAGGACCTGTTTCGCTTAACAACAAGTGTAGGAAGGAACTGCAGATGGTGGTTTAAACTGAAGATAGACACTAAAAACTGGAATAACTCAGCAGGACAGGCAGCATCTCTGGAGAGAAAGAATAGGTGATGTTTCGGGTCGAGACCTTCAGACTGAAGAGGTTGAAAACCAGCCATAAAACACAATGACTGGAGAGCAATCCTTGTTCGATACATACCAGGGCTCCATCACCGACCTCTACCTCCGCTACATCGACGACTGCTTTGGTGCCACCTCCTGCACCCGCACACAACTGACTGACTTCATCCACTTCACCACTAACTTCCAACCGGCACTCAAATACACCTGGACCATTTCTGACACTTCCCTACCATTCCTTGACCTCACTATCTCCATTGCAGGTGATAGACTTCTGACCAACATCCATTATAAACCCACTGACTCCCATGGCTATCTGGACTACACTTCTTTCCACCCTGCTTCCTGACTACGGGTGCTGTCTATACAGTATTTGTACATTCTCCTTATGACCACATGGTTTTCTCTGGATATTCTGGTTTTCTGGTTTCTCCCACATCCGAAAGAAGTGCAGGTTTGTAGGTTAATTGGCTTCTGTAAATTGTCCCTGGTGTGTCGGATACAACTGGTGTATGGCAGATTGCTGGTCCGTGTGGACTTGGTGGGCCGAAGGGCCTGTTTCCATATAAATGTTTTACATATATATCTTAATTTCATTGAACCATATACTTTTGAATATGTGGCATTATTTTCGTCTTGTTTCTATAGTCAAAGGGTAAGGTTGATTGATTTATTTGTGCAGAACAGTGATGGAAGTCTGACTCCTCTTGCCTTGTTTCTATGTTTTTGTTTCTCTATATATATGCATAAATTATATGAATTTATGCATATAAATTATATAGGCATGAATTTTAATCTGATTTCCATACATGAATATACTATGGTCATTCATGTGCTGCACCTGTTGATCAGAGCCTGGCTCTACTGTGGAATGTAATTAGGAACTTTATTCATATTCATGGGACGGTGGACGCCCGCGACGGGGCGGTTGAGCCACATGGACTGGCTCGCTCAGGTCCAAACGGGCCGGTTTCAAACGAGCCACAGGCACCGTTTCACGCCAGCCTCCCATGTCCAAATCAAATGTAGTAGGCTTGTGCCGCAGCACGCGAAAGGGACCTTCATACGGGCACTGCAAGGGTGACTTGTGGGAATCACGGCGAAGAAAAACGTACGGGCAGCCCATCAGTGGCACATGGGAAGAGGCCACTCCATGACGCAACATTGGGATGGGAGATAGGGCGCAGACCCACTCCCGCAAGCGGATCAGCACCGATGACGGGGGTTCCTGGGACCCATCAGCAGCAGGTCGATCTTAGAGAAGAACCTAGCCCCGGCCAGATGGGTTGAGAAGTCCTGTATGTGGGGAATAGGGTAACGGTCAGCGGTCGTAGCCTCGTTAAGGCGGCGGTAGTCCCCGATCGGCCTCCAACTGCTTCGGCACCATGTGCAGCGGGGAAGCCCATGGGCTGTTGGAGCGCCGAACGATACCCATGGCCTCCATACGCCTTTGCCATGATGAGTTTGTCTGCATTGAGCCAAGGGCGAGTGTGGAGCGGTGGACCCGATGTCAGAATATGGTGCATGACACCGTGCCTCAGGCTGGCTGAGCCGAACTTAGGGGTGACAATGTCCCAGAAATCAGCCAGTACCTGGGCGTAGACATTGTCCACCGTCGCTACAGGGTTGCTGACCGGCACTGTGGGCGCAGTGGAACGCAAGGAGACCTTCTCAAAAGTTGACGCGTGGATGAGACGTTGGCCCGTCACGTCCACGAGGAGCGACTGTGCCCGCAAGAAATCTGCGCCCAGCGGGGGCTGGGCCACGTCCGCGATGATGAAATGCCAGGTGAAATGGAACGCGCTGTAAATGACAGGAACCGTCCGGACACCATGTGTGTGGATTGAACTGCCATTCGCAGCAGTTAATGGGGGGCCCCTCTTACCAGCACGAAGGTCGAGTCCAGATGGGGGCAATACGCTGACCTCCGCCCCCGTATCCACCATGAATCTGAGCCCCGAGCGCCGATCCCAGACATACAGTCGATGGACCCTGCCGGCCACCGCAGTGACTCTCGGTGGCCGGCACTGCCGTTTCCCGGAAACGAACATGGCTGGCCTTGGATCTTATGGGTCCTGCTCAGCCATCCTCCTCTCCTGTGCCACTTGTCTTGTTTGTGGCTCCTGTGGCCCTCTTGTGGGCGTGGTCCTGGGTCTCTGGGCCTGCCAGGTCGTGGTCCTGGGTTACTGGCCCAGCCTGGTCATTGAATCAATCCGGTCCAGTGATTCTGGAGATTCCAGCTGCTCCAGGTTATCCAGCGCGCCCACCTGCTGCTGGTCAGAGATCCACAGCTCATCAGCACGGGCTGCTAGCTGGATGGGATCTTCAAAGCTCCCCTCCACAAGCTGCTGACGGAGGTCTCGTGACAACTGCTGCAGGCAGGTGAATTCAAAGAGTGGGCAGGGCAGGTGATCACCCATGAGCGTTAGCATCTCGCTCATGAGGGCCGGTCACCGAGCCCGCCCATGTTAAGGACTTGACAGGCTCGGCCTGTAGATCCGGAGCAACAGCTCCTTGAGGCCTGTGTATTTCCCCACGACCGGCGGGTTATCCAGGTAAGGAATGACCCGACTGGCCGTCTGCTGGTCAAGGGCGCTTACCACATAGTGATAGCGTGTCTCGTCCGCTGTAACACTGCGGATGTGAAATTCGGATTCGGCCTGTCGAAACCAAACCCTCGGCTGCGAGGACCAAAATGCAGGCAGCGTCAGGGAGCCCGCGTTGGCCTTGTAGGCGGCAGCGGCAGAATGCATTTTTTTTTTTTTTTTTGTAATTTCCCTTCCAGGATTACACTCCTGGGCGTCTGGGGTCATCAATTGTGGCGGGGACTGGCAGGAGTCCAGCCAAAACTCCTAGTTGGACACAGGGTTGTGTGTTCTAGACGTGTTTAATCTTCTGTATACAGCTCCCTACTCCTCAGCTGCCACGGGCATTGCCCGGCCTTAAATAACTCAGATAACGACCCCGTGAACCGCGCCTCCCCCACCAAGACGCCGCTCTCTAGAGCCGATGGATGTTGGTCAGAAGTCTATCACCTGCAATGGAGATAGTCAGGTCAAGGAATTTGAAGCATAAATGTTGCATTCAAGTGTAAGTTAAAAGAATCGCTACAGTATGCACCAGATTGCACAATTTAAAGCTGAGAAATGCAAAAGCTCCCAACCGTGCGAGAGGGGACACCGCCCCCTCCTTGGTCGCTACGCTCCATCGCAATTTCCCACTCTCAACTTTCACCCAATGTTGGCAGCCCTGACTGTATACCCAACTCATTCTTGACACAAGAACAGCACAGTGCAGTGGTAGTGCTGCTACCTTACAGCGTTAAAGACCCTGGTTCAATCCTGAATGGGTGTTCTCTGTACGGATATTGTTAGTTCTCCTTGTAACCATGTGTGTCTTCTACAAGTGCTTCGGTTTCCTCCCACACTCCAAAGTCGTACAGGTTTGTAGGTTAATTGGCTTCTGCAAATTAACAAAAATTGTCCCTAGTGTGCAGGAAGGATAGTGCAAGCGTACGGGGTGATCGCTGGTCGGTGCTGGGCCCGGAGGGCTGAAAACCCTGTTTCCATGCTGTATCTCTAAAGTCTAAAGGCTTAGATCCTGCCCAGTAGTCAACCATTCAAATAAATCAATATTGAGATTTCTCAAGGCTACCCCCTTATCCTACTGTAGCTCAGCAGTCTGCGTACCATTTGGGGCTATATGTGGATTATCAGCTCAGTATCAAAACTGAAGCACCACCCTGTCCCTTTTCCCCTTCAAAATTATTTTTCAAATCATTATCCAAATCCACTTTAAATTATGTCGCTATTCATGGCTCAATTGTCAAATAAAGGATCCAAGCAGCAATAACATATTGGGTTAAAAATATTTTTTAACATTCTGCTTTATTCTTCTGGCTAATAAGGACCCCTTTATACCATCAACCAAATATCAATGGTCTCCTGTTACCTGTATGGAATAGCCATGCTACTTTTGTACATTTGTTCAAATTTTTTCTCTCTTGTTAGAGCTACAACAGTTCGAATGTTTTCAACTGCCTCTGTAGCAATCTGGTGAAGATGAAGAAAACAATGGTTAAATAATGCGGCATAAATGGAATTGCCTACAACACAATAAGCGGCCTCTGCAGTCCGTCTGTCTTTTATTATTTTATGTCTCGCTTGAGTGAGTTATAGTGGTTTTTTTTTAACTGGGTATGTGTGTGGGGGGCGGGGGACGGGGGTCGGGGGGTAGGGTGTGGGGGAAACTTTTCAAATATTTTCCCTGTACGGAGGACCCGACCTTTTCTCTGTCGGGTCTCCGTTGTCGTTGGGGCCTAGTACCATGGAGTGGCCTCCAACCGGAACAACCTAGGGCACCAGTCGCGGAGCCTGCGGACTTACCATCATGGAGTGGACCGAGTTCGGAGCGGGAGGAGCTGTGGTGCTGCGGCCCGACCCCGGAGATTTGGAGACTCCAGCTGCAGGTCTGGTGGACGGTAACACCGGGAGCCCGCAGGTCCCTGGTGAGAGACCGCTTTTCGGGGCTTCCGCAACAGCGACTTCTCCCGCCCGAGTTGCGGGGTTGAGGATGACCTGGAGGGAGGCCTTACATCGCCCGGCGCGGCTTTAAATGGCCGCGGGACTTGCTAGTGCCCGCCGGGGGCTCAAACATCCAGACCCGGAGTGTGGCCTTGCATCGCCCAGCGCGGCTTTAATGGCCGCGTGACTTATTTACCATCGTCCGCCGAGGGCTTTGACTCTGACATCGGGAGGAGAATGGGGAATGCAGGGGAGAGATAAGACTTTGCCTTCCATCACAGTGAGGAGATTCGCTGCGATGGATGTTTGTGTAAATTGTGTTGTGGCTTGGTTCTTCTACTTGTTTGCATGACTGCAGAAAACAAATCTCGTTTGAACCTGAATGAGGTTCAAATGACAACAAATAAATTGTATCATTGTATCATAACAGCAGATTTTTCAGAAGTGGGCTTCCAAATCCCAGTCTCAACCATAGAACATATAACAGTACAGCACAGGAACGGCCCTTTGGCCCACAATGTTTGTCCGTACATGATACCAAGTTAAACTGATCTCATCTGCCTGCACATGATCCATATCCCTCTATTCCCTGTACCTATCCAAAAGTCTCTTAAATACTTGCAATACTCGAAATGCGGCTTAATCAGTCCTCAGAGCTGTATCATGACTTCCTGACTACTGTATTGAATGCCCCTAGTTATGAAGGCATGCATACCATATGCGCAACAGGGACAGTCCCCCAAGTCCTCACCTTTCACCCCATCAGCCGTTGCTTACAGCACATAATCCTCCACCTTTCCCCACCTCCAACGGGATCCCACCACTAGCCACATCTTCCCATTTCCACCCTTTTCCGCTTTCCGCAATGACCGTTTCCTCCGCTCATCCCTTCCACCCCAAACTGTCCCCTCCCCAAGTACTACCCCCTGCAACATATGTCCTTATACCTCTACCCTCGCCTCTGTCCAAGGACCCAGACAGTCTTTCAGGTGAGGCAGAGGTTCACTTGCACCTCCTCCAGCCTCATTTACTGTATCTGCTGTTCCACGCGTGGACTCCTATATATCGGCGAGACTAAGCGCAGGCTCGGCGATCGTTTTGCTGAGCACCTCCGCTCAGTCCACCTAGACCTACATGATCTCCCGGTTGCTAAACACTTTACTCCCCCTCCCATTCCTGACCTTCCTGTTCTGGGCCTCCTCCGCTGTCAGAGTGATGCCCAATGCAAATTGAAGGAACACCTCATATTTTGCTTGGGCAGCTTCTAAACATCTAAACCTAAATTTTAGTAGTTACTTAAGTTATGATGTCGGATGGAAGCTGCATATCCAAATCTCGTTGCACTTATGTGCAATGACAATAAAAGATATCATTATTATTATTATTACATCCCAGCGGTATGAATATGGAATTCTCTAACTTCAAGTAATCCTTGCTTTCCCTCTCTCTCCACCCCTCCCCATCTGAATTCTCCAACTAGTTTCACTGTCCTTCTGATTAAATTTTACAGATTGTTTGCCACGTTGTCACCTTCCCCTCAGCTGACAATCAACCATTCTACATTTTCCTTGATCTCTGTCCCCTTTGATCTCTCAGGTGTAGGCGCAGGAGTAGGCCATAGGTGCAGGAGTAGGCCATTCAGCCCTTCGAGCCAGCACCGCCTTTCAATGTGATCATGGCTGATCATCCACAATCAGTATCCCGTTCCTGCCTTCTCCCCATATCCCCTGACTCCGTTATCTTGAAGAGCCCAATTTAGCTCTCTCTTGAACGTATCCAGAAAACCGACCTTCACCGCCCTCTGAGGCAGAGAATTCCACAGACTCACAACTGTGTGAAAAACTGTTTCCCCATCTCCGTTCTAAATAGCTTACCCCTTATTCTTAAACTGTGGCCTCTGGTTCTGGACTCCCCCAACATCGAGAACATGTTTCCTGCCTCTTACCCATCCAAACCCTTAATAACCTTATATCATATGTTTCAATAAGATTTCCTCTCATCTTTCTAAATTCCAGAGTATATAAGCCCAGCCGCTCCATTCTTTCAGCATATGACAGTCCCACCATCTCGCGAATTAACTTTGTGACCCTTCGCTGCACTCCCTCAATAGCAAGAATGTCCTTCCTCAAATTTGGAGACCAATACTGCACACAATCAGTGGCGGACTGGGTCTAAAAATATTGGTTGCCAGGAGACAAAGGGGGCCCACTTCATCAGGTGCCCACATTATATAGGGGGGCCACTTGCCATCGGGCAAGCTGACACCCTGGCCAGTCCGCCACTGCACACAATACTCCAGGCGTGGTCTCACTAGGGCCCCATACAACTGCAGAAGGACCTCTTTGCTCCTATAATTAACTCCTCTTGTTATGAAGGTCAACATGCCATTCGCTTTCTTCCACTGCCTGTTGCACCTGCATGCTTACTTTCATTGACTGATGAACAAAGACCCCCCTGATCCCGTTGTACTTCCCCTTTTCCCAATTTGACACCATTTAGATAATAATCTGCCTTCCTGTTTTTGCTACCAAAGTGGATAACCTCACATTTATCCACATTAAACTGCATCTGCATGCATCTGCCCACTCACCCAACCTGTCCGCCACCCTGCATTCTCATAGCATCCTCCTCACAGTTCACACTGCCACCCATCTGCAAATTTGCGACTGTTACTTGTAATCCCTTTATCTAAATCATTAATATATATTGTAAATAGCTTATTTTCACACCTCACCTTTGCATATCTCTATGTCTCCTTCTCTGCTGACTCATTTTGAAGAAGGGCCTTGACCCGAAACATCACCCATTTCTTTCATCCAGAGATGCTGCCTGTCCCGCCAAGTTACTCCAGCATGTTGTCTATCTTTAGTGTAAACCAGCATCTGCAGTTCCATCCTATATATATGCCTTCTTTACAACCCTATCTACTTGTGCTGCCACCTTCAATGAGACATTTATATCCTGGGAAAACCTATCTATACCTCTCATAATTGTATGTACTTCTATTAAGTCTCAACCTCCAAAGTTCCAGGGAAAATCCTGAATTTATCACTAGGGCATGTGGCGTGGAAAAGCATATTTTTCTGAGTTGGTCAATACTGCAACATATATGTGGCTGAATGGGAGATACCAGAGAGTAATGGTGGATAACTGTTTGTCAGGTTGGAGGCCGGTGACTAGTGGGGTGCCTCAGGGATCTGTGTTGGGTCCACTGTTGTTTGTCATATACATCAATGATCTGGATGTAGGTGTGGTAAATTGGATTAGTAAGTATGCAGATGATACTAAGATAGGTGGTGTTGTGGATAATGAAGTATATTTTCAAAGTCTACAGAGAAATTTATGCCATTTGGAAGAGTGGGCTGAAAGATGGCAGATGGAGTTTGATGCTGATAAATGTGAGGTGCTGATAAGTGTGAGGTGCTACATCTTGGTAGGACAAATCAAAATAGGACGTACATGGTAAATGGTAGCGAATTGAGGAATGCAGTAGAACAGAGGGACCTAGGAATAACTGTGCATAGTTCCCTGAAGGTGGAATCTCATGTAGATAGGGTGGTAAAGAAAGCTTTTGGTTTGCTGGCCTTTATAAATCAGAGCCTTGAGTATAGAAGTTGGGATGTAATGTTAAAATTGTACAAGGCATTGGTGAGGCCAATTCTGGAATATGGTGTACAATTCCGGTCGCCAAATTATAGGAAAGATGTCAACAAAATAGAGAGAGTACAGAGGAGATTTACTAGAATGTTGCCTGGGTTTCAGCACCTAAGTTACAGAGAAAGGTTGAACAAGATAGGTCTTTATTCTTTGGAACACAGGTTAAAGGGGGTCTTGATAGTTCTTTAAAATTATGAGAGGGATATACAGGGTTGACGTGGATAAGCTTTTTCCATTGAGAGTAGGGAAGATTCAAACAAGAGGACATGATTTGAGAATTAAGGGACAAAAGTTTAGGGGTAACATGAGGGGGAACTTCTTTACTCAGAGAGTGGTAGCTGTGTGGAATGAGCTTCTGGTGGAAGTGGTGGAGGCAGGTTCAATTTTGTTATTTAAAAATAAATTGGATAGCTATATGGACGGGAAAGGAATGGAGAGTTATGGTCTGAGTGCAGGTAGATGGGACTAGGTGAGAGTAAGTGTTCTGCACAGACTAGAAGGGCTGAGATGGCATGTTTCCGTGCTGTAATTGTTTTATGGTTATATGGTTATATGAATTTGTGGTAAGTTGTCCTATTACCGTCAATTCTTCTTCTTTTTCTACTTAGTCCATCAGGATCCAGGATAGCCGGCTTCCAATTTGATTTAGTGCATTCTCTGGTTTAATGTGAGAACAACGGACTATTCCACAGATAGGGCAAGCAGTATTTTCTAAATATTTTTGGAGCTACTGGCCCAATGTTCTATTTTAGCAATAATCTAACATGCTCATATAATTTGGAGGCAGAAGGAAACTAAATGGATTAGAGAAGTGAGACCAGAATTGGGTCATTCATGTAATGTTAAAATTGTACAAGGCATTGGAGTAACTCAGCGGGTCAGGCAGCACCCGTAGACGGAACAGATAGGAACATAAGGGTCCTGATCTGAAACAAAGCCTATCTATTCCATCCATACATGCTTCCTGATGCACTGAATTGCTCTAGTGCTTTGTATTTTGCACAGGATTTCAACATCAGCAGTTCCTTGTGTCTCCATTTTACTACCTCATTGGTAAACTCCAAAACCACAGCTGAGTGGAAAAAAACACAAACTTGAACCAGAAATGATCTTAAAGAGTCTGGATCCACTTGGATATTCCATCTAGTCAAAAGGGAGAATCAAAAAGACATACGGCTCGAAAACATGCCCTTCAGTCCAACTTGTCAAGGATGAGCAATATGCTAGTTCCATTTGCCTGCGTTCAACCAATATCCTTATAACCCAACAGCATCTTAAGAACCTGTGAGGAAACCCGAGGACCATAGAATGTGCAAACTCTTCACAGATGGCATTGGGGGGTCGGCGTTAACTCAGGTCACTGAAGCTGCAAGGCAGCAATACTAACTGCTGTGGCACCATGCAAAACAACGCCTTCAAAGACAACTGTTTCCCACTCTTTGTACATGCACAATGGCATTCTGGGAGTTAGGGTGATTAGGAAAATAATGTTAAAGTCACAGGCAAAACTGCAGAAAAATTAAATATCAAAAAATATCACTGTTAAAATAAAAAATCATTTGTATATTTCAATAATTACTAAGGCGATGGATTGCAACTTAGAAGTAATTAGAAATAAAATAAAAAGTAGTACTAAGTATCTAATTAACTCATTAAATCGAAACAGGGACTTCCGATGGCGCCATGGAGCAGTAAGGGCGCTCCATTGAGCTCCACTCCCGTTAAAATCGTGAAAAAGCCGTTTTGGAAGACAGGATCAATTTAAAAATACTCACTGGAGCTATCTGACGTCGAGTAAGTGACGTCATCAGAAATCGCCGCAAAATAACGGGGATTAACGGCAGTTTTAAATAAGAAAAAATAATCTTCCTCAGAGACCTGCTACAAGAAGCCATCTTAAAGAACTCGGCAAAACTCTGCAAACAGCAGCAGAAAGTTCGGAAGAAGAAGCTGAGTCTCAAAGGTTACCCTCTGAAATGGCTTCGAAGGAGAAACAGATGGAACAAATGGAACAATCGGTAAGAGCTTCAGTTACCAAAGACATTTCTCAAATGATACTGGATGGAAACGTCACACTGGAGAAAAATCTGTCTCTAAAAATTAAACATGGTAATGATGAAGTGATTGAGCAATTTGCTACTCTAAAGAAACGTGTTAAAGAAGTTGAGGAGGCGTTAACTTCAGAAATCAAGCGGGTTGAAAGAGTCTGCAATGAGAAGTTTGATTCTATTCTCAAGACCACTCAAAAGTATGACAATTATGGAAGAAATGGATGCTGCAATAAGTGAGATGTCTAAGGAGATAAAGAGACTGAGAAAGGCACAAGAATCTGCTGGGGGGCAACTTGCTAAAATGACTGACAAATGCTTGGACTTGAAAGCGAGATCGAGAAGGCAGAATTTAAGAATTGTTGGAGTAAAGGAAGGGAGGGAGGCTGGAAAGCACCCCCGAGAGATTGTTGCTAACTTAATTAAACATGTTTTTAAGCTGCCGGAAAACCCGAGAATAGACATGGCACACCGGGTTCGACGTGCTCAGACAAGACCCGAGTCCCCCCAAAACAGATTATTGTGAAATTTCTCAACATCTCTGCATTGGAAGATATAATGAAACAGATTCCGTACGGATCGAATATGACATACGAAGGGGATAATCTTAGTTTCTTCCGTGACTATCCAGCTGAAATTGCCAAAAAAAGGAATATGTTCACAAAGACAAGACACATTTTGAGAGGAATCCCTGGTGTAAGATATGGAATAATGTATCCTGCAAAAAATGAGAATTACCTATTGTAGATGACATGTGCATGTGCCTTTAACATAGTGACCTCACCACTACTAACCACTCCCCATATCAGAAGTATAATTGCAACCTCCCCACCCATTGATCTCTCTCTAGCTCCTGTGACAGACCACGTACAGCTAGGGCAGCAACGTTTGTGTATTACCAATAAATAGAAGTAAAGACAGTGTGTTTAGAACTACTCTTTACATGGTGTCACAATCGTGCCTCTGCGCCTCCTGTTTGTCGGGTTTTATTTACTTTTAACCCAGTTCCCTATCCCTTGTTCAATCTCCCGTGCCATGGCTACCTCTTGCCGCAAGCCCGATGTGCTTGTCTTCGACTCGGACATTGCCCATCGGTGGGGTGTCTTTAGACGCGATTTCCAGCACTACGTGACGATCGCCCATCCTGCTGCCACCGCTGAAATGCGGGCTTCTCTGCTCCTCAACCTGGCTGGTCCCGATGCCCTGGAACGATCTGAGTCGTTTGTATATGGTGCAGGTGAAGATGCACGAGACCCGGTATGTCTTCTGGCTAAGTTTACCGCGATGTGCGACATTCCCTCTAACTGTATTTTAGAGCGTTTTAAAATGTTCAGCCGGCGTCAGATCCCTGGAGAGTCAATTGACAACTATATCGCCGCGTTGCGACACATGGCCAGGCGTTGTCGCCTGGACGCTCTGACCCCCGATCAAGTGACCCGGGACATCCTAGTATATGGCCTTCTAGATGTAAAGCTAAGGGCTGAACCTCTGCGGAAGCGCGACCTGTCTCTGGACGAGGCTCTGCACGCCTCCCGCATGGCTGAGGCTGTCGCCTCGGCACTGTCGCCTGCTGATCATGAAATTAACTTTGCCAGTGCTGCTGGCCGCCGGTGGAACGCTGGCCCGCCACAGCAACAGGGTTTCCCTGCACCCGGGGGCGGCAGCCCACGACGTTGCCCCAACTGCAATTTTTCCTCCCATCAGTTTAATGTGTGCCCTGCTTTGGGCAAAACATGTAATTTTTGCAGGAAGTTAAACCATTTCTCTGCAGCTTGCCGCTCCCGGGGCAAGCCAGTCCCTGCTCCACGGAGAATGTTAAACAACCTTGCTCAGGCTGATAACGAGATTGGTTACTAGTACCAGCCTGACGAACTCCCTTTGTCTGATACCAGTTCTTCCCAGGGGGAGACCAGCATTTTTTCACTCTTGGTGGATGCACATGCCCTGATAACGGACCCCTCGGTTAGAGTTACTGTCAATGGCTCGACCTTCTCCGCGAAACTCGACACGGGGGCCGTGACAAATGTAATGTCAACAAGCCTTTTCAAAAAGATAAGAGCCGATGAAATAGTGACTGTTGACAACTCCCGCCTGCATGCGTACGGGGGAGGCGTGCTCGTTCCTGTGGGAAAGGCAACCCTGCACTGCAAGGTCCTGCAGGCCTCTCGGCCCCTCACTTTCTACCTGCTGAACTCTGACGTTACCTTGCTGGGTGCCCAGGCGTGCCAAGACCTCGGCTTGGTCTCCTTTCACCGTGATATCCACCAGGTGCGGACCCTCATGGACCCCCTGCACGAATACCCCGACCGTTTCGACGATAAGCTGGGAAAGCTGCCCAGCCGCTACAAGATTGCTGTCGACCCCAATGTTAAACCTGTGATCCGCCCGCCGCACCGCGTCTCCTTCGCCATGAAGGACAAGGTGGAATCGACGCTGCTCGACATGGTCACCATGGGCATCCTGAAAGAGGTGAGCGATCCCCCCCGGTGGGTCTCCACCATGGTTGTTGCCGCGAAAAAGGACAAAAGTGAAATCCGCATTTGCATCAACCCCAAGGACCTGAACCTGGCCATCAAACGCCCGCACTACCCAATGCGAACAGTGTAGGACGTCGCTGCACAGGTCGGTCCGGTGCACGAGCGATCCTCCTACCTGACTACCTTCAGCACGCCTTTCGGAAGGTTCCGATTCCTCCGCATGCCATTCGGGATTAACTCTGCCAGCGAGGTATTCCAGCGAACCATGGAGCAGCTGTTTGCCGGTCTGCTGTGTGCTATCATCGTTGACGACATCCTGGTCTACGGTAAGGACGTGGCTGAGCACGACCTCCACCTCCGTCAAGTCCTGGACCGGGCCCGTGATATCAACCTCAAGCTCAACCCTAAGAAGTGCCATTTCCGCGTCCCGGAGGTCACGTACGTGGGCCACGTTTTTACTGCCTCGGGGCTGAAGCCTGACCCGCAAAAAACGGCTGCTGTCTCCGGGATGACCTCCCCCACCGACGTGCCCAGCCTGCAGCGTTTCCTGGGCATGGTCAATTACCTGGGGAAGTTCATCCCCGACCTCAGCGAGCTGAGTGCGCCCCTGAGGGAGCTAGTCAAGAAGGACACTGCCTGGGCCTGGTTCCCGCATCACCAACAAGCTTTTGATGTCCTGAAGTCTAGACTAGTCAGCACTCCAACTCTCAAATTCTTCGTTCTGCAGCGTCCCATCGTTCTCACCTGCGACACTTCCAAATTCGGTCTTGGTGCCGCCTGCCTGATAGCCTGCAGCTGCCCGTTTCCTATGCCTCCCGCACCATGACCCCGGCCGAGCAGCGCTACGCTCAGATTGTGAAGGAACTGCTTGCCGTGGTATTTGCTTGCTCTAAGTTCAAGGACTACATTCTGGGCAACAACTTCACGATCGAGACCGACCACCAGTTGGTCACCATCCTAAACAAGCCAATCCACGCTGCCTCTTCCCGGCTGCAGCGCTTCACTTTTAAAATTGTGCACCGCAAGGGCAAGGACATGTTCGTGGCCGACACGCTGTCCCGCGCGCCACTATCGTCCACTGATCGCCACCCCTACGAGTCGTCTGACCTGATGGTGCTTAACGTTAACATTGTGCCTTCACAGCAGATGCAGTCCCTGGTCAAGCACACTGCCATGGATCCTGCCCTGCAGCAGCTTGCCGACGTCATCCGGCAGGGCTGGCCAGACCGACGTTCATCCTTGCTGGCCGGTGCCGAGCCCTACTTCCTGGTCCGTGACGAGCTTGTCCTGCACGACGGCGTGGTGGTGAAAGGACACAAGGTGGTTGTGCCCGCTGCGCTGCGGGACCACTATTTTCAATCCGCCCACCGCGGTCATCCTGGGGCCGAGGCCACTCTGTCCCACGCCCAGAGTCAGTTCTACTGGCCCAAGACATCCGGGAGAGGGTCTCCGCCTGCGCTACCTGCAATAGCCTCGCTCCCCATCAGCAACGCCAGCCGTTTCTGCAACAGCCTGCCCCTGAACTGCCCTGGATGGCTGTCGCCACTGACCATTTTCGAGTGGCGTGGCAAGCACTTCCTGATCCTCGTTGACTCTTATTCCAGCTGGTTCGAGGTCGACCAGCTGCACTCCCTCTCCTCTTCGGCCGTCATCGGAAAGCTGCGCCGCCACTTCGCCACTTTCGGCTCCCCGGCGAGCCTCCAATCTGACAACGGCAGCCAGTTCACCAGTGCCGAGTTTCGGGGTTTCGCTGCCAGCTGGAACTTCCGACACTACACCAGCAGCCCAGAGTACCCGCAGAGCAACGGCCTGGCGGAGCGCGCTGTCCGCAGTGCTAAGGACTTGCTGGAGCATTGCAGACTGTCCGAATCCGACTTTTACCTGGCCCTCCTCAATCTTCGTAACATCTCCCGCGACCCTGCCTTGGGCTCGCCAGCACAGCGGCTGATGGCTCGCACTACGAGACCTCCACTCCCTGTGACCCAGAAGTCCCTCGTGCCCTCTGTCCTCCAGCCAGCTGCTGTCCAGGAGCGCATTGCCCTCAAGCAGGCAGTGCAAAAGCGCTCCCACGACCAGTCCTGCCATCCCCTACCGTGTCTGTTCCCCGGCCAAGTCGTCCGGATGCAGTCCCCCTCCGGTCACTCCAAGCTTGCCACCGTCGTTGGTGATGCTGGTTCGCCGCGGTCCTACTGTACCTGTTATTCGTACCATCTACCGCCGGTCCCGCCAACATCTGCGGCTTGTCAACGAGCCCCCACCACCGCCTGCCGGCCCTTTCTCCCCTCCGTTGTCCGCCACACTGCCTGCCGCCCCACGCATGCCTCGGTCCCTGCCATCTCAGCTCTTCCAGCCCCGCTCTCCACCAGCCAGCCCTCGCTCGCCTGCCCGTCCACCCGCTGCTGCGCCTGCATCCCCTCCTCTGGCTCCGCCTGCTCTTTCTCCTCCGGGTTCCCCGGTTCCGTCACCCGCTCCCGCTCCGGCCCCTGCTCTTCCTGCAGAGGGGGAAGATGGCGAGCTGCGCACCCGGTCCGGCCGGCAGGTTAAGCCGCCTGTCCGCTATGGTGAATTTGCTTAGCTGTTTGCTCCTCTGTTTGCTTACCTGCTCATAGCGCACGAGACATGGTCGCCCCGTCACTACTGTATTGCTTTTGTTTCCAAGGGGAAGGATGTAGATGACATGTGCATGTGCCTTTAACATAGTGACCTCACCACTACTAACCACTCCCCATATCAGAAGTATAATTGCAACCTTCCCACCCATTGATCTCTCTCTAGCTCCTGTGACAGACCACGTACAGCTAGGGCAGCAACGTTTGTGTATTACCAATAAATAGAAGTAAAGACACAGTGTGTTTAGCACTCCTCTTTACACCTATCTCAAATGAACGTGCCTTTACGGACCTAGAAGTGGCATTTAAATATGCACAAGATATCGTAAAGGAGAACGACTGAGAACCAAGAATTGCTCCCTTAGAATATTACAGAGGAGAAACGGTGAAGATAAGATTTTTTTTAAATAAAATAACTTGTTCTCATTAAGATGGCGGAATTTTACACGAGGCGTTGGCCAGACATGTTATCTCCCTGGAATGTGAATTTGAGGTCGCACGCTATGTTTCACCTTGAATGAAGGACTTAAAGAAAAACAAAACGAAGTCGGGGAACATGGAAAACAAAGTCGAGCCTGAGAACATGGAAAAATAACACAAATGGACTTGAATATAAAAAAGCTTGATTTAAGAATTAAAAAAAATATATAACCAAATACAGTGGCTTGCAAAAGTATTCATACCCCTTGAACTTTTCCACATTTTGTCACGTTACAACCACAAACGTAAATGTATTTTATTGGGATTTTAAGTGATAGACCAACACAAAGTGGCGCATAATTGTGAAGTGGAAGGAAAATGATACATGGTTTTCAAATTTTTTTACAAATAAAAAACTGAAAAGTGTGGCGTGCAAAAGTATTCAGCCCCCTTTACCCTGATACCATTAAATAAAATCCAGTGCAACCAATTGCCTTCAGAAGTCACCTAATTAGTAAATAGAGTCCACTTGTGTGTAATCTAATCTCAATATAAATACAGCTGTTCTGTGAAGGCCTCAGAGGTTTGTTATAATGTCTTTATTTTATATAGCACATTTTTAGTCAACTTGCATTGACCCCAAAGTGCTTCACACAATTACTTCCATACAGACAGGCAAAGGTGGGTGAAGTGTCTTGCCCAAGGACACACACAGGCAAAGGTGGGTGAAGTGTCTTGCCCAAGGACACAACGACAGTATGCACTCCAAGCGGGATTCGAACCAGCTACCTTCCGGTTGCCAGCCGAACACTTAGCCCATTGTGCCATCTGTCGTTGTTAGAGAACATTAGTGAACAAACAGCATCATGAAGCCCAAGGAACACACCAAACAGGTCAGGGATAAAGTTGTGGAGAAGTTTAAAGCAGGGTTAGGTTATAAAAAAATATCCCAAGCTTTGAACATCTCACGGAGCACTGTTCAATCCATCATCCGAAAATGGGAAGAGTATGGCACAACTGCAAACCTACCAAGACATGGCCGTCCACCTAAATTGACAGGCCGGGCAAGTAGAGCATTGATCAGAGAAGCAGCCATGGTAACTCTGGAGGAGCTGCAGAGATCCACAGCTCAGGTGGGAGAATCTGTCCACAGGACAACTATTAGTCGTGCACTCCACAAATCGGGCCTTTATGGAAGAGTGGCAAGAAGAAAGCCATTGTTGAAAAAAAGCCATAAGTCCTGTTTGCAGTTTGCCACAAGCCATGTGGGGGACACAGCAAACATGTGGAGGAAGGTGCTCTGGTCAGATGAGACCAAAATTGAAGTTTTTGGCCTAAATGCAAAGCGCCATGTGTGGCGGAAAACTAACACTGCACATCACCCTGAACACGCCATCCCCACTGTGAAACATGGTGGTGGCAGCATCATGCTGTGGGGATGCTTTTCTTCAGCAGGGACAGGGAAGCTGGTCAGAGTTGATGGGAAGATGGATGGAGCCAAATACAGGGCAATCTTGGAAGAAAACCTGTTAGAGTCTGCAAAAGACTTGAGACTGGGGCGGAGGTTCACCTGCCAGCAGGATAACGACCCTAAACATACAGCCAGAGCTACAATTGAATGGTTTAGATCAAAGCATATTCATGTGTTAGAATGGTCCAGTCAAAGTCCAGACCTAAATCCAATTGAGAATCTCTGGCAAGACTTGAAAATTGCTGTTCACAGACGCTCTCCATCCAATCTGACTGAGCTTGAGCTATTTTGCAAAGAAGAATGGGCAAAAATTTCAGTCTCTAGATGTGCAAAGCTGGTAGAGACATACTCCAAAAGACTTGCAGCTGTAATTGCAGCGAAAGATGGTTCTACAAAGTATTGACTCAGGGGGGCTGAATACTTTTGCACGCCACACTTTTCAGTTTTTTATTTGTAAAAAAATTGTATCATTTTCCTTCCACTTCACAATTATGCACCACTTTGTCTATCACATAAAATCCCAATAAAATACATTTACGTTTGTGGTTGTAACATGACAAAATGTGGAAAAGTTCAAGGGGTATGAAAACTTTTGCAAGCCACTGTACTAATATAAAATAACTAACCAATATCACTAACCTACTTTTAATGTAGAATGTAACAATGACTAACTCCCGTGAGGTGGGAATAGGGGGGGGCTACCTCACGATGTTAACTAACCCCTAAGTTTAAAGATAATGAGCTAAAATTATAGATATATACTAACAATATATTAATTAATTAAAATGTTCATAATAGAACTAGTCTAAGCTCTGTGTAAATGAGGGGGGAGGAGATTCAGATACTTGGAAAGAATCCAGGAGTCTGACTGTTTAACCCCTTGGAACCTGCTGTTGTTTAAGATAAACTGGAGGAGGAGCCATCTTGGGGAACGGCTGCTAACCAGCAGCCGTCCGTTTAATTCACTTTTTTTTTGTAGTTCTAGTGAGTCCTGTGTTTTGTTTGTGGGGGAAAGACTTTTTAATGTGGGGGGAAGGGGGTAACTATATTTCTAGGTCCCTACCTGGTCGGTGAGACAGCTTTTTCTCCGGGCTGCCCCGTCCTCGTGGCCTACCAGCGGGTGTGGAGCGCCGTTTCCTGGCGGGGACAGCCCAGCACCTCGGCTTCGGTGGCGGCACAGCGCTGGAGCGCTATCGCGGAACGGAGCGGGCGATGCCTTGCCTGGGTCGCCGCGCTGGATCGACGTGCTGGAGCTCCGGTGAGCTGTGACCGTCGAGTTCAACACCTCCGGTCTGCGGGTCTGCGGAGCGGGTGGCGCCGACTTCAACATCGGGAGCCTGGGAGTTTCAAACCGGCGCGGCCTTGTCGGCTTCGGAGGCCGCGGTCTCCGGCAAGGAAGCGGCCGTTCCAGGTGGCCCAGCCATTGAGAGGACTCTCCCGACGCCGGGGCAATAGCACCCGGCGAGAACGGCCAGGAACATCGGGCCTCCGTAGAGGCAATAGCGGAGGCCTCAATAGGCCTGACTTTGGGAGAACTGCGGATGGGGACTGGACATTGTGCCTTCCCCCACAGTGGTACCCACTGTGGGGGGATGATTTTTGTGTGTAAGTGATTATTTCAGTTTGTGTCCAAGATGGCTGTCGGAAGGGAGAGTGTACGCTGGCGCTGTTTAGCTGCCGCTGCTCTCTCTTCACATTGTGTTTTTGATTTTTTTGTCTTTGGATCGAATTCTGTCTTTAATTTGTGTATTGGTGATGTCTTTATTATTTATTTTACTCCGATTATATGTTTTTTACTCTTGTTAAATTCTGTAAGGTGTCCTTGAGACTTTTGAAAGGCGCCCACAAATAAAATGTATTATTATTATTATTATTATTATAAAAGTTTGGGACTTAAGTGGGGAATGTAAGGTAATAATTGTTGGGGTATAGGTATATATGGGTATATAACTAACATATGGTAAATTTTAGTATATATTCAATGCTAGACCACTTGGAGATGCATATAGATAATTAGAACCCAAATGTTTTTTTTCCCCTTTGGATATATTTCACAGCCTTTCGTCCTTCTTACAATATTTGGTCAAGGGGGCGGGAGCTGAATGTATAGCAACAACGACGGAAGCCCATAAATACTTATTTACCACCATTAGGTAGTTTCTTTTTATTAAGGTATCCTTCTTTAGATACTTTAACACCACTTTTTTTTAAATTATTACTATTTTTTCATCACCACACTCTTTCTTGTCAGTTTTAAGGTTTACTTTGGAAAGGAGATGTCAAATAAACACAACAGTTCTGGACGACCACTCAACACCTAGAGCTCTGAGGTACTTGGTTGCACCATATGACTTAAGGCTAACAAAATGATTCACAATGCAAGACGATAAACAAAAGAAGACTGGAGGAATCACGTTTTGTAGGTGGAATATAAGGGGCACTAATGAACCAATTAAAAGGGGCAAGATCTTCGCCCAATTAAAATCACTCAATTTTGACATAATTTTCTTGCAGGAAACACACCTGAAACAACAAACACAGATAAGATTGAAGGCAAATTGGATCGGGCAAACATACTATTCCTCATTTACTTCTAAATCTAGAGGGCTATTATTATTCGTAAAGGTATACCATTTAAATCCAAGAACATCATATCAGATAAAGAGGGGAGGTAGGTTATAGTTACGGGAGAAATTCACTCCACTCCACTTACTATGATAAACATTTATGCGCCTAATTTTGATAACCCTCAATTCTTTAATAAAATTCTGGATATGATTTAGAAACATAGAAAATAGGTGCAGGAGTAGGTAATTCGGCCTTTCGAGCCTGCACCGCCATTCAATATGATCATGGCTGATCATCCAACTCAGTATCCTGTGTAGATCAGTGCATGCTCCTTTAACATAGTGACCTCACCACTACTAACCACTCCCCATTATCTTCAGTATAATTGTATCCTCCCCACACCTCTCTCGCTCTCTAGCTCCAGTGACAGACCACGGACAGCTAGGGCACAGTGTGTGTATTAAAACAATGTTTGTAATAAACTAGTAGTGAAGACATCGCGTGTTTTAAGAGTCTTTACATGGTGTCACAAAGTTGAACCTTGCGCCTCCTGTCTATCGGGTTTTTATTTTTTGTTTGCTTTTCTCCCAGTTCCTTCTTTTCGCTGTTGTTCACCCTTTATTTACCATGGCGAACTCGTGTCGTAAACCTGACATGCTGGTGTTTGACTCAGACATCGTGCACCGGTGGACTGTCTTCAAGCGCGACTTCGAGCATTACATCGCGATCGCTCATCCTAATGCCTCCCCTGTGGTAGAGGCACATCTGCTCCTCAACCTGGCTGGCCCGGAGGCCATAGAACGTTATGAATCGTTCGAGTACGGCGATGGTGAGGATGCTCGGGACCCGGTATGTCTTAGGGATAAATTCACCGCGCTCTGTGACATTCCCACTAATTGCATCATAGAACGGTTTGTTTTTCACCAGGCGCCAGAACCCCGGGGAGCATATCGACTCCTTCATTGCCTCATTGCGTCACCTGGCTCGGCGTTGCCGCCTGGACGCGGTGACCCCCGACCAAATGATCAGGGATGTCCTAGTTCACGGTCTCCAGGACGAGAAGCTACGGGCAGAGCTCTTGAGGAAGCCCGACCTGACTTTAAACGATGCTTTGCATTCCTCTCGCATGGCTGCTGCTGTCGCCTCCGTATCTCCACCTGTGGCTCAGGACATTCACTATGCCGGTGCTACTGGACGCCGGCGGAACGATGGCCCGCCACGCCAGTGTAGCGCTCCCGCACCTGCGAGGGACAGCCCGCGTCGTTGCCCCAACTGCAACTTCGCCAATCATCAATTTAATTGTATTGTATTGTATTGTATTGTATTCAAATTTATTGTCATTGTCTCAGTTAGAGACAACGAAATGAATTTCCCTTACAGGCAGTATCATAAAAATAAAAATAAATAAATAATAATAAATAATAAAACATATTAAAAATAAAATAGAATTTTGCCCTGCGCTGGGGAAAACTTGCAATTTCTGCAGAAAGCTCAATCACTTTTCTGCAGCATGTCGCTCTCGTGGCAGGCCTGTCCCTGCTCCAAGAAGGAGTCTAAACAACCTTACTGAGACTGATAGCGCTCATGGTTCCCAGTACCATTGTTTTCCAAGGGGAAGGATGTAGATCAGTGCATGCTCCTTTAACATAGTGACCTCACCACTACTAACCACTCCCCATTATCTTCAGTATAATTGTAGCCTCCCCACACCTCTCTCGCTCTCTAGCTCCAGTGACAGACCACGGACAGCTAGGGCACAGTGTGTGTATTATAACAATGTTTGTAATAAACTAGTAGTGAAGACATCGCGTGTTTTAAGAGTCTTTACATCCTGTACCTGCCTTTTCTCCATACCCCCTGTTCCCTTTAGCCACAAGGGCCACATCTAACTCCCTTTAAATATAACCAACGAACTGGCCTCAACTACCTTCTGTGGCAGAGAATTCCAGAGATTCGCCACTCTCTGTGTGAAAAATGTTTTCCTCATCTCGGTCCTAAAAGATTTCCCCCTTATCCTTAAACTGTGACCCCTTGTTCTGGACTTCCCCAACATCGGAAACAATCTTCCTGCATCTAGCCCGTCCAACCCCTTAAGAATTTTGTAAGTTTCTATAAGATCCCCCCTCAATTTTCTAAATTCTAGCGAGTACAAACCGAGTCTATCCAGTCTTTCTTCATATGAAAGTCCTGACATCCCAGGAATCAGTCTGGTGAACCTTCTCTGTACTCCCTCTATGGCAAGAATGTCTTTCCTCAGATTAGGAGACCAAAACTGTATGCAATATTCCAGGTGTGGTCTCACCAAAACCCTGTACAGCTGCAGTAGAATCTCCCTGCTCCTATAATCAAATCCTTTTGCTATGAATGCTAACATATCATTCGCCTTCTTTACTGCCTGCTGCACCTGCATGCCTACTTTTAATGACTGGTGTACTGGTTTCAGAGTTTAATTTTCAAAATGTGATAATAGGGGAGGATTTCAACTGTGAGATCCATATTTAGATAAATCTGCAAAACACAAAAGGAGTAGTATAAAATAGTAAGATTAAACGAGAACTTACCAGTTTGAAGTTTGATCTGTATTTTATGAGGAGTTACGATGAGGGATTACGTGAAGAACCCGCTCAGTGCGCAGGCGCGGCATACTTCCAAGCAGCGGTGTGGAATCACAGATAGACACAGTTATTTTGAAGTCAATATAGTAAAGATAAGGAGACATCAATTTATTAGTTTGATCCATATAATGAGGGTGGGAGCGGAGGGCACGTAATCCCTCATCGTAACTCCTCATAAAATACAGATCAAACTTCAAACTGGTAAGTTCTCGTTTAATCTTACTATTTTACTTCGGAGTCACGTGAGTGACTACGTGAAGATTTCAAAGCTCTGTGATTTCAAACCGTGTAACAGTTTCATTTCACTCACTGCCGAAGTTCTTGAGGGAGGAAGTGTTATCGTAATGAACCAATGAGTCTATTTGTAGAAAAACACAATGGTATTTTTTAAACAATAACAACAAAGAATTAAGTTGCTCCCCTGGGCTTAAATTAAATATTTGCAGTTCGTAAATCTTTACTGCAAATAAACCAGGTTTTGCCAACGGCTTATTATAAAATTTCTGAACGGTCTTTTCCCTTCCCACCATCCTGCTGTAGCCAGGATGTGGTGTATAGGCATGTCCATTCTTTAGCCGTCGACATGGATGCTGCCCTGGTGGAATAAAATTTGTACATGTTAGTGTTTATCCCAGCAGTTTCTAGCACCTGCTTGAGCCATCTCGCAATGGTTTGGCTCGTACCCCACCATAAGGTTTTTGTGACTGACCCACAAGGCTTTTCATCTCCCTCGAATATTCTGGTTGTGTCTATGTAGGATAGTAGGTAGGTCATGGCACATAACCGTGGTTCTGGTGGGTAAGCCACGACTGGATTAGGTGTTCCTGGTCTGCTCTGTTTGACCAGTCGCTGGATAACGACAGATCTGGTCTGGAGCTGTGATCATGTTGTCCAGTCGCAATAGGTGTAGTGACTGGACCCTCTGAGCGGATACAAGTGCCATCAACCTAAGCGTCTTTAGTGTAGCTTGCTCGAGGCCGGGGGATCTGGCTGGTGGCCATTCCCTGAGATATGTCAGGACCACACTGATATCCCAAATATGGGTATACCTGGGCTTAGGGCTTGATATTGTAAATGCCCTTCATCAGTTTTACCACCAGTGGATGGGATCCCATCGCCTGTTGTCCTGCCGCTGGTTTGAGATAAGCAGAAAGAGCACTCTGAGCTGTGTTGATGGCACTGTAGCTGATCCCTACATCGTGGTGTAGATGGCCAGGAACTCCAGTATGTTGGTGGCTGTAGCTGTTGCGTATGTTGTCCATGTTTCCTGGCAGTACTTCTCCCTTTTTTGATGCTGGTAAGTACTGCCTCTTGGTGGATGTTCGAAGGGATGCCGACATGGTGGTGATGGTTTGTTTGGACAATCCCAGTTCCAGGTAAGGTCTGTTCAAACTTGCAACCCTGCATTTTAATTTTCTCATGGCATGGGTGTTTAGCTTACCTGGTAGGTAAGTAGCTGATAGCCAAATATGTCTTTCGACATACCATTGCCAAATCATGTTGACCAATTTGTCGCATGATAATGATTTTATGCCACCCATATGGTTAATATAAGCCATCACCGTAGTATTTATCAATTTGTAACCGAACATGCAAGTGCTGCATATTAGATACATATGCTTTTAAACCATAAAAGGCGCCCAACATCTCTAGATAGTTAATGCCCAGTGTAAGTAGTAATGATGACTCTAGTTTAGTCCATCTACCATTTGTGCTGGATATGGAGTTAGTCGCTCCCCAGCCTTGAGCACTGGCATCTGTTTGAATAACTAAAGTAGGGTTAGTGATAAAGATAGGGCTGAAACTATGCCAAACGTTTTCTGCCCACCACTGTAGCTCTGATATTGCTTCAGTGGGTAAGTTCATGACACGATCATAGTGACCTGTATGTCGGTTTATTGCCCGTACCTTTGCTCTCTGTAAAATTTTTTGATAGTGCAAAGGTCCGAATTGTGTAGCCGGAAATGCTGCTACCATTTCCCCAATTACTCTTGCTACTTGTTGAATAGTTGGTCGCTCGTTGACCATTAATTTGTTGCATGATTGTGCTAATTCAACCATTTTTGCCTTTGGCAAGGTAACAGTCATATGGACTGAGTTAATTGTGAAGCCCAGGTAGTCCATGATAGTGGATGGCTTCAACTTAGATTTATCTGGATGTAGGACGAACCCGAGTTTCGAGGAGCTGTTTTGTAGCTGATACTGCTGCCACAGCCAATTCCATCGTTTTCCCTACTATGAGAATATCCTCCAGATATGCCATGACAATATGTTTTCTTAGTATTGCCATGGCTGGGTTCAATATTTTGGTGAATAATCTTGGGCTGAAGTTCGCCCATAGAGCAATGCTTTGTACCATCCAGATAAATTTTAGGTATCTGCGATGATCCTTGTATATGGGTACTAGATAGTAAGCATCTTTAAGATAAATGCTTGCCATGAAGTGTCCTTTGGAATTCAGTTGTTTGGCAGTAACATATGTCTCCATTTTGAAATGTATATACTTAACAAATTTGTTTAGTGATGTTAAGTCAATGATGATGCGACAGACACCATCTTTTTTGGTTTTAGTGAATATATTCGATACAATTTCCAAAGGTTCATGTTTGGTCTTTTTGATGACCCCCTTTGTGATAAGTCTCACCAGTTCAGCTTGTCCCTCACGTTTCTCTTTGACGGAGGGAGAAATACCCTTTGGGGCCATTGTTGAACTGGCGGCGTTTTTTCTGACATGAATTGTATTTTATATCCTGTAATGTTGTTGAGTATATACTTGTCACTCGTGACCATACCCCATGCTTCTTTAAACAAGTGTAATCTCCCCCCTGTTAATAAAGCACCCTTATTCTCTATATGCTGGTAGGGACCAGACCCACCTACCTCCATGGTTATTGGCGATTCTGTTTCTTCATTTTCCTGAAGATTTTGTTCTGACGTGCTGGCGATGTTGGGGGAGGCGCATTTTCCAGAGGGTCCGCTGCGGGCCCTGATCTGAAAGATCTTTGGGGATAATGTGCGGACCCCAAGCGTTCACCAGTCCCATATTGCGGACGTCGACTGGTGGATGCCATGGGGTGCTGCGACTTGGGTATCGGAGGTCTTGGTTTGCTCGTCCCGGGGCCTGCCCTCATTAGGCCGATGGTTTTTGATGCTTCCTGCATCTCCTTCAGTTGTTATTGAAATCTTTCCCAAATGGCAGCGCGTCCGTCTCCGCAGCTGGGGCTTTACACAAGCTAGCAAATTTGGGATTGAGGGCAGGTCTTATGTTTCCCTCTGGCGATTGTTGATCTCAAATTGTGTGGTACACATTAATGCCAGCACATCCTGCTGGCAGGTATCCATCTCCTTGGTCTCCACGGAACGAGCAAAGGCTGTGATGGCTGACGTCAGGAGCCTTAGGATCCGCTGTAGCTTGAGTTCTTGGGTCTGGATGTGTGACCCACATGCCCCCAGATTTGGCTGTTGACACTTTTTACTTTGAGGGCCTCACCGTTTTCTGGTGCTGTGTTGTTTCAGCACCTCAGCGAGCACCTTTTCCAGTAATGGTTGATGCTGGCCGCCATTCTTGGTTCCAGCGGTGCTCCAGCCCGTGGGGTTGCTACAAGCGGTCCATCACACCCAACAGCTCTTCATGTTCCTGCACCCCTGGCATACTCCCGAATTCGTCCGCCTGCCCCTGTTCCAGACCAGCCCAGCCCTGGTCACCAATGCTAGCCTCCAGTAATGAGGGAGCAGAGGGCAGTGCATGAGGCACTGTGGAGGGGGTGCCTGACCTCCCTCCGCGAGAGCGCTCTTTCTGCGCATCTCGCTGGAGCTGCTCCAATTGCTGTTGGATGCAGCTCAGGCGGCTGTCTCTCCTCCATTTAGGTGGAGACATGTCCCCGTCCGACGAATCGGACGCCACCGGCCGGATGCCTGTTCGGATGGCTAGACATCCAGCCCGCAGTTCAGGCACTAGCGGGACTGGGCTCGGCGCGGTGATGGGGATAGCGGGGCGCCCGGTTATTGTTCCTACCGCCTGTTGCTGCCCCCCTTGCAATGGAACGCTCCTCCGCTGGAGTCGAGCGGGGGACAGGTTCTTCTGGAGCTTTTGCCTTGCTGTAGCGAGAGCGCCCCTCAAGCAGCGCGTCTCGCAGGCACTGCTCCACGAGCCGCTCCAGCGGCTCAGGCGGCTCTCTCTCCCCCCGTGCGGGTGGAGAGATGTCCCGTCCGACATCGGGAAACACCTGCCGGATGCCTCTCGAGTGGCTATGCGTCCAGCCCGCTGCTTCAGGTACTAGCGGGCTGGCCTCGGCACGGTGTCGGGGAATTACGGAACACCGGGTAACGCTCCTACCGCCTGTTGCTGCCCCCCTCCCCAACGGGAAAACGGGGGACAGTTTTGTTCCAGAGCCTTTTTCTCTGCCTGTAAAAACACAAGCAGAAAAAGGCTCACCTGTAAAAGAAAAACCCGACCTCAGGGTACTCACCTGATGGTCCGGTTCATGCTGTAACGAGAGTGCCTAGCTCCCGTTGCAAGCCGCTGTTGCACTGCTGGCGTAATGCCGCGCCTGCGCACTGAGCGGGTTCTTCACGTAGTCACTCACGTGACTCCGAAGTAAAATCTAAAACGAGTGAACTCCTAAATACATATATAAAAAATACAAATATAACAGACGTATGGAGAATTGCTAACCCAGTTGGAAGGGAATACTCGTTTTACTCATCGGTACATAAAACTTACTCACAAAATTAATTCCGTACACAATCAACCCTAAATATCATAATAGCATTATTTCTGATCACTCCCCGTTAACTTTTTTATTAAAATTAGAAGGAATGATGGATAAAAAACCATTGTGGAGGTTTAACCACCAAATTCTAAACAACCCACAAGGTAGTACAGGTACATATTTAAAACAACAGATGAAACTCTTCTTCGAGACTAACGATACACCAGGTATTTCACCTTCCTTATTATGGGAAACTTTCAAGGCATTTATCAGAGGAGTTATAAGTTCATATCAAGCTTTCCAAAATAAAAAGAATAACATAGAACAATTGCAGCTAGAACAAGAAATTAGACAATTAGATCTAGATAATGCCCAAGACCCAACCATAGACAAACACAATAAGATAACTTTATTGAAATTTAAATTATATACATCTAAAATCGCAGCAGATAACATTAAAATTACAAATTTCTTAGGTAAGTGTAATCTTCCAAAACTTAATTTGTTGGAACTAGAGGAGTTAGGAGCTCAGATTACACTTAAAGAAATAGAAGAAACAATAAACTCGTTGAAAAATGGTAAAACACCAGGACCAGATGGTTTTAGTAATGAATTCTACAAAAGATTCCACAAGATAATTTATCCGCGCCTACAAAAATTATATACTCATGCTTTTAAAGAAAACACATTACCAGAAACATTAGCTGAATCAACTATTACACTTATACCAAAAAAAGATAAAGATCTAGAAGAACCAGTTTATATAGAGCTATAGCACTCTTAAATACAGATCAGAAAACACTAGCAAAGACTTTAGCGAGAAGACTGAGTAAATACGTTAGTAAACTAATAAACCCGGATCAAACGGGGTTTATACCTAAAAGATACTCCGCCAATAATTTGAGACGCTTGTTTAATATAATCTATCCACAAAAAACTGAAGAAGGCATATCAATTATTTCATTGGACACAGAAAAAGCATTTGATCAAGTAGAATGGCAATATCTGTATAAAGTATTGCAAAAATTTAACATGGGAGAAAATTGGTTCTCATGGGTAAAATTATTATATGACAAGCCGACTGCTAGAATACTGACTAACAACATGTTATCTTCAAAATTTCAATTATCAAGGGGCAATAGACAGGGGTTGCATTATCACCCCTGCTATTTGCCCTTGTGATAGAGCCTTTAGCAGAAAATATAAGAAGCCATCCGAATATTCGGGGATATAATACCAAAGATTCAAATAATAAAATCTCACTATATGCAGCCGATGTATTATTATACATTACAAATTCGCATGTTAGTATACCAAATATACTAAATTTAATAAAGGAATTTGGCTCCTTTTCGGGATATAGAATAAATTGGAATAAAAGTGAAATTATGACGTTAAAACCCCAAGAGTCGACACACCTGTTAAAATTCCCCTTTAAAATTGCAACAGAAAAATTCAAGTATTTGGGTATCCAAATTACAAGACAATATAAATCACTATTTAATGCTAATTTTACGCCTTTATTAACTAAATTGAATGTGTTGATTAAATTCTGGAAAACCCTGCCGATGTCTTTAATAGGCAGAATAAATGCTATGAAAATGATTTTTCTACCACAAATATTATATCTATTTCAATCAATACCAATATACTTACCAAAAAATGTCTTAAAAAAATTAGACTCCAATATTACAAACTTCATATGGGACTACAGATCTCACAGAATCCAAAGAAAACACCTGTGTAAACCTAAAGAATCTGGGGGACTGACACTTCCGAACTTATTGGTCGGACAGCTTTGCCCAACAGTTTGAATGGATAAGAATGGAGAAAGAGGATTGCTCTCCTTTTAATATAGGAGCGATCCTCTTCTCCCCGATAAAATTAAACAATACAATATATAAGAAGAACCCAATTATCCACAACACAATACGGATTTGGAAACAAATAAAACTAACTTTGAAATTAAGAAACTTATTGCTTTTTATCTCCAATAGTTAATAATCCCTCATTCAAACCATCTCTCACTGACAAAACATATACCTATTCGGAAAGATTAGGAATTAAAAGGATTGGAGACATGTATGAAATGGGATTTTTTTTTATCATTTCAACAATTACAATTAAAATACAACTTGAAAAGTAACCAATACTTTAAATACCTTCAAATTCGAGACTATTTGAAAAAACACATACAAGGATATCAAATTCTAACCCTAGATTTATTAGGTGAAGCAATGAACATTAAGGCAGAATCAAGCAATTTAATATCACATTTATATACAGGTGCACAACCTTTTATCCGAAGATCCAAATAACGAAAACCTCCGAATAACGGACATTTTTTCGGTCCTTGAAGAAAGGTCCTTGAAAACGTTCACCGAGGGCGGCCCGCAGAGGTGACAGCGGTACCTCCGGTCGGTCCTCGAAGAAAGGGGAACTAAATCCCCATTCATAAAAGAGAAGGTGAGGGTATATTGCGCGGGAGGGTTAATAATTGACAATATGCTGCTGCCTGCCCGCTGAGTTAAAAAGTTCCCACGGTAGACTCACGATACACAGTGTATCGTGAGTCTTGCGTGGGAACTTTTTAACTCAGCGGGCAGGCAGCAGCAGATTGTCGCTCCCTTCAATTTCACCCCACCTACACCCCTCTGCTTCCCGGCCATGTGTGTGACCCCTTCCCTCCCCTCTCCAGCTCCCTGCCCATTGCACCGGCGCGGGGGCTTTGCACTGTCTTCACGTAGGCAACGCCAGCAGGTCAGTGCCAGTCACCGGAGACGTCAGGACCAACGGGACACCGACCCCCAGGCCCACCGCAAGCACGGAGATCCCAGAGACCCACAGCCAGCAGCAGCCCAGCCCCGTTCCAACTCCAGAGGAAAACTGCAAACTGGCCGGAGACGTCAGGACCACCAGAAGCCGTTCCCCGATGGGCCGCTACGGCGACAAGTGGCAGTTCGCCCACAGCCCGACCTGCGCCCCCTCATCGGGACACCGACCCCCAGGCCCACTGCAAGCACGGAGATCCCAGATCAGCAACTCCAGCCCAGCCCCGCTCCAGGTACGTCTTGTTCTTGGGGGGGCGCAGCTCGGGCTGTGGGCGAACTGCCACTTGTCGCCATAGCGGCCCATCGGGGAGCGGATTCCTCTGGAGTTGGACGGGGAGGGGGGTATTGTGCTGTTTGATCGCCCCCTACTATCCCAGGGACAGGGAGACAGGACATTCACCGAGGGTGGCTCGCAGAGGTGACAGCGGAACCTCCGGTCGGTCATCGAAGAAAGGGGAACTAAATCCCCATTCATAAAAGAGAAGGTGAGGGTATATTGCGCGGGAGAGTAGGAATCCCAAGACAAAGTTGAGTGAGCGTTCACCGAGGGTGGCCCGCAGAGGTGACAGCGGAACCTCCGGTCGGTCCTGGAAGAAGGGGGAACTAAATCCCCTTCATAAAAGAGAAGTGGAGGGTATATTGCCCGGGAGGGTATATCGCCTACCTGGAAGAAACCGGACATTTTTTCCAGGATGTCGTCTGCACACCAGAGCTCACCAAAGCGCATGTTTGGCGCTAAACATGGCACGCCAAAGCTCACGTTTGGCGCCAAACGCACGTCGCCTCTGCTGCACACGGATATAAGAGTGTGAAAATGTCGCCTTAGGCCGCCTAAGGGCATGTAGCCCCGCTAGAGTGAAATGAGTGCGAGAGGTGATTCAATGCTGCGGTCACATTTACAAATTCAGGAATTCATTCAACACACTGCATTTCATACAGACATTTATTCTGCAAGAAAAAACTACATTGAAGACTCAAACTCGCGTCCGAGGAACTGACGGGATCAAGGCGCAAACTCGCGACCTTGCGGATATGAGCCGAGCACTCTACCACTGAGCCAGCCATTAAAATCTACGCTAAAAAATTTCCATTCCGAAGGCCGACAAATTCCGAATTACGAAAAGTGTCTGGTCCCAAGGCTTTCGGATAAAAGGTTGTGCACCTGTAATTTCATTTTAAATATTGAATTACCATCGGCAGAGGCAATCAGAGCAGATTGGGAACAAAAATTACTGATAAAAAATTCTGAAAGAAACATGGGGAAAATACCTGATATACATACATAAATGTTCGATTAATGCAAGACACAATCTAATTCAATTTAAAATCTTACATAAATTATACTACTCGAAAACTAGACTGAATAAAATCTATCCAAATATCTCTCCCATCTGTGATAAATGTTTATCTGAAAATGCCACTATAACACACTCTTTTGTCTAGTGTATAGAACTTCATAAATTCTGGAACAAAATTTTTGAATTTATTACAAAAACTATTTAATATAATTATTATTTTTTATTATTATTAAAGCTTTATTTCAGACACAGGTCCATATAACACATCAAACAGTACAAAGAATTACAAAGATACATTAAAAAATTGCATATTAGCCTAAAATATATATAAGCTGTTGCACCAATGGCGTCTTAGCCTAGAAGTGAATCTATAGCAGCTTTTCAGAGGGCTGACTAGGGCTTCAATTATGTGGTTCTCTGATTTGTCCAGGCGACACATAAAACTAAACATCAGCTGTCTTAAGAGTGCCTCACAGGTTGGCACTCTAGTGGACACAAACAATTGACTGGCACTATGCCACCTAGGGACACGAAGTAGCAACCTCATTGCATCATTGTATGCAACCTTAAGCCTCTGCATACTCTTTTTCTTATAATTAGACTACAATTGAGCAGTATATAACGGTGTGATGTAGGTTCTGAACAGGGAACACTTCACAGAATCAGAGCACATATAAAACTTCCTTATAAGCATGTTGGCTTGAAGATAAATTTTACAGCGCTGTCGGTAGAGGTCT
Organism: Amblyraja radiata; assembly: GCF_010909765.2. Taxonomy (NCBI): domain Eukaryota; kingdom Metazoa; phylum Chordata; class Chondrichthyes; order Rajiformes; family Rajidae; genus Amblyraja; species Amblyraja radiata. The sequence goes on from NC_045957.1 coordinate 106,494,416, forward strand.
TTGTCATCCTTCCAGTCATCAGATATGACATGACCTAAGTATTTAATTTCCTCACACACAGCAAGAGGACTGTCTGACAAATAAAAGGTCGGAAAAGTTGATTCCCTGTCCTCAGCGCTTCTAATTACCATTATGCGGCTTTTCTTAGCGTTATACTTAATGTCATAATCAAGGCCATACTGAGAACACACCTTCAGCATCTGCTGCAGCCCAGCACTATATGGACAGAGCAGGACCAGGTCATCTGCATACATCAGATGATTAACAATAGTGTTGCCCACAAGACAGCCAGTTTTTAGCCTATTTAACTGATTTGACAATTCGTCCATATAAACATTAAATAAAATAGGAGACAAAATTCCTCCTTGCCGCACTCCGTTACTAACACAGAATGGAGCAGATACAACATTGTCCCATTTAACGTAAAACGTTTGATGGGCATACCAGAACACTAAGATTCTCACTAAGAATTTAGGGGCACCTCTATTTAGCAATTTTACAAACAAGTGTTCATGGTTAATTCTATCAAATGCCTTGGACGCATCAATAAAGCATAGGAATACAGATGAATTCAGGCTTGTGTACCTGAACACAATCTCTTTAAGAGCACAGATACACAGGTCAGTTCCATGTTTTCTTTTGAACCCAAACTGATTGTCAGTAGTAAGGACATACATTTCTAGCTTTGTCAGCAGTATTCTCTCCAGTACTTTAGATAAGATACTGGCTAGTGCAATAGGTCGGTAATTATCAATACTGTTGAGCCTACCAGCCTTATCGTTAATCACAGGCACTAGCATTACAGACATAATATCATTTGGCAAGACACCATGAACCAAACAGCCATTAAAGCACATGGAAAGCAAAGGGCAGAGCTTTGAGACCTGATATAAGACTTGAACCTAATACAGAAATGATTATCTTTGGATCAATGGAAGATGGGAATAAGCTAAATACGTTTCAAAAATCTCTCCTTAATTATGGTTTAATAATGGCAAAAAAACATACTTAAATTTTGGAAAAATGCATCAACACCAACGCTCAAAATGTGGATTTCAAATATGTCGGAAACGGCATATCTTGAAGAAATGCGACTCCTCCTAGCAGGTAAAGCAGACCAATTCTTATTGATTTGGTCTCGTTTTATCGACTTAGCATATGGTGCAACACAACCATAGAAATCAAATGTTTCGGAATCAGGTGACGGGTGGCCAAGAACATTAAATAGGTATATTACTTTCAATCTCCTTTTTTTTCTACTTTGTTTCTTTCTCTTTCTCCTTTTACTTCTTCTTTTCTATCTCTCTCTTTTCGCGTATGTCTTTCTTCTTTCGGGCTATCTTACTATTTCACGCACCACTATGATAATCTCTCTTTTTCTACTCTTTTCTTCCTGTTTTATTATTAAATTAAAAATAAGAAGTTGTATACGACGTAATATGTCAATAAGTATTAGGTACTGTGGTACCACATTATTGTACTTACTTCTAATAAAAATAAATAAATAATACAAATTTAAAGATAAACAAATAAATAAATCGAAACAGCATAAGATCTCTGGTCTGGCCCAGAATTTGGGGAAGCATTAACCAAAGTACAATTACAGATTAATAGTAATTCTTTGGGAGAGAGTGCGGTGCCAGCAGAGAGCTTGAGTTAGAGTTAGGAAGAAGCATCTCCAAGGAACTGAATCAATTAACTGAAGGTCATCAGTAAAACATTGAAAATATACTGCTAAAACAGTAATAAAAACACCCAGAAACCAAAAACAATAGCAAATAATCAATTTGGTTTTTGACAGACCTCAATTAACTGTTTAATGAATTTGCAAAGATGGTAAATGGCACATATATTAAAATGGTCATCTTTAGGTTGGCTATTGAAATCTTTTAGAACTCATTTGGCCGGAATAGGGAAATCGAGAACCAGAGGACATAAGTTTTAAAAGAGGGCAGAAAAGATTTCTTTTTTCTTTTAAAATCTTTTTATACGTTTTTATTTTCAAAAACAAACACAAAACAACATAGGGATCAGGATTACATTAATAGCAGGTATAACCTAAATACGAGTCCAGTGTCAAAATACACATTGAATATAGACCTCCCGGTCTCTATGTAAATATAGTTAAGTGTTTAAAAGAGAACTTGTATATATATAAATACAAAAAGATAAAAAGAAACAAAAAAGACAAAAAGAGAAAAAGACAAAAAGAGAAAAAAGAGAAAAACAAAACCTCATAAACTAGAAAAAAAAAAAAAAACAGAATCTGGGCTGCAAAGAATTTCAACAATTTAAGTCCCTGTTTGTCGTCAAGTCCGTTCCACCGTATAAAGGTAAAATAATTATTATAACAGTTGTAGAGGGGACAATTTATGTTGTGTGAAAATGTTGAATAAAGCTTCCCCAAGTCCTATCAAATTTAACCAAGGGTTCAACACTGTCACTCCTAATTTTTTCTAAATGATATCGTTTCAGAGTACCAATGGAGTGTGGTTGGAGGATTAGAGTCTTTCCATTTAAATAAAATAGATCTTCTGGCAATTAATGTGGTTCTTGGTTCTTGTGGTAAAAGCAATCAGCCGATGGGCGGAATGGGACAGATGAGTAGAATCTAACATTGGTAGCCCAAAAATTGCAGTAATAGGATGAGGTTGTAAATCAATACCTAAAACTACAAAAATAGTATCAAAAATTTCTTTCCAATATTTTTCCAAAAGTGGGCAGGACCAAAAGATATGAGTCAATGAGGCCACTTCAGAATTACATCTTTCACAGGTAGGATTTACTGTATATAACCATAAAAACGAGCTAACTTATCTTTTGACATATGAGGTCTGTGAAACACCTTTAATTGTATCAGAGCGTGTTTTGCACACATGAGGAAGTATTAACTAACTGAAGAATCCTCTCCCATTTCTCTATAGGTAAAGAAATTTGGAGTTCTCTTTCCCAGTCATTCTTAATTTTATCAAATGTATCTATTTGTAATTTCAAAATCAACTCATAAATAGTCGTTATTAAACCTTTCTGATAAGGGTTCAAATGTAAATTTTTTTCCAAGATTTCAGTTTGATGTGGTAAGGGAAAAAAGGGTAGAGTAGCCTTCAAAAAATGTCTCATTTGTAAATATCTAAAGAAATGTGAGTTAGGTAGATTATATTTATTGGAGAGTTGTTCAAAAGACATAAAACAACCATCCAAAAACAAATCACGAAAAGCTGCCAATCCCTTCCTCTTTCCATAACAGAAAGGCTTGATCAGTACTAGGTTGGAAGAAAAAATTAGATATGATAGGACTCGATAAGATAAAATCATTCATTCCAAAAAACGTACGAAATTGAAACCATATTCGGAATGTATGTCTTATTAATGGGTTAGTCATATATTTATTCAATCTCGTAATTGTAAAAGGTAACGAGGCCCCTAGAATAGAAGCCAATGATAGCCCTTGCATAGAATCACGTTCAAGATTTATCCATCATGGGCATTGGCAGGGCTCGAAATTAACGGTTGCCCGGGTGCCACTGACCACTGAAAGCGCCGCCGGGCAACCTAAACGGCGAGTCATTTTGCCCGGCTTGGCAACCAGATACTGGTTTGTACCGAAGACAGGCACAAAAAACTGGAGTAACTCCGCGGGTCAGGCAGCATCTCTGGAGAAAAGGAACGGTGACGGCTGTATTGCGTGGTAAAGATACTAGGTGCGGGGTGAGGAAGGGAATGACGGGTCCCGAACAGCGACTCCATCTCCACCTGCTCCCGCCCCCCGCCCGCCCTGATAGCGGCCGCTGCTTGCAAACCCGTGCTTTCAATACAAACCCTCCCGCACGTCGAGGCAGTGAGGAGGATTTGTATTGAATGCGCCGTTAGTGGGTTTGCAAGCAGCAGTCCTTATCAGGGCGGGCGGGATGCGGGAGGAGGAGGAGATGGAGCCGCTGCTGCTGCTGCTGCCCCGACCCTTCTGAAGCAGTTGCACTAAAGATACTATAACTATAGGATCTTTGAGCTGCACCGCTCGGCCCCGCATCTTGCTGTTGGCTGGCGGAGAAGGGAGGCGGTGGCGAGGAGTTCCCAACGGCCAAGGCAGCGGGGCGATGTTGTCCGAGGAGCGCTGACCCTCCTTCCTCCATACCTCGCCCCCTCTCTCTCTCTCTCTCTCTCTCTCTTGTACGCCCCCTCCCCCCCCCCCTTATCCTGGGACCCCTCCTCTCCATCCCGCACGCATCCCCATTACCGCTTCTATTCAGTCCTCACTGACATCCCCTGTGCTCCCCTCCCCATCTCCCCCCCCCCATCTATTCATCCTGCGCTGATCACCCTATCCACCTCACATTGATTCTCCTGCCACCCCCCCCCACCCCATCCATCCTCAACTGGTCCCCCAATTCATCCTGTACTTACCCCCCTTCCCATCCATCCTGCACTTCTCCTCCATCCATCCTGTACTGATCCTCCATCCATCCTGTACTAATCCGCGCATTCATCCCGTACTGACCCACCCTCCATTTACCCTGCATCTTCCGCTCATTCATCCTGTAGTGATCCCCCATTCATCCTGCACAGACCCACCGATCCACACTGTACTGACCTCCCCCCCCCCCATTCATCCTGTGCTGATCTCCCCCCCTCCCCATCCTGTACTGATCCTCGCATTCAAGAAGAATGGGGGGGAACAGTCTGAAGAAGGGTCTCGACCCAAAACGTTGCCTATTTCCTTCGCTTCATAGATGCTGCCTCACCCGCTGAGTTTCTCCAGCACTTTTGTCTACCCCCATCCATCCCGTACTGAACCCCCATTCAACACCACTGACATCCCCCGTGTTCTCCCCTCACAATTTTACCTACTCCAACCAACACGTACTAATTCACCTGCCTCAATCCATCCAGCACCGACTGCCTTCTAACCCCCCGCCATCTATCTACCCCACACTGATTCACACACCACACACCACACACCCCCCCCCCCCCCCCCCTTGAACCTATTGTCCTGGAAATGTCATGAGAGCGAACATTGACGATGTTTGATAACGGAATGCAATCAAATGTGTTTTAATTCCCACTATTTGTTGTAATCCATAAAGATTGATTAATTAAATTGTGAACACGTAAAACATTAAAACCGCAGTGTTCAATTGTCACTGCTGCCGTTAACGGCAAATCAATGCTCTTAATATGGAGTATCAGTACTGTAGTTGTTTAATGAGCAACATTCACAACTATACGTACACATATGTTACCATGGTCCAGGATTTATTGACACAGGTTGATCATACGCTGAATAATCCAACCACATTTTTGTTTGGAAGTGGAAAGAACTAATAGAAATTGCATTCATTGCAATGTGTAAAAAGAGTTGAGATACTGTATTATAATTTTTCTGCATGTCATTGTGGGATATATCATGTTTTGATTGGTGAATGTGTTTAGTTTGTGACTTTATTTGAAGCAGAAATAATATGTGAATGCTTCATTGAGTATAATTCCGACTGGTAACTATGCACTTCGTCCGAGCACATTATCGCACACGTCATGCAAGCCATCTTAAATGACCACTTAAATTGTCATTTGGCAACCTAAAATGCTGCCGAGGTTGCCCGGCTGGCAACAGGGAAAAAAAATTAAGTGAGAGCCCTGATTGGGTATCTTCTAAATCTTTTGTCCAAAACGTTAGATAGCGAGCATTAACTGCCCAATCGTAGAATCTAAGGTTCGGTAGTGCCAAACCACCGTCTTTTTTTGATTTCTGTAAGTATTTTTTACTTAGTCTGGGATTTTTATTCTGCCATATATATTTTTGGAGTCAATAATATCAAAGAAAGATTTAGCAATAAAAATTGGTATCGTCTGAAATAAATACAAAAATTTAGGTAGGATAAACATTTTAATAGCATTGATTTGGCCGATTAAAGATAAGGTGACCATTTAATAAACTGTTGTTTGATATGGTCAATTAGAGGCTTTAAATAGATCCTTGTGTTTCTTGGTAGTCTTAATGCTTAAATAAGTAAAACATTCGGTAGTCAATCTAAATGGAAACTGTCCATAATTCAAAATTAGATTGTTTAATGGAAAAAGCTCACTCTTACCAGAAAAACTATTAAGTAATGCTACTATTGTCGGAATAGATTTCTCTGGGTTAGAGATAAATAATAACAGATCATCTGCATAAAGGGTTAGCTTATGTGTCTGATTCCCACGGACAATACCAAAAATATTAGGGGATACCCTAATAGCGGTGGTCAAAGGTTCCAAAGCGATATCAAACAGTAAAGGACTTAAAGGACAGCCCTGTCTAGTACCTCAAAAGAGCCTGAAAAAAGAGAATCTCTGATTATTGGTAAGTACAGAAGCCTGAGATATTTGATAAATCAGCTTGATCCAAGAGATAAATTTTGGACTAATCTTAAAATGTTCAAATGTATTGAATAAGTATTCCCATACTACTGTATCAAACGCCTCCTCACCATCAAGTGAAATGACACATTCTGGAGTTTTATTTGACGCTGTATATACGATATTCATTAATCTCCTAACGTTAAAGGATGATTAACGATTTTTAATAAAACCTGTCTGGTCTTCAGAAATAATATGCGGTAAAATATTTTCCAATCTCATAGCTTATATTTTGGAGAGAATTTTGGAATCTACATTTAACAGTGATATAGGTCTATATGATGTCACTTCAGTAGGGTCTTTTATCTTTTTTAAGAATTTAAAAAATACATGCTTCATAAAAGGATTGTGATAATCTATTCATTAAAAAGGCTTCTTTAAAAACCTTGCATAGCCAGGGAGACATTAAACTTGAGAAATACATTAAACCGGGAGCTTTACCAGAATTCATCGAGAGGATTGCTTTCTGTATTTCTTCCTCCGTGATGGGTTCGTCTAACAACAGAGACTCATTATGTGGTAAATTTAGTAAGTTCCGTTTCTTTAATAACTCATGCATTATATTGGAATCAGTAGGAAATTCTGATTGGTATAGGGAGGTATGAAATTCTTGAAAGGATCTATTAATTTCATCATGGTCTACTGTCAATGTACCATCCCGTTTACTCAGTTTAATAATCTGACGTTTGGCTGACACAGCTTTCAACTGATTGGTGAGTAATTTGCCAGATTTATCGCCATGTATATAAAATTGACTTTTGGTTTTAAGTAGCTGATTCTCAATCGGTGATACTAATAACAAATCATGTCTCAATTGAAGTTCAACTCTATCCTTATAGAGCTCTAGACCAGGAGCTTTTGAATATTTTTTTATCACTTTCTTTAATCTCATCAGCCAATATACGTATTGATACCGTAGCATCAAAGCCCGGACAACCAGACTGCTAAATAGCTTCCTTCCACAGGCTGTGAGGCTGCTAAACAGTCACTCCACCTGATTCTGCTGCTTTGCACTGACAATTTAATAACTCTGGCACTGGCCACTAAATCAGCTGCCATGGACATTTTATGACTGTTTTTACTGTATTTTAATGTTGCTGTATTTACCTGCACTCTTTAACTATATGTACTGTTTCATCAGGGACTGGATTGTTTTTATTATGTGTGAAATGTTTAAGTTCTATGTGCGATGCTCCGGTATTCCGTGGGAAACGTCTTCTCATTTTGCACTGTACAGTTGTTGCTTTGCAAGATGACAAGTTGCAAGTTGATTGATTGATTGATTTCATTTTAAGTTTTTTTTTTTCAATCCCGCGGAGTATGAAATAATTTGTCCATGAATATATGCCTTAAAAGCTAAATCAGCTACAGACTGCACCATTGGATATTTCTTCAGTAGAGTTTGTTAAGAAGAAAAAAGCAATCTGATCTTTAATAAAATTAACAAATTTAGATCTTGAAGCAGAGTAGTATTAAATCGCCATTGTTTAGCACTAAACGTGGAATCAGGTAGTTTAATTAATAGTTTCAATGGTGCATGATCAGAAATAGCAATTGCATCATACTCACACACAGCGACCGATGAAACTAGCCGAGTATCTATTATAAAGTAGTCAATCCTAGAGTAACTATGATATACATGAGAGAAAAAAGAAAATTCTTTATCATTTTGGTGTGGGAATCTCCAGACTTCTAACATTCCAGAGTCAAGTAAAAAATAATTAATAAAACTAGCAGATTTATTTGGAAGCACATGATCAGATGCAGATCTGTCCATTGAGGGGTTCAAACAGCAGTTAAAATCTCCACCCATTATCAAAAGATGTTCATATAAATTAGGAAAGGAAGCGATTAGCTGTTGAAAAAACTCAGGGTGATCAATATTAGGTGCATAAACATTCACCATAACAACCTTTTGGTTATGAAGAACACCAGTGATCATCAAAAATCTATCATATGGATCAGAAATTGTTTCATAATGAACAAACAAAATTGAGGAGTCAATAAAAATAGAGACTCCTTTCACCTTTGCCTGTGAATTTGAATGAAACTGCTGTCCTTGCCAAAACTTAAAGAATCGTTGATTGCCGTCTTTCCTTACATGAGTTTCCTTAACAAAGATAATCTGAGCATTTAGTCTACGAAAAACAATTTTTTTCCTCTTAAATGGTTCAGACCATTCACATTCCATGAAAGGGTTAACTAGGGTTAATTTCTTAGAGCATAACAGTTCATGATACTGGAAGGAGAAGAATCTAAGGCAGAGCCAGAAGTGACGACATTTCAACATTTTTGAAGTTCAAATTCTGCATAGATAGAAAAAACTAAACTGAACGCAAAAGTCCCCCCACCCCCCCAACCCACCCATGCAAAGCCCGGAACTGACCAGTAGGCAGTCAGTACGCTACCTAATCCCTCCCCTACCCCCATCTCTCCTAATGACAGCACCCAATGTAAAAATAAGGCATATTTACCACTCAATAGCCAGAACAAATTAATGTTATGGTTAAAACATGCATGTTAACTTTGAAAAAACAAGTGCTACTTCATATTATTTATCCAAGGTCAAAATATGAAAAACAAGAACTGCTTCACTTTGTTTGTTTAAAGACAGGGGAATACTAAAATTCGAAAAAGTAATTAAAGAATAACTCATCCAATTAAATTCTCATTCATTTACAAAACGATATATTGTCAAAATAGCAACAATAAATGTCCAATTGTAACTTAATCGACTATCAGTAACTCCCCGTCGCGGCTTCAGCCCCATAAACCTCCAGAAAGCTGGAAGCTTCTTGCGGATTGTTAAAAAAATCGGTTGTTACCATTAAAAAATCGTATACGCCGTCTAGCTGGATACGTCAAGGCGTATACGCCGTCTAGCTGGATAGAGCAAGGCGGGGCGCAGCTGTTTACGCCGTCTAGCTGGATAGAGCAAGGCGGGGCGCAGCTGTTTCTTAAACAACTCAGACATTACATTATTGTGCGTTATCCAAAATTGGAAGATTTTCATAGTGCTCGGTGTTGAAAGTCTCCTTTATCATTTTGGAGGCATATTTTATAACATTATCCCCTTCTTGACCTTCAGGCAAACCAACAATTTGCGAATTCAGTCAATGGCTTCTGTTTTCCAGATCCATGTTTTTAATCTTGTATTGCCCGAGTATTTTCATTCATTTTCCGTTCCAGTTTTTCAATCTTCAAATCTCTTTCCTGGCCCAATGTTCGCAAGTTATCAATTTGTTCCTTCTGTTCATGAGATTAATCTTGTAACATAATCAGCTTGTCTTGAACTTCCTTCAATTTGCTCGAAATTCCTTCCATCATTCCTTCCAAACTGCAGAATCTTGTTTTGATTTGATTTGATTTGATTCAATTTAATGTCATTGCACTTTTCAGTGCAACGAAATGGTTTAGCCTGCAGTCATAACATAGAATAAATAACAAACACTCAACACAGTTTAAGTCCCAAAGTCATTGTCTCTTCCCTCCTTGCTCTCCCTCTGCGCTGAGGCAATCCAAGCCTCCGATGTTGTGACCCCGCCGGGTGATGGTAGGTAAGTTCCGCGGCTGAATCCGTGCTCCGCAAACGAGCCGGTTCAAACTCCGCGGCCCAGGGCGGTCGAAGCTGCCGGAGCTGCCGTCCTCCAGTCCAGCGGACGCAGCTGTAGTTGCGGGAGCTCCGGAAAACAGAACTCGAGCTCCCGATGATGTCGTCCACTGGCCCGCGGCCGAGCCTCCGAGGCTGCAAAGTCGGGTCGGACGTTGGGTCGCACCGCAACCACAGCCCCGAAGTCGGCCAGCCTCGCGTTGGTAAGTCCTGGCTCTGCCTCCGCAGCCTCGAGGTCGGTCACAGTTGGAGGCCGCCAGCTCCGCGATAGGCCTCAGCGCAGACGGAAACGGAGACGGGGGATACGGCAGAAAAGGTTGCATCCCCCCCGAAGGAAGAGTCAAAAAACATACCACACCCACCCCCCCACACACACACAACTAAATAAACCGAAATAAACTGTAAAAACGGTACAAGAGAAAACAAAAAACAGAAAAGGCAAACGGACTGCAGGCGAGCCGCAGCTGCAAGGCAGCGCCGCCACTTCCGGTTGTTTTCATTTCTCCGTTCATTTTCGATATTGCTTCTAAGATACCAGAGTCAGAAGCAGCGTCTTCCCCACGCTCCTTCCTTGGAGAAGCTCTTTTTCCTCTTGTCTCTGTCCTTTACACGATTGAAGGATATAAAAGTGTTATTAACACTTTAATAAAGGTTAGACCATGCCTTGAAATCAAGTAAGAACAAGTAACATTGAAAGAGTGGTAAGCAAGAAGTTAAAAGTTAAGGAAGCAAACAAAGTTACAACCCAGCATGCTGCCACTAGGAGCCGCAGAAAAGATTTAATAGGAAGCTGAGGGGTAACATTTTTGCACAAAGGGTAGTGGGCATATGGTACAATCGCTAGGAGAAGGTAGTTGATGCAAGTACTATCATAACATTTAAGAGACATTTGGACAGGTACATGGATAGGATAGGTTTATTGGGTTGCACGGGCAGGTGGGACTAGTGTAGATGGGACATGTTGGTTGGTGTAAGCACGTCGGGCAATAGGGCCAGTATTGACGGAGTATAAAGGGTCTGTCTCACTTGGGCGACCTAATCCGCGAGTTCTGGCGAGTTTGCCCTCGACTCATACTCGCAGCATGGTCGACACAAGGTCGTAGGAGGTCTTCGTAGTCGGGTTGTCCCACTGTACGAGCTGATTCAAGAGTTCTCCCGAGTTTCCCGATTCGAACTCGGAGAATTACAGTAATAGCCGCTCGTAGGTACTCAGGGCTCTTGTGGACATTTTTCAATATGTTGAAAAATCTTCACGAGTCTTCCCGAGCTTACTGCGTTTCCCGAGTACCTGCCGATAGCGTTACGAGTCGCTAAGAGACGTCCCGAGCTCTGACGTACCCACTTCTTACATTCTACGTGCTTACCATGAGTTTGATTTTTTTTTTAAACTCGGGAGAGCTCTTGAATTAGCTCGTAGTGGGACAGCCCCTTAACTCTCCTTCATGCTCGAGAGTGGTCTCCGCGTACTCGAGGCCTCAGCTAGGTCGCGCCGTTGTTTTCAATATGTTAAAAATTGAACGCGAGTAAAAAAAGGTCACCATGGAAACAATCGATACTTTTTTTCCTCGTAGGTTTAGTCGTAGTAACCACTTGGACCACAAAAACTCAAATGTCAGGCTGTTATTCATTGACTACAGCTCGACGTTTAATACCATCATCCCCTCCAAGCTGGATACCAAGCTCTCAGATCTCGTTCTCTGCGCATCCCTCTGCAATGGGATCCTCGACTTCCTGATCCATAGACCAGTCTGTCCGTATTGGTAGAAACGTGTCATCCTCGATAACAATCAGCATGGGAGAACCTCAAGGCTGCATGCTCAGCCCCCTGCTGTATTCACTCTATACTCATGACTGTGTAGCCGGACATAGTGCGAACTCCATCATCAAGTTCGCCGATGACACCACTGTCGTGGGACGAATCACTGATGGTGACGAGTAAGAGTATAGAAGTGAGATCGACCGATTGACCAAATGGTGTCAGCACAACAACCAGCAAAACCAAGGAACTGATTGTGGACTTTGGAAGTGGTAGTATAGGGACCCACAATCCCGTTTATATCAACGGGTCGATGGTGGAAAGGGTCAAGAACTTCAAATTCCCGGGCGTGCATATTTCTGAAGATCTTTCCTGGTCCCAGCACACTGATGCAATTATAAAGAAGGCACATCAGCGCCTCTACTTCCTGAGAAGATTACGGAAAGTCGGTATGTCAAGGAGGACTCTCTCGAACTTCTACAGGTGCACAGTAGAGAGCATACTGACTGGTTGCATCGTGGCAGGGTTCAGCAACTTGAACGTCCAGGAGCGGAAAAGACTGCAGAAAGTTGTGACAACTGCCCAGTCCATCATAGGCTCTGACCTCCCCACCTTCGAAGGGATCTATCGCAGTCGCTGCCTCAAAAAGGCTGTCAACATCATCAAAGACCCACACCATCCTGGCCACACACTCATCTCTCCGTTGCCATCGGGAAGAAGATACGGGAGTTTGAAATCTGGAACATCAGGATCAGGAACAGCTACTTCCCCACAGCCATCAGGCAATTAAACACAACATCAAACAAACTCTGAACTATAACAGCCTATTACACTTTATCTGTTTATTTATGTGTATATATATGGTCTATGGTATATAGACACACTGAACTGTTCTGTATTTATGCTTACAATATTCTGTTGTGCTGCATGACAATAAAACTCTCTTGACTTGAGTCAACATACATTGAACAACAAATAAGTATAACTGGAAAAGCACACTCGCCCCAGCATGGTTGTTAAATGGGATGCTACTGAAAAAGAAAATTGCTGGAAACAATGGTCAGGTAGCACTTGTGGAAGGAGCAGCAGTTAATGTTTCAGCTTGCAGACCTTTCATCAGAATTGTGTTAGTTACTGTGTCTGCTTTATTCATCTCCATCCTGTTTTCTCGCAGACCCCATCATTAATAGTGCAGATAATGGGTCTTGACTGGCCATTTCCCTCCACAGATGCTGCCTGACCCATTGAGTTACTCCAGCAGTTTGTTTTTCACTTCAGATTCCTGCATCTGCAGTCCCTTGTGTCTCCCGTAAATTTCTATCTCCTCCAAAAGATACAAAAATACTGTCTGGAGTTAAATAATCACGATCTAATGTTAAATAATGTCAATGCCCACAAAATTGTTTACCCCTCTCATAACTCACGCACTTTTCCAGCATTTTCCAGTTCCTCCCGATCCTTGGTGGCATGACCAGTGACCATTCGCATCTGTATCACTCCTGAAATTGCCACGATTGGCACAATGGCTAAGACCAACAGAGTCAGTTGCCAGCCATAGATGAAGGAAATAATAATGGCACATCCAAGATTAGATACATTCTGTGCAACCGTAGCAAGTCTGGCACCAGTAGCCTATAGTAACGACATGAAAACAGCAGGTTGTTATTCATTGACTCATACAAGATTGAACAGGCCCTTAGTCCAACTGGTCCATGCAAATAATAGGTTTATTATTGTCATGTGTGCCAAGGTACAGTTAAAAGCCTAGTTATAGGACGATAAGACATATGAGCAGATTTAGGGCATTCGGCCCATTGAGTGTACTCCTCCATTCAATCATGGCTGATCTAATTTTCCCTCTAAACTCCATTCTCCTGTCTTCTCCTGTAACCTTTGACGCCCTTACTAAATCAATATTTTATTAATTTAAGTGATTTTTTATTACAAGCTTGAGAAATGTTTTTTAAATATGTGGAAGAAATTGCATGGCCAAATTTCTGTATATCGGGTTATTTTTTAGTTTTGTGTAGTTGAGGTACAGCGCAGAAACAGCCCCTTTGGCCCACCGACCAGCAATCCCTGCACATTAGCACTATCCTACACACCAGGGACAACTTACATTTATATCCCGCCAATTAACCTACAAACCTGTACGTCTTTGGAGTGTGGGAGGAAATCGAAGATCTAGGAGAATACCCATGCAGGTCTCTGCACAGGCAGCACCCGTAGTCAGGATTGAACCCGGGTCTCTGCTGCTGTAAGGCAGCAACTCTACCTCTGCTCCACTGTGGGGAGACTCTGGATGTACAACTGTTAAAATATGTGTTCAATTATTTTTAATTAATAACCTGAAATCTTACAACTCTTTTCCTTCAAATATTCCTCCATGAGACGAATAGATCGGGTAGATGTACAGTCTCTTGCCCAGAGTATGTAAATCGAGGATTAGGTTTAAGGTGAAGGGGAAAAGATTTAATGAGGGGTAACTTTTTCACGCAAAGGGTAGTGGGTGTTTGGAACAAGCTGCCAGAGGAGGTAGTTGAGGCTGGGACTATCCTGACATTTAAGAAAAAGTTAGACAGGTACACGGATAGGACAGGTTTGGAGGGATATGGACCAAACGTGGGCAGATTGGACTAGTGTAGCTGGGACATTTTGGCCGGTGTGGGCAAGTTGGGCCGATGGGTCTGGTTCCACACTGTATCACTCTATGACTCTAAAAATTAAAACTAGTGCAAAACATACTTAGGAAAAAGAAGTCCATGATAGGGCAAGAGGTGGTCAAGAGTGTACTGTTGTCGAGGTAGGATTAGGGTTGTGTGTGTGTGTGTTTAAGACCCTGATAATGTAGGAAAGCAGCTGGTTGTGTGGGACTTCAGGCCCAATGGTAACAGTGAGATGAAGGCATGGCCCAGTTGATGATGATCTTTGATGATAGATGCCATCTTCTTGAGGCAGCACTTTATGTAAATAATCTCGATGGAGGGGTGGGTTGTGTTTGTTATGGACCGGGCCGAGCCAACCACTCTCTGCAGCTTCTTGCTTGCCTGTGTATTGTAATTGTCACACCAGGCCATAATGCGGCCAACCAGGATATTTTCTACTTTACATTTATTGAAGTTGTTGGTGTATTCGGTAACATGCCAAATCTCTACATTTCAAAGCAAGTTGAGGCTCCTGAGCTCCTTCTTCATGATTACATCTATGTGCTGGGCCCAGGACAGGTTATCCAAGGTGTTAATGTACAGAAATTTGAGGCCGAATTCAGCTGGACCAGGGGTGGGGAACCTTTTCATGTTGGAATGCTGCATTAAGTTAGCTGTAATCTAATAAGGCCGCATCCAAGAAACTTCAATTAGATATACTTCAAAATGTACATTCTTTTGTAAAAATCTAACTACTATGTACTAACTTTAAAAAAAATGTTAATTTGAAAGTTAACTAACTTTTTAATGACTTTGTTGTAACTGCTTTTAGTGGGAAAACATTTGAATATTTGGTTGCAACATGGAGGTACGCAGTTTCAACTGATCTTCTAGATGAGTATCCGTCATTTATGACGTTAAGAGCGTCTTGATTTGGGTTCGGTAGCAGAATGTAGATTCACAGCACAGTGGTTGAAAAGCAAGAAAGCAATTTTGCCGAAGATGTGGGTATTCTATTGCATTTTTCCATATGTCAATCGGATCTTTCTTAGCTTCAAATAAGGATTTTAAAATGTCATCATCTAAGAGCTCAATCAATTCCATCTGTAGTTCTTTAGGATCCTTGGAGACATCAACTAGGTGAGATTGAAATGCTAATTTGCGTGTGATGTCATGATTCCCAGTCAGTGAACCTTTCATTGTATTCTTTAATTTATAAGTCTCCAATAGCTGTGTATTCTTTAAATGATTCACATGAATCCTCCTGCTCATCAATGACCTTCGCTAACTGGGGAAAATGTTCATCCGAAATTTTACTTTGAAGAAGTTTTGAAAAAAGATAGCTTTTTTCGAAATGCTTGGATTTTTTTCCTCGTATCATATATAGACTTAGTTTTACCTTGTAAAGAAACATTAAAGTCATTTTGCTTTGACATATCACCACACAGAAATGCAGTATTTCTATAGAAATCTTCTTTCAATAATTCACATTGCTGATTCTGTTCTTCGTTAAATTTAACTATCTGTTCTCGCAAAAATAAAAATGTTGCTAACACCTGTCTCTGCGATAGCCAATGCACTTTACAAATGGAAAGCCAAATGCATTGCTATCAAAAGTTGATAATACTGAAGACTGGACGGCCAGCGGACTCTCTGCGACATTTTTCCTCTCGTCAACCAGCCTCAGACGGTGGTGGCGCCAGTCAGGCAGGGAGGTTAACGTACATTCTAGTCGCATTATAACTAAATCATGAACATAACAGGTGTTAAAATAGCCCTCATGACTTAATAATGTTTTAATTGTGGCTGTCAGTCGGGGAGGCTTATTTCGTTGAATCTTCGTTTACTCTTTAGTATTTTAAATACATTCATTTTAAGATTAAAATAAAATTAATAAAAGACGAACAAAAACATATTAATAAAAATAAAGGGTAGACAAAAATGCTGGAGAAATTCAGCAGGTGTGGCAGCATCTGTGGAGCGAAGGAAATAGGCAACGTTTCGGGACGAGACACTTCTTCAGACAAATAAGAAGACGAGACAAGACGAGTCTGAAGAAGGGTCTCGACCCGAAACATTGCCTATTTCCTGTGCTTCACAGATGCTGCCTCACCCACTGAGTTTCTCCCACATTTTTGTCTACCTTTGATTTTCCAGCATCTGCAGTTCCTTCTTAAACAATAAAAATAAAAAGATTTGTTCTACAAAATTTGGATTCATTCAAAACGCCACACTTAATGGCCTAGAAGGTCGCATGCGGCCTGAAGGCCGTGGGTTCCCCACCCCTGAGATGGACAGTCCCTTCTTGTGCCGCACTCTTCTGAGGCTACCTTCAGCAGTTACAGTTAGGTTTCATCAGATTAAGATTCATATAATTGAAAGGGTTTGCTAATACCATCTGAATTCTTATGGATACCTACCCCCTTAACTTGAGATGCATCATTCACAAGTCTGGTTGTTAACGCTCCGGTACTGTTTTTCGAATCATCATACCAGCTAATATCCTAAAAAAAGTACACATCAATCAATCAGTTTCATTTTTCACTAGTGTCCAGAACTAGAGATCATAGCCTCAGAACAAAAGGACGTTTCCTTCGGAAGGAGATGAGGAGAAGTTTCTTCAGTCAGAAGGTGGTGAATGTGTGGAATTCTTTGCCACAGAAGGCTGTAGAGGCCATGTCAGTCGATATTTTTAAGGCACGGATAGCTTCTTAATTAGTACAGGTGTCAGAGGTTATGGGGAGAAGGCAGGAGAATGGGGTTAAAAGGAAGAGATAGATCAGCCATGATTGAATGGCAGAGTAGACTGGATGGCCGAATTCTACTCCTATTCCTTATGACCTTATTTATGCACATAAATGAGAGATGGTCATCAGACTCCAAAACACGAGTTCTATTTACTTTGTTGGGAATGCTTAGAAATATACTTGGAAATGGAATGTTATTCGCACATGTACAGCAATATAGTGAAAAAAACGTTATTTACTGCCATCGAGACAAGTCGTACTGTAAAAGGGAGAAAAAAGAAAACAGACTATAGTGTTACAAATGTTAATTGAGAGAAGTTTTATTAAACTACAAAATGGATATTGAAATCTAATTAATACTGAAATCTGCATAGTTCCGCAAGGCTACATGCACATTGCTACTTCAGTAAATAATGATGAATGTAAACAATCGTATAAACATAGAAAATAGGTGCAGGAGGAGACCATTCGGCCCTTCGAGCCAGCACCGCCATTCATTGTGATCATGGCTGATCATCCCTATCAATAACCTGTGCCTGCCTTCTCCCCATATCCCTTGACTCCACTAGCCCCTAGAGCTCCATCTAACTCGCTTGCCAGGAAGCTACAGAATAACAACCTTACTAACTTCTGGAAAGAGGTCAGAGTAATGAATAACAGCAAAACACCCCTACCGTCTGACATTGAAGGTGTTAGTAGCCCAGACAAAATAGCTGAGAGTTGGCGTGAGCACTACTGTAACCTTTTTAACTGTGTTAAAAGTAACCCAGTTAGAATCAATCATGAACTTATTGATCTCTGTAGATATGGTAGTTAGGGCAGCTGATGTCTATGATGCCATTAACATGTTGGATAACAACAAAGCCTGTGGTATGGACTGCATTACTGCAGAACATCTAAAATATGCCAGCTATAAGCTCTGCCCTTTGCTTTCCATGTGCTTTAATGGCTGTCTGGTTCATGGTGTCTTGCCAAATGATATTATGTCTGTAATGCTAGTGCCTGTGATTAAAGATAAGGCTGGTAGGCTCAACAGTATTGATAATTACCGACCTATTGCACTAGCCAGTATCTTATCTAAAGTACTGGAGAGAATACTGCTGACAAAGCTAGAAATGTATGTCCTTACTACTGACAATCAGTTTGGGTTCAAAAGAAAACATGGAACTGACCTGTGTATCTATGCTCTTAAAAAGATTGTGTTCAGGTACACAAGCCTGAATTCATCTGTATTCCTTTGTTTTATTGATGCGTCCAAGGAATTTGATAGAATTAACCATGAACACTTGTTTGTAAAATTGCTAAATAGAGGTGCCCCTAAATTCTTAGTGAGAATCTTAGTGTTCTGGTATGCCCATCAAACGTTTTACGTTAAATGGGACAATGTTGTATCTGCTCCATTCTGTGTTAGTAACGGAGTGCGGCAAGGAGGAATTTTGTCTCCTATTTTATTTAATGTTTATATGGACGAATTGTTAAATAGGCTAAAAACTGGCTGTCTTGTGGGCAACACTATTGTTAATCATCTGATGTTTGCAGATGACCTGGTCCTGCTCTGTCCATATAGTGCTGGGCTGCAGCAGATGCTGAAGGTGTGCTCTCAGTATGGCCTTGATTATGACATTAAGTATAACGCTAAGAAAAGCCGCATAATGGTAATTAGAAGCGCTGAGGACAGGGAATCAACTTTTCCGACCTTTTATTTGTCAGACAGTCCTCTTGCTGTGTGTGAGGAAATTAAATACTTAGGTCATGTCATATCTGATGACTGGAAGGATGACAAAGACCTCCACCGACAGCGCTGTAAAATTTATCTTCAAGCCAACATGCTTATAAGGAAGTTTTATATGTGCTCTGATTCTGTGAAGTGTTTCCTGTTCAGAACCAACATCACACCGTTATATACTGCTCAATTGTGGTCTAATTATAAGAAAAAGAGTATGCAGAGGCTTAAGGTTGCATACAATGATGCAATGAGGTTGCTACTTCGTGTCCCTAGGTGGCATAGTGCCAGTCAATTGTTTGTGTCCACTAGAGTGCCAACCTGTGAGGCACTCTTAAGACAGCTGATGTTTAGTTTTATGTGTCGCCTGGACAAATCAGAGAACCACATAATTGAAGCCCTAGTCAGCCCTCTGAAAAGCTGCTATAGATTCACTTCTAGGCTAAGACGGAATTGGTGCAATAGCTTATATATATTTTAGGCTAATATGCAATTTTTTAATGTATCTTTGTAATTCTTTGTACTGTTTGATGTGTTATATGGACCTGTGTCTGAAATAAAGCTTTAATAATAACTCTCTCTTAAATCCATCCAGTGACTTGGGCTCCACTGCCCTCTGTGGCAGGGAATTCCATAAATTCACAACTCTCTGGGTGAAAAGGTTTTTTCTCGCCTCAGTCTTAAATGACCTCCCCTTTAATAACCTCCCCAATTTTCCTTTAATTCCCCTTTAATGACCTCCCCAAAATAAAAAAATCCCTCCAGTTTGATGACCTGGAAAAGATCATCCATACATTCCTCCTCCCGCCTAGATTACTGCAACTCCCTTTACACTGGCATCAGCCAATCTTCCCTGTCCCGCCTGCAACTGGTCCAAAACGCCGCAGCGAGACTCCTGACTGGCACCCGAAAAAGGGACCACATCACCCCGATCCTGGTCTCTCTCCACTGGCTCCCTGTGCGGTTCCGTATAAACTTCAAGATCCTCCTCCATTTCCACAAAGCCCTCAATGGGCTTTCCCCCACCTACATAAAAAGTCTGCTCACCCACCACTCCACCTCCAGGCCACTCAGATCGGCCGACTTGGGGTTGCTGAATATCCCACGGTCTAGGCATAAGCTCGGGGGCGACCGCGCCTTTGCGGTTGCAGCCCCTAGACTGTGGAACAGCATCCCCTTTCTCATCAGAACTGCCCCCTCCATCGACTCTTTTAAGTCAAGACTAAAGACTTATCTATACTCCCAAGCCTTTCCTGACATCCTCTGATTGAGGGCTACATGTATATATGTATGTAGTTTGTTTTGTTGTGCTATTCTTATAACAAATGTAAAGCACTTTGGCCAACGAGAGTTGTTTTTTAAATGTGCTATATAAATAAATGTGACTTGACTTGACTTTATTCTAAGACTGTGGCCCCTGGTTCTGGACTCACCCAACATTGGGAACATTTTTCCTGCATCTAGCTTGTCCAGTCCTTTTATAATTTTATATGTTTCTATAAGATCCCCCTCATCCTTCTAAACTCAAGTGAATACAAGCCTAGTCTTTTCAATCTCTCCTCATATGACAGTCCCGCCATCCCAGGGATCAATCTCGTGAACCTACGCTGCACTGCTTCAATCACAAGGATGTCCTTCCTCAAATTAGGAGACCAAAACTGTACACAATACTCCAGATGTGGTCTCACCAGAGCCCTACACAACTGCAGAAGAACCTCTTTACTCCCATACTGAAATCCTCTTGTTATGAAGGTCAACATTCCATTAGCTTTCTTCACTGCCTGCTATACCTGCACGCCAACTTTCAGTGACCAATGTACAAGGACACCCAGGACTCGCTGTACCTCCCCCTTACCTAACCTAACCCCATTGAGATAATAATCTGCCCCCTTATATTTGCCGCCAAAGTAGATAACCTCACATTTATCTATATTATACTGCATCTGCCACGTATCTGCCCACTCACTGAACCTGTCCAGGTTACCCTGCAACCTCCTAACATCCTCTTCACAGCTCACACTGCCATCCAGCTTTGTGTCATCCGCAAACTTGCTAGTGTTGATCTAATTCCCTCTTCCAAATCATTAATATATATGGTAAATAGTTGCGGCCCCAATCAAAGCCAGTTGAATATTTTCTCATATATGGTCACTCTGAGACAGACTAATTTATTTGTCATTAGTGCAGAATCAGGTTCAAATCCTTCCCTCTCACTTTTACTTGCCTCTATACTCTCAGTCCTGATGCAGTGTCTTAACCAGAAATATTAATGATCCTACAGCAGTTGACAGCACCAACTGATGTAGAAAGTTTCACCATACTCATTTCACATGGTCACTCCAACCAACATAGAAAATGATGGTGTTACCAAAGGAGTTCACACAATTCTGAGGCAATCAACTGCTCCAACCATTTTCAATGATCTTGGGCAATGAGGGCTGCCTCCTGGTTCCAGTTCATGAGGACTAAATCCAATACAATCTTCAGCAACTGATGCAGAGCACACAAATGAGAGTCACAGAATAACCCAAAAAAACCCCAAGGTGCCTGAGCAGAGGATTTATAATGGACCTGGAGATGCACCTTACTGCACTCCAGATTCCTCACTTTGACACAACTCATGGAGACCTCTACAATCTCATGGATATCACGACAAGAGGAGGAAGAATGTAAAGGAGGAGGTGGATCAGGTAAGAGGTAGCACAAAGGCACTCTCCATGGGCACATGACAGGAACCAGGTTAATCAACTGTGATTTCAAGTAAGAAGCAGAGCTATCCGCAACACTGCTGAATCATCTTGAATAAACTAATTAAAAAGCAAAATAAATACTTTGAATTTTGCGACAGCAGAAATTCTAAGATGTTGTCAGTTACATCAAGCGATGGTGATAATTTCTGAGAGTTTCATTGTCATTATTACCGCAAAATTCTTTGCTGAAAAATACGCGGAAACGGGCCCTCCGGCCCACCAGGTCAACGCCAACCAGCGGTCCACACCGACCAGCGATCCCCGCTTATTAACACTATCCTACATCCATTAGGGACAATTTTAACTCTTACCAAATCAATTAACCTGTACGTCTTTGGAGTATGGGAGGAAACCGAAGACCTTGGAGAAAAACCACACGTCATGGGGAGAACATACAAACGCCATACAGACACCCGGGTCTCCGGCGCTGCATTTGCTGTAAGGCAGCAGCTCTACTGCTGTGCCGCCCTGATTCACTTGATTCAGTACCATCGCCTGAATCCAAAGTTGAAGAATAAGCTAATTTTACTTTTCTCATTTACAAAGTAAAAAACTACAATTAAGCTAAATATTTAAATATATATGGCAAATTAATAAAGGTTAACAAGCTTGTTAATAAATTACTTTTACCTGTCGCATCATCGCCTTAAAGGCCATGGATCGTATCCTCAGAGTCAGTATCTCACCAGACCTACCAAATGTGAATCCCTGTCGACAGAAATAGAAACATAGAAACATAGAAAATAGGTGCAGGAGTAGGCCAATTGGCACTTCGAGCCTGCACCGCCATTCAATATGATCATGGCTGATCATCCAACTCAGTATCCTGTACCTGCCTTCTCTCCATACCCCCTGATCCCTTTAGCCACAAGGGCCACATCTAACCCTCTTAAATATAGCCAATGAACTGGCATCAACTACCTTCTGTGGCAGAGAATTCCAGAGATTCACCACTCTCTGTGTTAAAAATATTTTCCTCATCTTGGTCCTAAAAGATTTCCCCCTAATCCTTAAACTGTGACCCCTTGTTCTGGACTTCCCCAACATCGGGAACAATCTTCCTGCATATAGCCTGTCCAACCCCTTAAGAATTTTGTAAGTTTCTATAAGATCCCCCCTCAATCTTCTAAATTCTAGCGAGTACAAGCCGAGTCTATCCAGTCTTTCTTCATATGAAAGTCCTGACATGAGGATAACATGAGGATGGTGAAAGTACAATTATTGGCACCAAAATCAATCTTGAAGCTCAAGTCAGTTTAAATGAAAGATAATTGACATGAAAAGTTAACTCCGTTTCCACAGTTATGTCTCCCTTCCTCCAATCCCTGAACCTTTCGTAGCATTTCCTCTTCATTTAAAATGAGAAAATACGATAAAATCTTGGGGAGATTGCACAAGAATTCTGTAAGAACTAGAAGTCCACAAAGCAAACATTTATGGGACCATGGAGTGTGCATGCCACCAATATCCCTTGAGCTACTGCTACTTGCTTTCCTTTTGAGTTTGGTAATGCCACTAGAGGCATCCTTCACTGGGATGAACCCTTCACTGGGAAGCCTCATGATTCATCCACTGTTCTTCCAGAAGAATAATCCATTGAGATTTTCAGGATCATATTGACCAGGATTGCAGGATCCCTTTAGAACCTATATATTTTTTAAGAGGTTTTGATCACAACTCATATTAGGGAATTAGTTATGATTATTGGGGTGCTGACCATTAGACAACAAAATGTAGGAACATTAAAAAAAACCCAGCAGTGTTCAAATTGGCTTTTTGTGCCCTCCCCATCCTTTAGTAAGACCCTATCTTTTATTTAAAGGACCTTTCCCACACTGACCTTGATTTTGTCAACCTAAAATTCTACTAATCTCTGTTTTAAATAATTCAACAACTGATTCTCCACAGCCCTCATGAGTAGAGAATTCCAAAGATTCGCCGTCTTATGGATGAAGATTTTCCTCTGCATCTTTATTCTGAAAGACCAACCCTTTACTGTGAGTCAATGACCCTAGTGAGCGTGTAGGTTTATTGTGAGAGGGCAAAGATTTAAAAGAGGCAATTTGCGTAAGAAGAGGAAGGTGGGTGTTTGGAACATGCTGCCAGAGGAGGTTGAAGAGGTACATCTAATTATGAAGTTTAAAGATATTTGGACAAGTATATGGATCGAAAAGGTTTAGGGGGAGATTGGCCAAATGTAGGCAAATGTGACCAGCTCATAAACAATAGGCCAAAGACATTAGGTGCAGGAGTAGGCCATTCGACCCTTTGAGCCAGCTCCGCCATTCAATGTGATCATGGCTGATCATCCCCAAACAGTACCCCGTTCTTGCCTTCTCCTCATATCCCCTGATTCCGCTATTTTTAAGAGCTCTCTCTTGAAAGCATCCAGAGAATCCGCCTCCACTGCCCT
Source organism: Amblyraja radiata (assembly GCF_010909765.2). NCBI lineage: Eukaryota > Metazoa > Chordata > Chondrichthyes > Rajiformes > Rajidae > Amblyraja > Amblyraja radiata. Next base: position 106,518,453 of record NC_045957.1, read on the forward strand.
CTGAGGCAGAGAATTGAACAGACTCACCACACTTTGTGAGAAAAAGTGTTTCCTCGTCTCCATTCTAAATGGCTTACTCCTTATTCTTAAACTGTGCCCCTGGTTCTGGACTCCTCCCACTTCGGGAACATGTTTCCTGCCTCTAGCGTGTCCAAACTCTTAACAATCTTATATGATGCAATGAGATCCCCTCTCATCCTTCTGAACTCCAGAATGTACAAACCCAACTGCTCCATTCGCTCAGCATATGACAGTCCCGCCATCCCGGGAATTAACCTTGTAAACCTACGCTGCACTCCCTCAATAGCAAGAATGTCCTTCCTCAAATTAGGGGACCAAAACTGTACACAATAGGCATCTTGGTTGGCAAGGATGAGCTGGGCAGAAGAGCCTTTTCCCAGACTGTAAAACTATATTTCTAGGATTCAATGACCCCTGGTTTTAGATAGGTCAGCAAGGGGAAACATCAAATAATTCTGTACTTTTCAATAGGTCACATCTCTCGCTCTTCTAAACACAAGGGAATTGATTGGAATTAGTCCAATCGCTACCTCAGGTGTCGATAATAAGCAAACCCAACCCTGCCCACCCAAAACAGTAATCTCCTTTAACATGGAAATTTGTGCTCCAAGCCAAAAATAGGGCCCAGTTCTCTTTAAAAGCCATCTACATCTCAAGCCTGGACAGTTTTGGACCAACCTTCTTTATCGCTCCAAAGAGAACAGTCCTGAAATCAGTCTGATTAACATTCAATGTACTCCCTCTATTGCTTTGGACCTAGGGAACCACACATTCATCCGCATATTAGGCCTAGAGCTTTTGATTTAAAATAAGCAAGATATAATGTTGCAAAGAGAGGTTTGCAATTGAGTTTCTTGCATTGCTCAAGGCATTTGGACCTACTGTAGCAGCGCCCGCAGATATCGAACCCGGCATTCGGAAGCCGCGGTCACGTGACTCGGGAGGGGCTGCTGTTTTGCGCATGGTTTTGCTTTCGCGCCACAGATGTTTTGCTGACCACCGTTGTGATCAGACGTGTTTGCAGAGACCTGTTTGCCAAGGAGCGAGGGTGTAAATAAAACCGTTCAGACAACTTGGTTGTCGTTTCCTGCATCCGCGAAACTACTTTATTTTTGTGGGTCGCAGAATAGCATTTCTACTTAAAAAGATAGGTCAACACTCCAGTAATCCTTTCCGGTCCAGCTTTTAGACAGCATTGCAGATTCTGAACATTCATAACTTTTAAGACAACTGGGACACTATTTATGGCTAAGAGCACATATTTCCATGTTAAAGGAGATTACTGTGTGTAACAGTTTGCGATGGTCGGTGTGGGGGGGGGGGAGCTAATTACGGACACTGCGGATAGGGACTGGGATCATTTCAAAACAATCAACACATCTGCTGGTAAAGTAGTTTCAGGTTATTAACCCCATTTTAAGAACACCACTACTTCAATAACAGCAGACAGAAACTCTGAAATTATATCCCAGTCTTTCGATGGGATACGCAAATGCGGATTTAATCAATAACAAATTAAACCAAGTGCATGATATATGTTATATATGTTATATATGACCCATGCAAGTTTTGCTCCTGCAGTTTGTGATGTTATCTAAACCTTTCAGCTTTGTTACCCACTCCATCCAGTATCTCACTTATTGAGCATAAGGTTCTTTAGCACGTACCTGAATAAAAAAAGTAACAAAGGAGATACCTCCTAGTCCTAAGAAAAGTAGGGAATACAACGTAGCCTCACGACGTACAACATTCTTGTCTGTGTGCGCAAAAACCTGTGTGGGTGAAAAGAAATATAATCAACTAGTGATTGTAAAAAGAAAAGAACATAAGAAATAGTCTGATGATGTTCCGAGCCCAAAACTAAACATAGAGGTGGACAAAATCATGAAAGGAACTTGCCCCAAGTAGAGGGATCGAGAACCAGAGGGCATAGGTTTAAGGTGAGGGGGGGAAATATTTAATAGGAACCTGAGGAGTACCATTTTCACACAAAGGTTGGTGGGTGAAAGGAACGACTTGCCGGAGGAGGAAGTTGAGGCAGGTACCTTTGCAACTTTAAGAAACATTTAGACAGGTACACGCTTAGGACATGTTTAGAGGGATATGGGCCAAAGGCAAGTAGGGGGGACTGGTATGGGTGGGACACATTGGCCAGTGTGGGCAAGTTGGGTCGAAGGGTCTGTTTCCTCGCTGTAAGACTCTATGACTCTGCTCATGTTCTCAAGTCACATGGCCTGAAGGGCCTGTCCCACTGACGAGACTTTTCAGCAACTGTCTTTGACCTTCAAGCTCGACGGCACTCGCCTGAAAAACCTCGAGCTGGATCGACCGTCAGCATTGAAACCGCGAGCTGGATCGACCATCAGCACACACACACACGCACAAACACACACACAAACACATCGCAAAGGCGGGGGGCAGGGAAAGCGGGGGAGCGCTGTCTGAAATTTACACCCATGATGAACAGGAAGCTAAACGACAGCTGGCACAGTGTACGGTAAGTCCTTTAGAGAGCGCGGGGGAAGAAGAGGAGAGAAGTGTAGAGGAGGAGAGAGTAGGGGAGAGAAGGGGAGAGAAGGGGGGGGGGGGGGGGGGTATAAGGAGTGGAGACACTTTTAAGAAGCCACACAACTTTTAATAAAGTTTTGCGGGGATTTAACATGACCGGTCGGTTTCCCTTGGTTCTGAAAACTCCAATGAGCCAATTAAAATGCCCAGTCAGCAAAGGAGATTGCCTATGGCTACCTCGACTGCCTATAACTACATAGCGACCCCACTACCACTGCACTACGAGTTCAAAAGAACCATGCCGACCAAATTTTACTCACGGAAATTTTTTCAGCATGCTGATACATTTTCCTCGACCAAACTGAGGCCGCGAGTATGTGGGAACTTCCCTCGTGCATGAAGGACCTCCTAGGACCATGTGTCGACCATGTTGCGAGTTTGAGTTGAGCGCAAACTCTTCTAAACTCGCAAATTAGGTCCCTGTAGTGCGACAGGCCCTTGACCTGTATTTTGTGCCTTTCATTGGTAAACCAGCATGTGCAGTTCCTTATTTTCAAATAGGACAAGGAACAGGTTGGCTAGCCTGCTCGGCCACTGGTAAAGAACATGGCTCACCTGCAACCTCAGATTCATTTGCCATTAACCAAATATTTTTTTATTCCTTTAATGTAAAGAATTTTGGAGATTTATGCTATGAATGAACACAATGACTGAGCCTTTATAGCGAATATGAACCCAAGATGTAGAAATCCAAAGGTTCACAGCCGTGAGTGAAAAAATAATAATCTCAGTCATAAAATGGCCTTCACTTTATTTTCAAACTCTGCCCCTAATCCTGGACTCCTCAGCCAGATGAAACATCTTCTCTGCATGGAGACTGTCAAGCCTTTTACAAAATGTTGTATGTGATCTTTCTTATTTTGTTAAACTCTGGAGAATATAGTTGTAGATTGCATGCTAGCCAATCATAGTGCTTGTTAGTAGTAGCCCCGCCTAGTACATGCTTTATAATATTAAAAACTCGCCTACGTCAGGCAGTAGATGCAACAGCTCGGAGATGTAACGTACTGCAGATCCAATGCTGTAAGTGTTTAATAAAGCTGTGTTGTTTCTTTACGTGTGTTTGTGTCTCATAGTTACATGGTGTCAGATTGTGACTCGGTCACCCCGCTAGGTTTATCGCGTTTCTTTTAGTTTTATCAGTTTTATTTTTATCACTTTGTTATCTCCGTTATGGCTAATTCGTGCCGCAGACCAAGCCCTCTGATCTTTGATTCAGACAATGCTGAGCGATGGCGTCTTTTCGCACGTGACTACACTCATTATATCCGCTTCGTTCATCGGAATGACCCTGCTGACTTGAAGGCATCACTCCTGCTTAATCTAGCGGGTCCTGAGGCAATGAATCGTGCCGACAACTTTGACTTTGCTCCTGCAGTTCAGGATGCCAACGGGCAGGTCCTAGTTCCTGACGAGACTATAGATAACCCCTGGTTTTCTCAGAAAATTTAGAGAGCTGTGTGATTTGCCGCCCAACCACATAATTGAAAGGACAAAGTTCTATGCTCGTTCTCTGCAGGTTGATGAACCTATTGAACGATTTATTAGCGGTTTAAAATACATGGCCGTGCGCTGTCGTTTTGGTGAGTTGACAGACAAACTTGTTAGAGATAAGCTTGTTGTGGGCATGATTGATAGCAAACTGAGAGCTGAGCTTCTTCGCAACACCGAATTAACCCTTAACCAAGCTATCCACTTGTGTCGAATTTCAGAGATTACTGCACCCCATGCAGATCCTGTCTCTTTCAACGCACGACAGCAACACAATGTCAATCTTACTGACTACTCCTCCCGCAAAGCCTCTAATGTGCCTGCTGCGCGATGTCAGAATTGTAACTATTTTCATGCGAAGGGTCGCCAGTTCTGCACAGCTCACGGAAAGCCCTGCAATTATTGTAAAAAACAAAACCATATCGCAAAATGTTGCCGTTTCTGTGGGACTGCTAATGTTTCACAGACAAACTTGCACCTGTTTCAACAAAAGTTCTCTGATACTGACTCCCAAGAGCCTGAAACGCCATCCCACAAGCAGTGTTCAGACAGTGCTGATAACTGTTCTGCTGTTCACTCCCTCCTCCCTTCGTCTAACGAGCTACTTGACCCTGACGTGACTGTGTTCGTGAATAACAGGCCCATACTCGCCAAAGTAGACACGGGGGCAAAGATCAATGTCATGTCGATAAGAGAGTTTAAAAAAATTCGAAATGCAGAACAAATGCATAAGGACTCAACGCTTCGGGCTTACGGGGGAGAGATCCTACATCCACTGGGAAAAGCTGATTTAAAATGCACAGTTGACGAGCACGTGCGCATCCCGCAGTTTTATATTGTCAAATCAAACTCAGAGACTTTGCTTGGTATCAATGCATGCCACGATCTAGGCCTGGTGTATTTTGGACGTGCGGTCCACAAATTAAACCTCACTGATGAGCTAGCTCAACAACTGCTTTCCCAGTACAAAGACCCGTTTGATGATGGACTTGGCAAGTTGCCTATAAAACATCGAGTCACTGTTGATCCTACAGTCACACCTGTAGTCAAAACACCACATCGCGTTCCACATACCGTGCGCGACAGAATACACAATGAACTCAGACGCATGGTCATTGCTGAAGTTACCGACCCGTCTGACTGGGTGTCCACCATGGTCATTGCAACTAAGAAAAACGAAGAGGAGATACGCATCTGCATCAATCCCAGAGATCTGAATACTGCAATCAAGCGCCCCCACTCCCAATGAGAACCACAGAAGATGTTGCTGCACAGATTGGAAACGCAGCAGTGTTCTCAGTCCTGAATGACACAAGCTCCTTTTGGAGGATTCCATTAGACCCGGACTCATCTAACCTCACTACATTCGGCACACCCTTTGGCCATTTCAAATTTCTGAGGATGCCCTTCGGCATCAACTCCGCCAGCTAAGTTTTCCAGCGCACCATGAAATAACTGTTTACAGAGCACCCGTGCACCATCATTGTTGATGATATTCTTGTCTATGGTCGTGACCTGGCTGAACATGATGCTAATCTTAAAGAGTGTTCGACCGTGCCAAAGACATTAATCTCAAACTGAATCTACTAAAGTGCAGGTTTCGAGTTCCCGAGGTCACTTACGTCGGACAGGTTTTCACTAGCAGTGGCCTCAGGCCTGATCCATTAAAAATTACAGCCATCAACAAACTGCCAGTTCCCACTGATGTCACGAGTTTGCAACGATTCCTTGGCATGGTCAACTTCCTGGGTAAATTTATTCCTAACCTCAGCGAGTTATCAGCTCCCCTGCGCGAGCTGATACACAAAGACGCGGCATGGTCCTGGTACCCGCAGCACCAAAGGGCTTTTGACACCCTCAAGCTACAGCTTGCTAGCGCACCAACACTTTCATATTTTGACTTAAAGTTACCGGTTAGGATCACCTGCGATGCATCCCAGTACGGGCTAGGCACAGAGTGCCTACAGGCCACTACCGACGGTAGCATCAAGCCCGTCTCATATGCATCCCGTACTCTAATATCGAACAGCGATATGCCCAGATTGAAAAGGAACTGCTCGTGGTGGTTTTCGCATGTTCTCAATTCAAGGACTTAATTTTTGGTAAGACCATTACCATCGAGACTGACCACCAACCCTTGGTCACTATTTTGAACAAGCCGATTCATGCGGCCCCAGCACGACTGCAACAAACGATGATGCAGCTGCAGCGCTTTGACTTCCACATCGCCTACAATAAAGATAAAGATATGCACATACGGTAGCAAAGTATGTTTTACTGGTCCGGAATGACAAAATACATATGTGTAAGAACCGAAACGTGCGTTGTCTGCAACAGTTTAGCACCACATCAGCAGAAGCAGCCTCTTTTGCCCCAACCAGTTTCTCCTCTTCTGTGGTCCTCGCTGGCCACCGACATCTTCGAATGGCATGGGAAACACTATCTTGTTGACTCTTACTTGGGATGGTTCGAAATAGACCTACTGCAAGCCATTTCCTCGGAGGCAGTGATCGAGAAACTGCAACGGCACCTTTCCTTGCATGGCTCCCCTGCATGTATTCAGACTGACAATGGCAGGCAATTCACCAGCAAAGCACTTAAGAACTTTGCTGAAAGGTGGGACTTCCAACACATTACTAACAGCCCCGAGTTCCCGCAGTCCAATGGACTGGCCGATCGCGCTGTTCGGAGTGCGAAACAACATATGGAACGTTCTTGCCTTGCCAAATCCGACGTATACCTGGACTTGCTCAATCTACGAAACATTGCACGGGACCCCATCCTAGGCTCTCTAGCCCAGCGACTACGGTCTCGCCAAACCCGTGCACGCCTGCCTGTCTCTCAGCAGCTGCTGCAGCCACGCATTCGCTCCCCGTCCGCGGTCCAGAAGCAGCTACAATTCAAATGGGATACACAGAAGCGTTTCTTCAACAAATCCAGCAAGCCGCTTAAACCACTTGCACGTGGACAAGTAGTTCGCCTGCAAACCGACAAGGGCAATGCACGACTGGGGCACATTTATGGCCTGGCCAAAGAACCACATTCATACCTGGTCGAAGTGGACATAGTCATCTACAGACGCAACCCGTCAACATATCCTTCCAGTGAAGGAACCGCATTCTGCAACTCCAGGTCCTGAGATCCCGTCTCTCGTGTTTGCTCCCACAGCCGTTCCAGCGACTCCACCACCAGCCGTTACTTCTGCCGCGGGTTCCCCGCATCAGTTGACGCCTGGCTCGACTATGGCGTCTCCCACCGGGTCCCCACTCCCTTCCCCTGTCTGTTCTCCCGCGAAAGGAGGTGAGGCGGTCTACTACCGCACGAGGGCTGGACGGGTTTGCAGGCCACCTGTTAGATATGGCGATTTTGTATAATCTTGCTAGCATATTCTTAGCATCCCCTCATCATATTGTTTAAGGCACCGTAGTTTCTTTATTTTCTACAAGAGATATAGATCGGCTATTGCATGCTAGCCAATCATAGTGCTTGTTAGTAGTTGCCCCGCCTAGTACATGCTTTATGATATTAAGAACTCGCCTACGTCAGGCAGTAGATGCAGCAGCTCGGAGATGTAACGTACTGCAGATCCAATGCTGTAAGTCATTAATAAGGTTGTGTTGTATCTTTACGTGTGTTTGAGTCTCATAGTTACAATAGTCCTAGTTTACTCAATTCCTCCTCAAACAGCGAACATGCCATCCTTGGCACTGTTCAGGAAATCTTTGCTACACTCCCTCCCTGGCACTCCAGTGAATAATTCTGAAATGTTCTCTTTCTCACCAGACCCTTGATTCTCTTCATTCATCCACCAGATTTTGCATGACTCTGTGAAGGTGGATGCCAAGTATTTATTTAATTCATTTGTCATTTTCTCACTTCATATTAAATTGTATTGTTTCGTTCTGTAAAGCGCCCTCATTTAAAAAAATTCTTTATGCATGTCTCCTTGCTTTCCCCTTGCATCGACCAAGATGACAATAGACGGCAGACTAGAAATTGAGATGGATAATGGGTGGAGAGGATGGGAAGGGTGCATGGTAAATGGTCATAGTGGAGGGGGAGGGGGGGTGGTAGGTTGTATTGGTGCAAATCCACAGCATGACTGTTGGAGGAGGCCAGAACTGCAATCTCAATGAGAGAGGAGCTGCCGTCACCATCCATAACCAGTGTAGACAGGGGGTGGGTGGATGGAGGGGGTTAAGATGCCCGAGAGAGATCTTTATTCCTGCACCGTACTCCTTGCAGGACTGGACTCTGCCCCATTATCTTGCCAAGTAATGGTGAAGCAGGTTTGAACAGAAAGAGACCATCAGTGTTTTTGGCAGATCCATGGACCAAAATCACAGATGTGCATCTAAGGGAACACTGGATACCATAGAAGGCTGTGGAAGCCAAGTCAATGGATATTTTTTAAGGCACAGATTGATAGATTCTTGATTAGGTGTCGGGGTTTATGGGGAGAAAGCAGGAGAATGGGGTTGAGAGGGAAAGATAGATCAACCATGATTGAATGGCGGTGTAGATTTGGTGGGCCAAATGGCCTCATTCTGCTCCTATAACTTATGGACGTCACTGTCCATATCTGGATTATAGACCATATTTAGCAATGTTAAAAGATAGAATAAAGGAACTGCAGATGTTAGTTTACGCAAAAGGACACAAAGTGCTGGAGTACCTCAGTGGGTCAGGCAGCATGCCTGGCGAGCAGGGATAGGTGGTGTTGAGTCGGGATCCTTCTTCACACCCAGTCTGATGAAGAATCTCGACCCGAAACATCACCTCTCCATGTCCTCCAGAGATGCTGCCTGACCCACTGAGTTACTCCAGCACTTTGTGTCCTTTATAACAATGGTAAACTTACCCCGATAATCCCTGAAAAAATTATGGCAAAGGCAGGCTGCAAGATCCCATTTATAACGGCACAGAAAGTTCCCATTAATAGATAAGGCCATTCCTTTTTGTTCATCTTGAGGACCCTAAAAAAGGACACGTTGGGTAGATCCTCATCCTGAAAAATAGAATATTTCATTATGTGTTGTGACATGGAATGTCATTTCAAAATACTCCTTTCATACCTTGTTATTTCAAAATGTAAGAATTAATTCATAACTTCAGGATGAGAAATCAATGAACAGTAATTCTAGTTTCACATTGCAGAATGACAAAGAGAATCAATTCCACTAATTTACAGATTAGATATTACATAAATATTAACAATAGTTTAAATGGCAAAATTTATGGAATCAATGAGTGGATCATAAACATCAGAACCAATATTTAAAGATACAGCAGGAACTGCAGATGCTTGAACCAATATTTACATTTGCTTCACCTCCCTACATTCTGAGAGTCAGCTACATAAGCAGAGTGACAGCATTTGCTGTTGATGTAAAGACGAGATGTGGGAGATGTTGGAGCTTGAAAATAAAAACAGAAAATGCTGGCAATGCTCAGCAGGTCAGGCAGCACCTGTAGGGTTGGAAGCAGGAAGTAATGCTTCATGTTGACCTTTAGCATTCACTCTGTAATATAAAATCAGCATGTGCGTATTGTTTCTTCTTGCTGAGGCCTAAAATCGATTCTTTCTCTTAGCCTATTCAAGTTTAGAAATGCAACGCTGTACGGTGGGAGAACCGCGATAAGCTGCAGCCAGACCCACCAGCAGGCCCGACTCGCCCGCCATGGACCCACCTGGAAGGCCCAGCTCGCCCATCCACGGACCGAGGACCCACCCAGAAGGTCAAAGAGATGAGAGTCTGCAACTGTGGATGATCATCTCTTCACGGCAGAAGGTTGCCCCCAGTGTGACTCGTCCATACCCGTCCACAGGCCTGGCTTGCCCGTCCAGAGAGGAGGGGATCAGACGGAGGGCCCGTAAGCAGACTGGCTGCGGGAGGTTGTGCAGTGCCTTGACGGCGAAGTGGGCTGCTGGAGGCCCTGCAACAGCCTGGAGCTCGGCTGGACCGGGCGACGTTCCAAGAGGCCTAGCGCGTGGACCGGATACAGACTGCAGCGGTGAAGGACACAACGGCTAGGTTTGGCCAGGCCATCACTGTGATGTCATCTGGACAATGGGCCTTTATGGTGAATCCAAGAACCCTGCACTTAAACAACGAGAAAAAGCATAAAAAACTGGCGACTGCATATTGTCTCAGTGTTCTCCTGCAATACACCTCTGCTGTATCTGAGGAGCTTATCCTGTAGGTATCTACAGTGCCCGCTATAATGTTTGGGGCAAAGACCCATCATTTATTTATTTGTCTCTGTACTCCACAATTTGAGATTTGTAATAGAAAAAAAATCACATGTGGTTAAAGTGCACATTATTTGTTTTTCTGGCTTTATGATTCATGGCTTGTTACCAGACTCAATGTTGTCTGTTCTGTTAGTGCCAGTCATTAAGGACAAAGCTGGTAAAGTAGGGAGCCTAACTAATTACAGGCCCAGAGCTTTAGCCAGCATAGTCAAACATCCTAGAAATAATTCTGCTGGATAGATTAAATGAGTTTGTTAACTCCATAGATAACCAGTTTGGTTTTAAAGCGAAACATGGCACTGACTTGTGTATATAAGCCTTAAAGGAAATTGTAAACAAATATAGAGGTAAAAACACATCAATTCTTATGTACTTTATTGAAGCTTCCAAAGCCTTTAATCGTGTTAATCATAGAAAGTTGTTTGTTAAATTGAGTCAAAGAGGGGTGCCTACATACATTGTGAGAATTCTGGTATACTGGTATGCCCACCAGACTATGCAAGTAAAAATGGGGCAATAGGGTCTCAACCCCATTTGGGGTTAGCAATGGTGTTGGACGAGGGGGAATTTGTCCCTGGTTCTTTTTAATCTCTATATTGATGATCTGTCCAAGCAAATGAAAGCCTGTAATACTGGGTGCATGATTGGTAATACTCAAATGAACCATATTATGTATGCAGATGATCTTGTGATCTTTAGTCCATCTCGCGCTGGTCTCCAGCAGCTCTTTACTATGTGTTCTGTGTATGGTGTGGAACATGATATTAAATATAATGTTGGTAAGAATGCTGTTATGATCTGTAGAACCAAAGAGGATAAATGTCTAAAATTTCCTGATTTTAAATTGTCTGATAATAATCTTAGTGTCGGTAATAAGGTAAAATATCTTGGGCATTTTATTATAGAACAAATGACAGATGATGAGGATATTTATAGGCAACGCTGTATGATGTATGCACAAGTAAATATTCTCTTGCGCAAGTTTAGTGTGTGAACAGATGGAGTGAAGCTGTTTCTGTTCAGAGCATATTGTACACCACTCTATACTGCACACCTGTGGTCAAACTACAGAAAAGCAAGCTTACAGAGACTTAAAGTAGCTTACAATGTTGCCATGAGAATATTACTTAAGAGACCTAGATAGTGTAGTGCAAGTAAAATGTTTGTGGTTGCAGGAGTCAATACTTTACAAACTGTCTTAAGAAATCTTATGTATAAATTTATTTGCCGGATTAATGACTCTGAAAATGAAATCATCCTTGGCCGAATCAAACATAAGGCTTAGTACTATGCGCTACCAATCCCAGCTGAGGAGAACTTGGTATAGTTGGCTTGTTGTAGGACACTGATTGTAACACTATTGTAACCCCACCTTTTAAAAAGGGAGGGAGAAAATGGGGAATTACAGACCAGTTAGTCTAACATCAGTAGTGGGGAAACTGCTAGAATCAGTTATTAAAGATGGGATAGCAGCACATTTGGAAAGTGGTGAAATCATTGGACAAAGTCAGCATGGATTTATGAAACGTAAATCATGTCTGACGAATCTTATAGAATTTTTCTTAGAATTGTAGACTTCAAGCAGTCATTGCATGCAAAGGATATGCAACAAAATACTAAACATGATTACTTTCATTTACATGATATTGCTGTGTCCCAAACATTATGGTGCCCTGAAATGGAGGGACTAGGCATAAACACTGCTGTAACCTCTACATGGTGAAACCAAAATGTGTAAAAATGGCCTTTATTAAAATCTGACAATGTGCACTTTAACCATATGTGATTGTTTCTATTACAAATCTCAAATTGTGTACAGAGGCAAATCATTAAATAAAGGGTCTTTGTCCCAAACATTATGGAGGGCACTGTAGGTGCTTATGTATAGTGATGGTTGTCTGAAGAAGGGTTTCGGCCCGAAACGTCGCCTATTTCCTTCGCTCCATAGATGCTGCTGCACCCGCTGAGTTTCTCCAGCATTTTTGTGTACCTGTGATGGTTGTACTGATCTGAATACAAAAGTAAATCTCACTGTACCTTGGTACATGTGGCAATAAAGTACCATTGTAAAAAACATAAACACACTGGATGATAGGTGAATGATATCTGCTGCTCTTTCCAGACGCTGTTGAACTGTGGAGTATTTCTAGAATGTTCTGCCTTTATTACTGTCAACAGTTTTGTGGTCAGCAATCATGCACAAAACTGTTGACAGTAATAAAGGCAGTAAGCCCTAACTTCCAACTCGTAGTTCTTGCAGGCGGCATTTTTTTAACTCATTGTTGGGCTAAGTTGAATTGTACCCACGTTCATGCTGTTCTAACTAATTCTACACAGGAGATCCATGCTTTTAATAACTGTACATTATTATGAATGTTTGAAACCTATATTACATAATTAACATACAGGGTGGGTATTACCAAATTGAATCAGCAAAAACAGCATTGAACTCTTCCTTTACCTCTTCATCGTATCAATGTTTACAATAGGATAAAAATAGAATGTATGATAAGATTTATTTTGCGCAAGAGGACTGACTGGAGAATTAACATGCAATGCACTCTCATAAAGTACTTTTGATTCAACATTTAAAACCCAAATTCATTTACAGTGCAGATTATATTTTTATTGATAACATTGATGTGAATCCTACCTGTGCATCCTCACTTGCATCTGTCTTCTCCTCAGCTGTTTTCTGCCTTTTTTACACTACCTTGCGTGGACAGTCCAGGCAGTATCTTTTTGGTGCTTTTTTCTTCTGATTTAGCATCATTTCTCTCTTGATCTTCATTTTCACGCTTAAAAGTCTGAAGTAAAGTTAAAAATATTAATACGTGTTTTTTTAAAAACCAAAATCAAACCTATGTGTGTAATTTATTTCCTTCATCAGTAGTACCTGTGTGGTGACCAAGTTGTAATAGATCCCCTTTGTTTCCATCAGTTGTTCATGGGTTCCCAGCTCTGCAATTACACCGTCTTCCAATCCTGCAATGACGTCTGCATTTTGAACAGTTGACAGGCGATGAGCAATTACTATTGTGGTGCGGCCTTGTCGTACCTTTGAGGGAATATAGAACATATCATAAGTTTGTGAGATGCTTCCAACTGAATATCAGTGTTCTTTCCTTAATCTGAAAAACTACACTCTTATGTATAAGCTTCTTAAATTCTTTGGTTCAATGAGCTATTATTCTTGCTCTGGGTCAGAGGGTAGTAGGGCTGGACACACTGTGCAGCAGTGAAAGGCACTGGTTGGTTTTGTTGGAGCAGCCTTTCTTTGAAAGGGACACTATCGACTTGTTCCATGAGTTTGGATTTATATACCAGAGATCCCAGAACTATTCAAAGGAGAGCAGGGGGTTCCCTTGGTGCCCTGACAATATTCAGAGAATCATGGATAGACACAAAGTGCTGGAGTAACTCGGTTGGTCAGGCAGGTTGGGTGACGTTTCAGGATCGGGGTCCACCTTCAGAAGTCTGAAGAAGGACACATAACATAACATAGGAAATAGGTGCAGGAGGAGGCCATTTGGCCCTTCAAGCCAGCACCGCCATTCATTGTGATCATGGCTGATCATCAACAATCAGTAACCCGTGCCTGCCATCTCTCCATATCCCTTGATTCCGCAAGTCCCTAGAGCTCTATATAACTCTTTTTTAAATTCATCCTTGAATTGGCCTCCACTACCTTCTGTGGCAGAGAATTCCACAGACTCACCACTCTCTGTGAGAAAAAGTGTTTCCTCATCTCCGTTCTAAATGGCTTACTTCTTATTCTTAAACTGTGGCCCCTGGTTCTGGACTCCCCCAACATTGGGAACATGTTTCCTGCCTCTAGAGTGTCCAAGCCCTTAACAATCTTATATGTTTCAATGAGATACCCTCTCATCTAGAAGGATGTACACTCCAGAGTGTACAAGCCCAGCTGCTCCATTCTCTCAGCATATGACAGTCCCGCCATCCCGGGAATTAACCTTGTAAACCTACGCTGCACTCCCTCAATAGCAAGAATGTCCTTCCTCAAGTTAGGGGAACAAAACTGCACACAATACTCTAGGTGTGGTCTCATCAGGGCTCTGTACAACTGCAGAAGGACCTCTTTGCTCCTCTCTTCGATTTCTCTTGTTATAAAGGCCAACATGCCATTGGCTTTCTTCACTGCCTGCTGTACTTGCATGCTTACTTTCATAGACTGATGTACAAGAACCCCCAGATCCCGTTGTACTTCCCCTTTTCCCAACTTGACGCCATTTAGATAGTTATCTGCCTCCCTTTTTTTGCTACCAAAGTGGATAACCTCACATTTATCCGCATTAAACTTCATCTGCCATGCATCTGCCCACTCCCCCAACCTGTCCAAGTCACCCTGCATTCTCATAGCATCCTCCTCACAGTTCACACTGCCACCCAGCTTTGTGTCATCTGCAAATTTGCTAATGTTACTTTGAATCCCTTCATCCAAATCATTGATGTATATTGTAAATAGCTGCGGTCCCAGCACCGAGCCTTGCGGTACCCCACTAGTCACTGCCTGCCATTCTGAAAGGGACCCGTTAATCCCTACTCTTTGTTTCCTGTCTGCCAACCATTTCTCTATCCAGGTCAGCACTCTACCCCCAATATCATGTGCCCTAATTTTGCCCACTAATCTCATATGTGGGACCTTATCAAATGCTTTCTGAAAGTCCAGGTACATTACATCCACTGGCTCTCCCTTGTCCATTTTCCTAGTTACATCTTCAAAAAATTCCAGAAGATTCGTCAAGCATGATTTCCACTTCGTAAATCCATGCTAACTCGGACATCGGACTATTTTGCCATCTTACTCAGAGTCCCCCTCCACTCATCAGTTTCCGAGGAGTTTTCCCATTGATGAGAAATAAGAGTTATTAGTGTTTAAAAAAGGTCAAGGTTCTCTCTCCTGTCAATCACGCTATGAAGGCCACGCCCCCTCTGGAGGGAGGGGGGGACTATAAAACCCAGAGGTATGGGCATGGCTCAATCTCTGCAAGATGGAGGAGGGAGAGGTCATGACTCACTGTCTTTAGTGGCCTTGCACCCAGCTTGAAATGGAATTTCAAAGAATAGTTGTGAGTCAACTGCCAGCCCTCCAGCCGTGAGTGAGCTGCCAGCACAACAGGCTTGAGTGACTGAGCCGCCAGCCCAAGAATCTATTCGGCCTACAATATCCATACTAGCCCTCTGGAAACCAGTCCCTTCAGACCACAACACCCATACTAGCGCTCCAGAAAGCCCCTCTCCCCACAGGCCACAAATATTTGAATTGGTGGAGAGGTGCAATATTGTGGATAACCTCACATTTATCTACATTATACTGCATCTGCCATGCATCTGCCCACACACTCAACCTGTCCACGTCACCCTGCAACCTCCTGGCATCCTCTTCGCAGTTCACAATGCCACCCAGATTTGTGTCATCAGCAAGTCCCTACTCTTTGTTTACTGTCTGCCAACCAATTCTCTATCCATGTCAATACCCTACCCCCAATACCATGTGCTCTATTTTTTCCCCCACTAATCTCCCATGTGGGACCTTATCAAAAGCTTTCTGAAAGTCCAGATACACTACATCCACTGGCCCTCCTCCATCCATTTTACTTGTCACATCCTTAAACATTTCCAGAAGATTAGTCAAGCAGGATTTCCCCTTCATAAATCCATGTGGACTTTGACTAATCCTTTTACTGCTATCCAAATGCACCGTTATTACTTCTTTAATAATTGACTCCAGCATCATCCCCACCACCGATGTCAGGCTAACTGGTCTATAATTCCCCGTGTTCTCTTTTGCACTTCTCTTGAAAAGTGGGATAACATTGGCTACCTTCCAATCCACAGGAACTGATCCTGAATCTATAGAACATTGGAAAATGATCACCAATGCATCCACGAATTCGAGAGCCACCTCCTTGAGTACCCTGGGATGCAGACCATCAGGCTCTGAGGATTTATCAGCCTTCAGTCCCATCAGTCTACCTAATACTATTTCTCGCCTAATGCAAATTTCTTTCAGTTCCTCTGTATCCCTGAATCCTCTGTCCTCTAGTACATCTTGGAGATTGGTTCTGTCTTCACTAAGGGAGACACAAACAAAGTAGCTGTTCAACTCTTCTGCCATTTCGTTGTTCCCCCATAATAATTTCACCTACTTCTGGCTTCTAGCGACCCACATTTGTCTTTACTAATCTTTTTCTCTTAACATACATAAAGAAGCTTTAGGTATGATCTAGGGGATGATTGGGTTAACATACATTGAGTAATTGACACCACTGGGACTGTACCCACTGGAGTTTCGAAGATGAGGAAGGGACATTATTGAAACTTGTGAAATAATGAAAGGCCTGGATAGAGTGCATGTGGAAAGGATGCTTCCACTAATGAGAGAATCTAGAACCAGAGGGCATAGCCTTAGAATAAAAGGATGTGTATTTAGAAAGGAGATAAGGAGGAATTTCTTTAGTCGGAGGGTGGTGAATCTGTGGAATTCATTGTCACAGATGGCTGTGGAGGCAAAGTCATTGCGTATTTTTAAAGCGGAGATTGACAGATACTTGATTAGTAAGGTGTCAAGGGTTATGGGAAGAAGGCAGGAGAATGGGGTTGAGAGGGAAAGATACATCAGTCATGATTGAATGACAGAGTAGACTTGATGAGCCAAATGGCACACCACTATTCCTATGACTTATGAACCTGCACAATTAATTTCAGCCACTCCTGCTCTTGATCAATAGCTCTACAAATCCTTTCAATTTCCTCCCTTAAACAATCACAATCATAAAGTAATTATCCTTGCAACAGATGAAACAATGAGCCATCATGTTTGCCTATATAACATCAGTGTCAGAACTTCAAGGCGACTCACTCTAACTCCAAGTACTTCGTAAATAACGAAAGATTCAAGTTTTTGTTCATTCATTGAATCTTGGGATGTGAATGCTACTGCCAAGGCCACTATCAATCCCCAATTGCTCCTGAACTGAGCAGGCAGGTAAGAGTAAATGATAAAAACAAAATGCTGGAGTAACTCAGCGGGTCAGGCTACATCTCTGTAGAGAAGGAATGGGTGACGTTTTGGGTCAAGACCCTTCTTCAGAGCCGAAACATCACCCATTCCGTCCATCCAGAGATGCTGCTTGTCCCACTGAGTTACTCCTGCATTTTGTGTCTATCTTCGATGTAAATCAGCATCTGCAGTTCCTTCCTACACACTAAGAGTCAATGATCCTGGTGCAAGTGGAGTCATCTTCAGGCTGGACCAGGTGAGGATGGAAGAGTTCAAACCCTGAAGGAGAATCTTGAACCTGACAGATTTCTAATGACAATCAAATCGTTTCCAACGTAGCACAAAGTAAACCCTCATTATAACAGACCATGTGGTGGCGCGGGGGGGGGGGGGGGGGGGGGGGGGGGATGTCCTTGATTGCCAATTGTGAAAGGACATTGACTTTAAACATTAACTCCGTTTCTTTTTCGAAAGACACTAACCTGCCTAACCTGCTGAGTGTACAAAGTTCTTTTAGCAACTAAAAACATTTTTTTTGTTAGTGCAAGCTAAAACTACCAAAGGCTGTCTGTTACATGGTTTAATGGAGTTAAGTGTCGTTGGAAGCAATTGGTGGTCAATTTCGATGGCTTGTGCATTTCATTGGTGAACTGTGATAACTGTTGGGATACTAACTCCGCTAGAACTAAAATCTGTTTTATTCACAAGAGTGTTTTATTGTCTTGTCCCAGATAGATCAATGAAATTCTTACTTGCTGCAGCACAACAGAATATGTAAACATAGTACACTGTAAACAACATGACCAAAGCGGTCCATAATAACAAGGGTTTACTATAAATGTGAATTTTTCCACCGGATACTTAAACTACCACTTCCACTTAAGGTAGACAAAAATGCTAGAGAAACTCAGTGGGTGAGGCAGCAGCTATGGAGAGAAGGAAATAGGCGGCATTTCGGGTCAAGACCCTTCTTCAGTGTCTACCTTCGATTTTCCAGTAACTGCAGTTCCTTCTCAAACTTCCACTTAAGGTATCAGTTCCAAGGTGACTGAAAATGCAGGCAATATTCCAGGGGTCGTCATACCAAGGCTTGGATAATATACTCAAGACATCCCTGCTCCTCCACTCAAGACTTTTGCAGCCAGGCTGTGGAATGTTGGTATAGAATTGGTGCTGGTGTTGGGCAGTTGCGGCCCGGGATATTGGTGGTGCAGGATGGTGGTGGTATGGGTGGTTATAGGGTGCTGGCTGTGCAAGGAAATTATGGTGTAGGGCGGTAGCTGGGGATGGTGATGCAGAGCAATGGTGTGAGGTTGTGGCATTGGCAGTGTGGGGTGGTGCGAGTGGCGGCATAGAGGCTGTAGTGCTGGGTAACATTGTGGTGTGGTGCTAGCGTGAGGCAAAGCTGGTGTGAGGTGGGGCTTTGGTTGTGCAGAGTGATGGTGGTGAAGGGGGAGATGATTTTGTTATCAAAGTGAAAATGTGAACCACACCTACTATTTTGCAACCAGCCTCCAGCAACACAACCAAGCTCACAATGCCAGTGTGGCGATACCATCAGTACCTTGTCAAGTGCAACCTGGACTGCAGCTTCACTCTCAGCATCTAATGCAGACGTCGCTTCATCCAGCAGCAGGATTTTGGGATTGCGAACAAGTGCACGCGCAATGGCAATTCTTTGCTTCTGGCCTCCGCTGAGCTGAGTGCCTCTTTCTCCAACTAATGTATTGAATTTCTGCAGCAAAACGCACAGTTAGAGTGTGGAAGTTAATAACGATTTAAAATCACAAAATGGATTCTGCTGAAACTAAGACAAGCTTTAACCTTCTTCTATTAAATTGCAAAGCTAAACGCACTAACCTTTGCTTTCAGTACATTAACAAAGCTAGCAGACAGTTGATGTTCCCCTTCCAATAACATAAGCAAGATAACAAGCACAGCTTCATGAATGTTCCCTCTACAATGTAAACATTGAGAGAGAATTCAGACTATAAGATTATGATGCGCGTCATAAGTAGAAAAAACCCAAAATGCTTGTTCTGCAGAAATATAACCTTCTCATATAACCATATATGTCTAACCCTTCCTCTGTCAGAAGAACCTGTCAATCTTCTGATGCTTTCAATCTTAAGGATCTGTCAATCGTAAGAAGCAGAAGGCTGTACTAAGCCTTGTAGATAACGTATTGCTGAATCGTCGAGTAGTGGGGTATATATACATGCACTGAAATCAGTGTCCCTTTGTGTGGGACTTCTCTGTATAGTCTGTTATCAGCATACTGTAAAGAGTTTTTACCACACCTGCCTGGCAAAATTAGAATTAGAATTAGAATTAAAATTAGAATTTCCTTTATTGTCATTCAGACCTTACGGTCTGAACGAACTTTTGTGCCTGCAGTCATACATATAATAATACAATAATAAACAACAATCATACATATAATAATAAATAACGAAACATACAATAAACACAAATTAACATCCACCACAGTGCGTTCACCAGGCACCTCCTCACTGTGAAGGAGGCAAAAGTCGTAAAGTCTCTGTCTCTTCCCTCCTTGTTCTCCCTCTGCGCTGATGCGATCCAGGCTTCCGATGTTGTCACCCCGCCGGATGATGGTGACTAAGTCCCGCGGCTCAACCGAGCTCCGCGAACGGGCCGGTTCAAGCTCCGTGGCCCAGGGTGGTCGAAGCTGCCGAAGATGCCGCCCTCCAGTCCAGCGGACGCAGTTGTAGTTGCGGGAGCTCCAGAAAACAGGTCACCAACCTGTGACCTGCGAGCTCCCGACGATGTTGTCCACTGGCCCGCGGCCGAGCACCGAATTCAGGTTGCTGCCACCGGAACGCCGCCAGAGCTCAGAAGACCCGAAGCCGGGCCACCGCACCGGAACGCCGCCTCAGCCCAGAAGCCAGGACACCGGAACGCCGCCTCAGCCCCGAAGCCGGGCCACCGGAACGCCGCCTCAACTCCAAAGCCCTGAAGCCGGGCCACCTGAACGCCGGAACACCGCCACAGCTCGGAAGCCGGCCACTGCCACCAGAATGCCGCCTCAGCTCCGAAGCCCCAAAGCCGGGCCACCGCCACCGGAATGCCACCACAGCTCCGAATTCGGCCAGCCTCGCGTTGGTAAGTCCTGGCTGGCTCTGCTTCTGGAGCCCCGAGGTCGGTCGCAGTTGGAGGCCGCCAGCTCCGCCATTAGGCCTCAGCGCAGACGGAGGCCGAGAAGGGGGATACGACAAAGAGTCGCATTCCCCCGAAGGAAGAGACAAAAAAAAAAACTGAAGGATATATCAGGCCAAGAATAGGTCGCTTTGCTTCATCTGAGGAGACAATTTTAATGGTAGGTAGGAATTCATAACAGAAGTCAAATGGATATTTTGTTTTGACATACATCTGACAACAGTTATACTACATGCGGCCGTGTGGAATCAATGGATCTAGACCAGCAGATCCATTTATTTAAAATGCTATTTTATAGAGCAGGCCCTGTGAATGACTGTCTTCACCAAAGTATCTATACATAAATCAACCTCTTGAGGTGCAGAAACTATAATGACAATCCAAAACAGGTACGATCGTTACCTACAAACAAGGAATTACAAATGCTGGTTTACTAAAAAAGATACAAAGTTCAGTAGTAACTCTGTAGGTCAAGCAGCCTCTCTGGAGAACATGGATAGGTGACATTTCAGGTCGGGACCATTCTTCAGACTGGGTAAATAATGAAGGGTCCCAACCTGAAACACCAATTATCCATGTTCTACTGACATACTACCTGAGTTGACTCGCTGAGTTACTCCAGCACTTTGTGTCTTTTTCATTAAGATCATTACTTACATCTGGCAATTTCATAATGAATTCATATGCATTAGCTTCCTTGGTAGCCTCTTCAATGTCAGTCATGCTGACATCTTCACAGCCATAGCGAATGTTGTCAGTTATTGTGGTGGCAAAGAGGATTGGCTCCTGGCTGACAACTCCAATAAATTCTCTGAGATGCCTAACATTCAAGGACCGAATATCATGCCCATCGAGCATTATCTGTTGGAGATGGTACAGCAAATCAATAGTTATTGTCAAGTCAAACTGTAATAAAGGACTAATGCTAACTTAAAATCACAAGCGCACAATAGTAGGAAAAGAGCATATACCGTACAGGTGAAATGGACTTAAAAGGGGAGGAGTGCAGTGTATGTAATAGAAATGTTATTACCTGCCTCCAAGTTAAAAGGGGGAGGAGTGTTAGGTATGGGATAATTAGGATAAGTAATTGGTGTCTTGTGATGTCTTGGGCAAGTACGCATGAGCAGGGGGAGACTGGAGGTGGCGTCCTGCAGTAAAGAAGCTTGTATGATTCCTCCCGTGTCCGAGCCTTTATTCAAGACTGTTCAAAGCATCCGAATACACAACAATTGGCGATGAGGATAAAAGAACGAAGATAAGAACAAGGCCAGCAAGAAGAATCGAAAACAAAAGTTAAAAATAGTAGTATTTGGAAACAAGTGGAACAGCACCAAGCCAAATGGTTATGAATTGGCGCCAAAAAGAAAAAAGGTAGGAATGGGAAGCAATAGCTCAGGGAAGAGCTAGGAAAACAAGCAGGGGCAGTAATGGTCACCAAGCACGGTGTCAGCTAACCTGGAATGTATCCAGGGCTGTGCAGCCCACAGCCAAGCCCAAGCAGCAGCCACAGACGTCGGGTGGGGGCCTAGTACCGTGAAGGCCACGGACAGGTCGAGAAGCCACCGACAAGAGGACCGTGTAGCCCACGGCCAGCCCCAGACGTCAGGTGAGGGCCTAGTACCGTGTAGGCCACGGACAGGTCCAGAGAGCCACCGACAGAGGCTGAGTCTTCAGCCCAACCGGGAACAGTCAACCCGGTGGGGGGAGAAAACAGAGAAAGCCCGGTCGGGATCAGAGTCAGCCCGACCGTGAACAGAAAAGCGGTCAGGCCCGCGAGAGAAGTTGACTTGCGGCTCAAAACTTGAACAGTATAATCTAAGAGACTGTCCTAAAAACTGCCGCGATCGCCAGCAAAGGCATGCAGGACTGATTATCTACAGCACCCGATTAGCAGCCGGTTTTGCACCTGCTAAAAGACTAAACTGTTAAATACCTTAAGACCTACAACATCCAAATGCCTTCAAAGTAATGGCTGAAGCAATAAATCAAGTGGAACTGTAAATTAATTGCTGAATCTGCCAAAATAAAAAGGGGAAAAAAAAATGGAAAAGAAGTGTTTGGTCATTGAGTGAAATCCAGTTCATCATTTCGGGGTGGATGAATCAGATCCCTTTCAAGCGGGGAATCTGCACAAAAACATTAGAAGACTTGACAGTTATGGACAGCAGGAATTTGGAAAATTCTGTACGCAAAGCCATTACCATGAAATAAACAACCTGGGGGAGATTTTTTTAAAATTAATTAAATAGATTAATCAAAAGAAAGAAGCTGCACACATTAAACATAAGCGGGATTTCTAACTGTGCCTTCTCAGACAACAAAAAATGATCTTGTAGAGGTCCACGCATTGTGTAAACATTCTGTTTAATAATTAACCGATACAGCCCCATCGCTCTCGCACGGATCAAGTTAATATATATATCATATCTATCTATCTATATATTAAAACTCTGTGGCAGGATGTGTGTGTGTGTGTTTCTGCCTGTCTTGTGGTTGCCAGCCTTTGATTCATTGTTACGCCAACACCAGACGCAGAAACGCCGAGATTTTTTCCATTTCGGTAGAGATTTCACTTTTCATTCCAAGTATTCACTCCTGATTAAATTTCGTCGTGCTTATATACACATTTTTAATAAAATCCTTCTCCCGCCCCCCCCCCCCAACATTTCAAAATGTTAAAAAAACAGCTCTCACCTATAACATATTAGTGAACGTTCCATCGTGTGATGTCACAATGCCCAATGCTCACAGATGTCCAATCGTAATGGATCTATTTACAAATGCCTTTGCAGCAGCCCTAGCCCCCCCCCCCCCCAACCCCGCAGCCTGTGTCGAAGCGCGTCATCACGTGTGTGGGAATAGAGAAAGAGGATTGGGGGTGATAGGGAATGGGGAACAGATGGACTGTCCCTTCCCCTCCTCCTTCAACTCTCCCTCCCCACTATTTCCCCTCTCCCCCCACCCCTCTCCCCCCTCCCTCCACTCTTCCCCCTCCCTCCCCTACCCCATCTCCCTCCTCCCCTCCCTTCCCCATCCCTCACACCTCTCTCCCCCTCCCCATCCCTCTCTCCCCTCCCCATCCCTCTCCTCCCCCTCTCCATCTCCCTCCTCACCCCTCTCCCTCCCACCCCATCCCTCTCCCCCACCCCCCTTCCCTCTCCCCCTTCCCTCCCCCACCCCTTCGCCTCTCTCCCCCACCCCCCTCCCCCCACCCCCTTCCCTTTCTACCCCACACCCTTCCCTCTCTCCCCCGCCCCCTTCCCCTAACCCTCTGTCCCTCTTCCACAACTCCCCCTACCTCTCCCTCCCCACTCTTCCACTTCTCTCCCCCTTACCCCACCCCTCTCCCTCCCCCACCCCTCTCCCACTCCCTTCCCCCTCTCCCCCACCCCTTCCTCTACCCCTCTGTCCCTCTTCCACCACTCCCCGTCCCTCTTCCACCACTCCCCCTACCCCTCTCCCCCTCCCTCCCTCCCCACTCTTCCACTTCTCTCCCCCTCCCCCTCCCACTCTCCCTCCCCACTCTTTCCCCTCTCTCCCCCCACTCCTCTCCCCCTCCCTCTTCTCCCTCCCTCCCCTACCCCATCTCCCTACTCCCCTCCCTCCTCCCTCCCCCACACCTCTCCCCCTCCCCATCCCTCTCTCCTCCCCCTCTCCCTTTCCTCCCCTCCTCCTCCCAACCACATCCCTCTCTCCCCACCCCCTTCTCCCTCCCCAACCCCATCTCCCTAATCTCCTCCCACACATCTCTCCCCCTCCCCTCTCTCCTCCCCCCTCCCCTCACCCTTCTTCCCCTCCTCCTCCCACCCCATCCCTCTCCCCCCCTTCCTCTCTACCCCACCCCCTTCCCTCTCTTCCCCGCCCCCTTCCCCTCCCCTCTGTCCCTCTTCCACCACTCCCCCTTACCCCACTCCTCACTTTCCCCCTCCCTCCTCTCTCTCCCCCCACCCCTTCACCCTACCCCTCTTTACCTTTTCCATCACTCCCTGTACCTCTCCCCCTCCCTCCCCACTCTTCCACTTCTCTCCTCCCTTCCCCACCCCTCTCTCCACTGCCCCATCCCTCCCCCACCCGTTGCCCCCCCAACCGTTCATCGCCGCTGTTAACCGCTCCTAACCTCACAGCTGGAAGCGATGGTAAAGTGAACCATTAATTTAAAGCAGCCAAGCTGCTGCTCCATTTACACTGTATGCTCACCCGAGATCCGAACGCGTCAGGCCATAGCGGCTGCTGTCAACTTCAAATGGCTGCTGTCCAGCTCGCTGCGCGCGGTGCCTCTTGCAACGGCTGCGGGTGGCGCAAGGCCGAGTTGGGGAATGGGGGAGGTGAGGAGGGAGAGTGTGGGAATAGAGGGAGAGGAGTGGGGGGTGATAGGGAGTGGGGAATAGATGGACTCCCCCACACCCATCCCTCTCACCCCTCCCCCACCCCTCTCTCCCCCCCCTCCATCTTCCTCCCTCACCCCTCTCCATCTTAATCTCCTCCCCCCTCGTCCTCCCCCCTCGTCCTCCCACCCCCTCTCTCACCCCCATCCATCTCCCCCCATCCCCCACCTCTCACGCCGAGGCGTTTCCCTGGATGCGTGCAGAGTGATCGTCATCGGCGGGCCTCGAAACGCCACCTTTGGTGGTAGTAGCACCACGTACCTTTGCCGGCTTCGCTCGTGGCCGGCCCCACTGCCGTGCCTTCGATGGAGGCTGGAACCGGCCGCTTGACCCGCCAACACCAGACTGATGGTGGCGCCACCCTGCTGTTTCGCCTGCCACAGCACATCCGCTAAGGGCTGCCAGCAGTCAGGGGTCGGTGAAATTGTCATCCGCAAGGAGCAGGCGAATGTCATCAGGCATCTGCTCGAGGAACACCTATTCAAACAGGAGGCAGGTCACGTGTCCGCCAATCAAGGCGAGCATTTCACGGCTTGCGGTCGCCTAAGCCATCCATGTGCAGGAGTCCGACTGCCCTGTCGCGGCGGCTGAGGCCGAAAGTGCGCAAAAGGAGCGTTTTGAGGCCCTAGTACTTGCAGTCGGCAGGTGGCTGGCGAAGGTAATCGATTAGGCGCCCGGCAGTGTCTTGTTCCAACGCAATGATCACGTAGTAGTATTTGTTGGCATCGGCAGTGATCTGGCGAATGTGGAAATGGGCTTCAGCCTGTTCAAACGACACGTGGGGCGGTGATGTCCAGAAAGTAGGCAGTTTGATCGAAACTGCGTTCTGCTGGTCTGCGCTGGCGGCTGCAAACATGATTAAATCCAAAATAGGACGTTTTGGATCGTCGGGGTCATCATTGTAGAGGTCCACGTGTTGTGTAAACACTCAGCTTAATAATTAGCCGATACAGCCCCGTCGCTTACACGCGCATCAAGTTAATATTTTACTATGACTGTGCTGTCACTCGTGAACACCCGAGGTCCACTCCAACTGCCAATCCTTCGAATTCCAACTGCCGCCTTTGAATTCCAACAGCCTAACAGCCCGACCCCCGACCGTGTAATTGTTCGGCCCAGATCACGCCTGGCCCACGCGAGTGTTCAACGATGGTTCGATACCAAAATGGCTCAGGCCGCCACAATCTATACAATGCACTTGGTATCACTATAACCATCACATCTAAGTCAGACTGTTATTCAGATTCAGATTCAGATTCAGATTCAATTTTAATTGTCATTGTCAGTGTACAGTACAGAGACAACGAAATGCATTTAGCATCTCCCTGGAAGAGCGACATAGCAAATGATTTAAATAAATAATAATAAGTGATAATAAGTGTCCGGGGGGTGGGGGGGGTGATTGGCAGTCACCGAGGTACGTTGTTGAGTAGAGTGACAGCCGCCGGGAAGAAGCTGTTCCTGGACCTGCTGGTTCGGCAACGGAGAGACCTGTAGCGCCTCCCGGATGGTAGGAGGGTAAACAGTCCATGGTTGGGGTGAGAGCAGTCCTTGGCGATGCTGAGCGCCCTCTGCAGACAACGCTTGCTTTGGACAGACTCAATGGAGGGGAGCGAGGAACCGGTGATGCGTTGGGCAATTTTCACCACCCTCTGCAATGCCTTCCGGTCGGAGACAGAGCAGTTGCCATACCATACTGTGATGCAGTTGGTAAGGATGCTCTCGATGGTGCAGCGGTAGAAGTTCACCAGGATCTGAGGAGACAGATGGACCTTCTTCAGTCTCCTCAGGAAGAAGAGACGCTGGTGAGCCTTCTTGATCAGAGTTGAGGTATTGTGGGTCCAAGAGAGGTCATCGGAGATGTTGACTCCCAGGAACCTGAAGCTAGAAACACGTTCCACCTCCGTCCCGTTAATGTGGATGGGGGTGTGCGTGCCGCCCCTGGACTTCCTGAAGTCTACAATGAGCTCCTTGGTCTTCTTGGAGTTAAGGGCCAGGTTGTTGTCAGCGCACCATGCTGCTAAGTGCTGGACCTCCTCCCTGTAGGCCGACTCATCGTTGTTGCTGATGAGGCCAATCACCGTTGTATCATCTGCATACTTGATGATGGTGTTAGTACCATGTACAGGTGTGCAGTCATAGGTGAAGAGGGAGTAGAGGAGGGGGCTCAGCACACAGCCCTGTGGAACGCCGGTGTTCAGGGTGAGGGTTGAAGAGGTGTGCTTGTCTAACCTAACAGACTTCAGTCACGAACTGCACCAAAAACATTGTGTGGACCTCCCCAACACATTTCTCTTTCTTTTGTGTTCGTGTTTAAGGTTAGAAGGGAAATATTTAATAAAATATTAACAGCATGACAAACATTGGTAAATGCCTTACCATTCCATCTTCAGGATCGTATAATCTCTGCAGAAGCTGAATGGTGGTGCTCTTTCCACAGCCACTGTTGCCAACCAGTGCAACTGTTTGGCCACTTTGTAACTTCAAGTTCAGACCCTTCAATATCTACCTCAAAACAACAGAGATGGAAAAGATATTTGGGTTTAGCTTTAATATGTAGTGCTTTGTGTAGCGATGTTACAAAAACTACCATCTACCATCAGCGACGCTGTAGATCTGCCACTGCCTGTGCGGGCGATTCCGGAGCCTTTGGGGGGGGGGGGCGGGATTAAAATGCAGGTTTGTATTGATTGTCGGAGAGGGATTTCCTCGGGCTGCTAGCTGATGAAAAAAAATTGTTCGCGCTTCTGTTTGCAGGTTTAAAAAAAAAAATTGCTGGAAGTTTACGTCGCTGGATTAAATTTAAACGCGACTAAACATGCCTTCAACGCCTTCAACATCATGTATCGCAATATAAGGACAAATCATAAGGTATGTCGTTTATTTAACATATTATTTTGCTTTATGGTGCGCCTTTATTTTAATCTTATGATGCAAAAAATGTTATTTAGGCCACATACGAATCAGCCATGTCTTGCCTGCCAAATGGGCTTAAATTTATGGTAACGGCATTCGATCACATTCAACAAACATCCACTCGCAAGATAATTAAATTCTTTTTTTTTTTGGACAATAATGTCATAAGAGCATCTAAATCATCTATATTTTGTGTTATTGTCTATTATTGATCAATATTTTCACACTAAATATCACAGTTTTAGTCAGATGTATTGTGCAAAAAAATAATGATTTTGATCAAAGATTGATTATCTTGAATGTGGATGTTTCTGGAGTGATTGATGGGAATTAAACATTAAATTCCTTCCATTTGGCATATAAATTCATGACAAAGTGAGATTTAAAAATGTTCTATTTTGAATTTGTGTGTGAATGGGATCCGTTTGTTATTTGTTATTTGGATACTTAGGCTATTTAAAAATGTTAGCCTTTTCTTAAGAAATGGATAGGTGTTTAGATCTAGTAATTGAATTTAGATCAATTTAATTGATTAGATGAATTGATTAGATGAATCTTATTCTCATCTTTCTTTTATTTTAACAAAAAAAAAAAGAAGCTGTACATAAAATGTATTATGAAAATATATATTAGGCACTTTAGTGCCATATGATTGTACTTACTTCTAATAAAATAAAATATTTTTTAAAAAAAGGATGAATTGATATGATGAAACTGATGAATATGAATTTTTTGTTGGGTATTTACTATTTGTTTTAGCGTTTAACTTTATCATTTCTACCTTATTTCTAAAACTGCAAATAATAACTTGTTTCTGTTAATGCTGTTGTGTTTTTTGTCCTTTACATTTTAAACAGATGTCTCCGAAGAAGAAATGCAAAATTGTCAATCCAAATGCCCAGCAAAAGAGACTGATTTAGACAGCATTCGCAGAGATTATCCGAATTTGGACTACTCCAAATGTGATGATCTACAGGACATTCTTAATGGAAGTGGGCAGAAAGGGATGTCATGCTTAGTTTGAAGAGCAAAAACCTGTAGTTTACATTGCCAAAATTGAAAAGTTGAGGAAAAACAAGGTGTACAGAGTTGCTTATTGGTTACAATCTGATGAGTATGATGATGCTACTGATTGTGATATGCCAATGTACCAGCTAGCAACTGATCTTCTCCATAAATACTTGGTCTATTGCATGAAATTGTAATTTATTTACCTATCTATTATGGACTTACAGCATATAATACAATAATATTAAAGTTCTGATCTTAAGAATATCACATTTTTGAATTTTCAAGGCAGTCTGGTTGTTTATTACTATTTCCGTCACAACAGTCAATTTGTAATTAGCTACAATTAGGTTAACAAATTATATGCTTTAATTCAGATCATCCAAGTAAGATGTTTAATATTTGTTTCAGAATGCTTCAATCTAAAATAAACTGAAAATTTCAATGTTCTATTAATTTTTAAGAAAGTTATGGGCTTTTGACTGTCCTCAATCACAGCTTTTGTGTTAAGTCAATGAAAAAGCAATAGGGAACAAGATGCTAATTTACGAGTCTGAAAATGGCCATAACCTTTTTAATACTGAAGATATGAAAGTGAATTCGGTATCAAATTAAAGTTATTTTTATGCTTTTTTTGATGGGATAAATTACAGGCTTGATTTTTTAAATCTCAAAATGTTGTAACATTCTTACTTTGTGTCATTATGTTTTACTTCTATTCTGAAAGTTAGGGGCATACAAATTTCTCGTTTCATGCTTTTAAAAGGTAGTTGGTTAAAAACTTAATGTCATTATCAGAAATGTAATTTAATTTAAGCTTATGCTAACGAAGGTTATCAATAAAATATGACAGGCAGAACAAGCCTACTGTTTAAAATTCTGCATTACAAAAGAGCATCGGTTAAAAACCTACTTAACTAATAAATTAAATTACTAATTGTAAACTGTTGTCATGTAAAACTGAAAATTGTGTCTTCTCCCAACTTAAATAATTTTCCTTCATCTATATTACTAAAAGTCTGTTCTTGACCGGTTTTGGCCATCTGTGCTGCAATTTCCGAGAGAACGCCGCCACCTATGGCCGCCATTTTTGGCCACCTTGCTCAGAGCTCCCCTACACCGCATGTGTGCCGAGGATTTTTCCCGTCGATTAAAAATGACTGAGATATTAATGTTTTTACAAAATTCCCCCTTCTCTCTGCTGCCCCCACTGGCTGCAGGGGGGAGGGACTATAAAACCAGGAAATGGCGTGCCACACAGTCTCTTCAAGATGGAGGAAGGCAGAGGGTCACGTTTCTCTGAGCTGTGAATAACACTGAACACATGTCTACTCAAATGTAAGTGCCCTTAGTGGTTCTAAAATGCTTGCAGAATGTGTCTATTGGTTCTAAAGCTTGCAAAAAAAGTGTCTATTGGTTTTAAAGCTTGCAAAAAAAGGTCTATTGGTTCTAAAGCTTGCAAAAAAATGTCTATTGGTTCTAAAGCTTGCAAAAAAAATGTCTATTGGTTCTAAAGCTTGCAAAATAAATGTCTATTGGTTCTAAAGCTTGCAAAAAAATGACTATTGGTTCTAAAGCTTGCAAATAAAATGTCTATTGGTTCCAAAATGGTTCATACTAGCGCTCCAGAAAGCCCCCCCCCCCCCCCCCCCCCACTGCCCCCGGCCCCCCGTGGTTGGCTTGGCTTGGGTGTGTCTTGAAATTGAAAGGCACTACTAACTGCAAATGGTGGCATGAAGGTGAAAGGCACAACTTACTGCAAATGGTGGCTTGGGAGCTTTGGCTTGAAGTTGAAATGCACTATTACTGCAAATGGTGGCTTGGTTGCTTTGGCTTGAAGTTGAAAGGCACTACTTACTGCAAATGGTGGCTTGGTGGCTTTGGCTTGAAGTTGAAAGGCACTACTTACTGCAAATGGTGGCTTGGGTGTGGCTTGAAGTTGAAAGACACCACTTACTGCAAATGGTGGCATGAAGTTGAAAGGCACTACTTACTGCAAATGGTTGGCATGAAGTTGAAAGGCACTACTTACTGCAAATGATGGATTGGTTGCTTTGGCTTGAAGTTGAAAGGCACTACTTACTGCAAATGGTGGCTTAGGGAGCTTTGGCTTGAAGTTGAAAGGCACTATTACTGTGAATGGTGGCTTGGTTGCTTTGGCTTGAAGTTGAAAGGCACTACTTACTGCAAATGGTAGCTTGGGTGTGGCTTGAAGTTGAAAGACACCACTTACTGCAAATGGTGGCATGAAGTTGAAAGGCACTACTTACTGCAAATGGTGGCTTGGATGCTTTGGCTTGAAGTTGAAAGGCACTACTTACTGCAAATGATGGCTAGGGTGTGGCTTGAAGTTGAAAGGCACTACTTACTGCAGATGGTGGCTTGAAGTTAAAATGCATTAATTACTGCAAATGGGGGCGTGGATGCATTGGCTTGAAGTTGAAAGGCACTACTTACTGCAAATTGTGGCTTGAAGTTGAAAGGCACTACTTACTGCAAATGATGGCTTGGGTGCTTTGGCTTTAAGTTGAAAGACACTACTTACTGCAAATGGTGGCTTGGGAGCATTGGCTTGAAGTTGAAAGGCACTACCTACTGCAAATGGTGGCTTTGGCTTGAAGTTGAAAGGCACTACTTACTGCAAATGGTGGCATGAGGTTGACAGTCACTACTTACTGCAAATGGTTCTAAAGCTTGCAAATAAAATGTCTATTGGTTCCAAAATGGTTCATACTAGCGCTCCAGAAAGCCCCCCCCCCCCCCCACTGCCCCCGGTCCCCCGTGGATGGCTTGGCTTGGGTGTGTCTTGAAATTGAAAGGCACTACTAACTGCAAATGGTGGCATGAAGGTGAAAGGCACAACTTACTGCAAATGGTGGCTTGGGAGCTTTGGCTTGAAGTTGAAATGCACTATTACTGCAAATGGTGGCTTGGTTGCTTTGGCTTGAAGTTGAAAGGCACTACTTACTGCAAATGGTGGCTTGGTGGCTTTGGCTTGAAGTTGAAAGGCACTACTTACTGCAAATGGTGGCTTGGGTGTGGCTTGAAGTTGAAAGACACCACTTACTGCAAATGGTGGCATGAAGTTGAAAGGCACTACTTACTGCAAATGGTGGCATGAAGTTGAAAGGCACTACTTACTGCAAATGATGGATTGGTTGCTTTGGCTTGAAGTTGAAAGGCACTACTTACTGCAAATGGTGGCTTGGGAGCTTTGGCTTGAAGTTGAAAGGCACTATTACTGTGAATGGTGGCTTGGTTGCTTTGGCTTGAAGTTGAAAGGCACTACTTACTGCAAATGGTAGCTTGGGTGTGGCTTGAAGTTGAAAGACACCACTTACTGCAAATGGTGGCATGAAGTTGAAAGGCACTACTTACTGCAAATGGTGGCTTGGATGCTTTGGCTTGAAGTTGAAAGGCACTACTTACTGCAAATGATGGCTAGGGTGTGGCTTGAAGTTGAAAGGCACTACTTACTGCAGATGGTGGCTTGAAGTTAAAATGCATTAATTACTGCAAATGGGGGCGTGGATGCATTGGCTTGAAGTTGAAAGGCACTACTTACTGCAAATTGTGGCTTGAAGTTGAAAGGCACTACTTACTGCAAATGATGGCTTGGGTGCTTTGGCTTTAAGTTGAAAGACACTACTTACTGCAAATGGTGGCTTGGGAGCATTGGCTTGAAGTTGAAAGGCACTACCTACTGCAAATGGTGGCTTTGGCTTGAAGTTGAAAGGCACTACTTACTGCAAATGGTGGCATGAGGTTGACAGTCACTACTTACTGCAAATGGTGGCTTGAGTGTGGTTTGAAGTTGAAAGGCACTACTTACTGCAAATGGTGGCTTGGGTGCTTTGGCTTGAAGTTGAAAGCACTACTTACTGCAAATGGTGGCTTGGGAGCTTTGGTTTGAAGTTGAAAGGCATTACTTACTGTAAATGGTGGCTTGGGAGCTTTGGCTTGAAGTTGAAAGGCACTACTTACTGCAAATGGTGGCTTGGTTGCTTTGGCTTGAAGTTGAAAGGCACTACTTGCTGCAAATGTTGGCTTGGGAGCTTTGAAGTTGAAAGGCACTACTTCCTGCAAATGATGGCTTGGGTGTGGCTTGAAGTTGAAAGACACCACTTACTGCAAATGGTGGCATGGAGTTGAAAGGCACTACTTACTGCAAATGGTGGCTTGGGTGCTTTGGCTTGAAGTTAAAAGGCACTACTGTAAATGCACTTACTTCCTGTTTGCACTGTATATTGATTTTAGATAAAACGCTACCACTTACGGCTGTGATTTTTGGCCATCTTACTCAGTCCCCCTCCGCTGAGCAGGTGCAGAGAATTCTTCCCATCAATGAAAAATAAAAGTGTTATTAGTTTTTTTTTAAATGTTGAGAATCTCTCTCCTGTCAATCACTCAATGAACGCCACACCTTTTACGGTGGGGGGGGGGGGGGGGTTATAAAACCCGGAAATGTGGGTGTGGCTCAGTCTCTGCAAGATGGAGGAGGGAGAGGTCACGACTCGCTGTCTTTAGTGGCTTTGCACCCTACTTCAAATGGTATGAAACTGCACTTGAATTTGGTGGCCTTATACCCTGCTTGAAATAGAATTTCAAGGATTAGCCGTGAGTCAACTACCAGCCCACCAGCCGTGAGTGAGTGAGTTACCAGGCTTGATTGACTGAGACGCCAGCCCAAGAATCCATTTGGCGCACAATTTGCATACTAGCCCTCTGGAAACCAGTCCCTTCAGCCCACAACACCCATACTAGCGCTCCAGAAAGCCCCCCCCCCCCCCCCAACTGGCCACCAATTCGACCTGCTGCCCTCTGGAAGGCGCTATAGGTGCATCAAAACTAGGACAAATAGACTCAGGAACAGTTGTTTTCCGAAAGTCATAACTACTCTTAACTCACACATGCACTGACTTCACGGCCCAACACCCGGACTTCCATCTACTCCATCCACGTACTGAAATTTGGAACTGTAATATGTATTGTAATTGTAATTTTTAATATTTTTTAGTAATTTTTAATATTTTAATATAACTTTAAAAATCTGCCTAAGAATACTACCTATTCATCCTTCACCATTTTGCCTTTATAGATATGTATATAGTGCCGCAGAATTGTGCACCTATCCCCCCCCCCTTGTTTTGTTTTCTGTTTCTTGTTTTTTGTACTAATTTATATGTATGCACTGAGTACGAGATGCTTTTAATCTCATTGTACATGTATAGTGACAATAAATGGCATATCTATATCTATCTATCAATATTCGAATTGGTGGAGAGGTGGAATATTGCGTTGGATGACCAGCCTCCTGTGTGATGCTGGGACCCAACGGGTCCCACTTAGTCTAGTGTGCATTATAAACTATTTATTGAGTGTAACCATTCGATGATACACTAACTTTTAATTGCAATGAAGAGTATACATGCATCTTTAAATCTTATGATAGGTAGAATGATCTCACCTTAATCATAAAGGATTACTTAATATGCATAGACGTTATCACAGTTCCACAAAAATATAAACTGCCTTGAACTTTTTCAGGGAGGTAAATAAGACCGATGTAAATGCGGATCTTTAATGTAATATAATATATTACATATAATAGGTTCAACTTTATCTTCTTATCAGAGGAACAGAGACTGCAATTTTATGTAGAAACAAAGAACGTCAGATGCTGGTTTACACACAAGATAGACACAAAGTGCTGGAGTAACTCAGTGGATCCGACAGCATCTCTGGAAATAAAGGATCGATGACGTTTCAGGTCGGGTCCCTTCTTCAGAAGAAAGGTATGAAGAAGGATTCCAACCTGAAACAACACCCATGATTTATCTCCAGAGGTGCTGCCTGACACGCTGAGTTACTCCAGCACTTGTGTCTATCACTGCATTCTCATTACCTGAATGACTCGAGTCCTACCTTAACATCAGGTCGTGATGGATATTTGAAATGCACGTTTGAAAATTCTACATCTCCTTTAATTTGACTGAGTCTGTGTCCACTTTCCGAAAAACTGTCAATTGATGGTTCCTGAATTACAGTATGATAGAAATAACAGCAAAATTATAAATAATCATATCTATTAATGCAGGATATAATTTTTCAATTGCAGCTGTACAGTTAAAGATGTATGCAGCATGGGAAAGTGTGACCAAAGGAGTTTCACAGAGAGACACATGAAAAACTGATATTTAGACAACGAAAGTGAGAGTGGGAAGGAAGGTCAGTGGTTTTGACAAAAGTGTGGATTTTTACTTGAATGAATGAATGAATAAGTTTATTGGCAAAATATTCATATACAAGGAATTTGCCTTGGTGCTCCGCCCGCAAGTGACAAGAACATACAGTGACAGGAATGACACATAAAACATTATACATTAATAATAAAACATTATTGATTAAAACATGTGAATTAAATAAAATACCAGAACAAAAGGAGGCTACAGATTTTTGGTTATTGAGTAGAGCTACTACTCGTGGAGAAAAATCTGTTTTTATGCCTGGCTGTGGCAGCTTTGACAGTCCAGAGTCGCTTTCCAGAGGGAAGTGATTCAAAGAGTTTGTGGCCAGGGTGAGAGGGGACAGAGATGATCTTAAAGGGCTGTCTCACGTTGCGAGTTGACACAAGAGGTACCCGAGTTAAAACTCGTGGTAATAACGTACGATTAACATACGGAACTCGTGGACGCAACTTAGAGACACGTGGCGCTAACGGCAGGTACCCGTGAAACTTGTCAACTCTTGAAAAAAATCAAACATGTTTAAAGTTTTCCACGAGTCAAATTTACTCTTGTGGTTAAGAATTTAAACATTTTAACTCGTTGTAAGAACGTAGTGGCCCGTGCGTTTACCTTAGAGTATCGTGAGTCTACCGTGGGAACTCTTTTAACTCAGCGGGCAGGCAGCAGCAGATTGTCGCTCCCTTCAGTTTCCCAGGAGGTCGGGACGGGACTGGAGTTGGGAGGGAAAGGTGGGGGGGGGGGGGGGTAGGTGAGCAGGAGAGTGGGGTTGTTTGCAGTTGCAGAGGGAGGGGGCAAGGGTGGTACAGTTCCCAGTCTCAGCTCCTGTTCCTGTTTCAGCGTGTGGACGTGGACGGGTGGCTTGGTTGGCGGCGGCCCATGATGTGGCAGAGCCGGAGTGCCTGCTGACTCCCACCCCCCCCCCCCCCCCCCGGTCCGGGGCTCTCCCCCAGGCTCTTGACTATTTTCTGCATTTCATCATAATAGTCCATCCCCTGCAGCCAGCCCTTCACCTCCACCCCCCTCCCCTCAGTCCGACACCGAGATCCTGCTGAAGATGGGCAGCTGCCGGCTGGATGAAGTGGCAGCGGGTACCGTAGGGGCAGAAGCTGATGGTGTGCAAGGTACGTCTTGTTCTTGGGGTGGCGGATGAGGGGGCGCAGCTCGGGCTGTGGGCGAACTGCCACTTGTCGCCGTAGCGGCCCATCCTCTGGAGTTGGAGCGAGGGTGGGCTGGAGTTGCTGTTGGCTGTGGGTGTCTGGGTTCTCCGTGCTTGCAGTGGGCCTGGTGGGCCTGGGGGTCGGTATCCCGTTGGTCCTGACGTCTCCGGCCACCCCCCTGGACAGGAGCTGAGACTGGGAACTGTACCGCCCTTGCCCCCTCCCTCTGAAAATGCAAACAACCCCAACCTCCTGCTCACCTAACCCATCCCCCCCCCCCCCCACCTTTCCCTCCCAACTCCAGTCCTGTCCCGACCCCCTGGGAAACTGAAGGGAGCGACTGCCCCGGGGCGACTAGCACTGACCTGCTGGCATCGCCGACGTGAAGACAGTGCAAAGCCCCCGCGCCCGGTGCAATGGGCGGAGAGCTGGAGAGGGGAGGGAAGGGGTCACACACATGGCCGGGAAGCAGTGGGGTGTAGGTGGGGGTGGTGACAGATAGGGCCAACAATGAGTGGAGAAAGACAGAAACATCGACGTGCAAAGGAGACCTACAACAGTGCATGATCTCTCTCACGTTATGGCAGGTGATTGTCGCCTGCCCGCTGTTCCTGATGCTAAAGCCTTGGGATCGTTGCCCTTCATGTTGGCGTGGAGGGGGAGGGGGGTATTGTGCTGTTTGATCGCCCCCTACTATCCTAGGGACAGGGAGACACAGCGGCTTTTGAGACTGGTGGGCAATCACTTCCAAAGTGTCTGCCCACACAGTCAGTACACCTCTCCTACACATTTCTCCCGCACTAAGATCATCCCGCAAAGAATGATCCCAGCCTAACCCAAGAGCCATGTCACCCCAAACTGATTAATGACGCCCCCCCCCCCCCCCCCCCAAACCTCTCTCCACCTCAACTCACGCCTGGGCACCGAAGCAACTCAGGAGGCGAACCCTGAGCTCCGTCTCACAACAATCTGATGTGCACATCCGTCCACATTCAAAGATTTCATCTCCCGTCTCCCCGCAGTGTGTAGACATGGCAGTTAATTCAATTAAAACATATCAAACCTGTGTGTTTCAAACAAATCATAAGTATAACTGCTCTGGCACTGGATGGTGCGCATTTTCCCTTTGGAGGTCACATCAATAGATGCGGCCGCGCTGAATTCTATCTTTAAAACAAAGCCACATGATGGAGTCTTCTTTAACACTGTTGCTTATTAAAACATAACTGTTGCTTATTAAAACAAACCTTCAATCAGGATTGGCTCTAGAGTAACTCGGGAGACGAACTTGGAACATCGCAGAAATGACAAGTAAACGGCAAACTTGTCATACCCGTGGGAACTCGGTTAAACTCTTGATCATACACTTGGAATCTCGTACACAACCACGAGTCTTTCACTCGGGGTACCTCGTGGGTCAGCCCCTCCCGTGAGACAGCCCTATTACACGCTCGCTTCCTGGCCCTTGCAGTGTACAGTTCATCAATGGAGGGTAGGTTGCAGCCAATAACATTCTCAGCTGATCGGACGATTCGCTGCAGCCTCCAGATGTCGTGCTTGGAGGTTGAGCCAAACCAGCCATGATGGAGAAGGTGAGGATAGACTCTACTATGGCCATATAGAATTGGACCATTATTGCCTGTGACAGATTGTGCTTCCATAGCTGCCACAGGAAGTACATACTTTGACTGTGGAGTCGATGGTAGCCCCCCCATTTAAGGTCCTTGGAGATGATGGTTACAAGGAACTTAAAAGACTCCACAGGTGTGACTTTGGTGTTTTTGATGGTGAGTGGGGTGAGGGGAGGGGGAGCTCTCCTAAAGTCTACTATCAATTCCACTGTCTTAAGAGCATTGAGTTCCAGGTTGTTGCGATGGCACCAGGCTGCCAGCTGTGTCACTTCCTGTCTGTAGGCAGATTCTTCCCCATCCTGGATCAGTCCGATCAGGGTTGTGTCGTCTGCAAACTTGAGAAGCTTGACAGAGTAGTCAGTGGAGGTGCAGATTTATACTTGGAATGTGCTTAATAAAAGGTGGCCTCAATTTCATTCTTTGCCTATACGCCATATCGTCCAATACACACAGTGTCCAACAATCTATCAAACCTGGTAGAGAATATTCAGGAGTGAAGGAATTCTGTGGGTATATCAGGCATTAATTCAAATGAGAACCAGTCTTTATGGGAAAAAAACTATTCTAATGTTAACTGCAACCAGTGATCTAAAATTAAAAGGACAGCTTTGTAAACAAATAGAGCACAGGCGACTCGAGAAATGTGGCTTGTAAAATTAATTAACCAAGATACGTTCTCGTGTACATCAGTCGAAAGTAAGGCCATGGAGCCATGTTAATTATCCTACATCAAACCAGACACCAGCTAAGTTATGTTGCACTATTGTGACTGAGATCAAGGGGGCTTCCAGATTAAACTTATGTTGTCATTTAGCACATCAAACATGGTCTTAAGAGTATTTGCATAAGTATATCAATAATTGGGATATTTGGGAATAATTGGTAACGCCTCCCTTAATGTCAGCAAGACAAAAGAGCTAGTTATTGACTTCAAGAAACGAGGTGTTGTATACACCCTAAGCAGCACTAATAGTGCCAATGGCTGGCAGGTTCAAGTTCCGAGATGAAAATATCACCAACAATTTGTTCTGGACTAACCACATTGAAGCGGCAGACAAAAAAAAACAAATCCTCTTTCCTCAGAACACTCAAAGACAAAGGAGGTTCCGCATGTTTCCAATGACTCATCAATTTCTGCAGATGCACCATAGAAGGCATGCTATCGGGATGCATCATAGCATGGTTTGGCAGCACCTCTGCCCGATTGCAAAAATGCAGAGGGATCTCTTCTGGGGTAGGGGTGACCTGTACAAAAGGGACTGGTCACACCTTAACTGGAGAGGGACTGACATTCTGGCAGGTAGGTTTGCTAGGACTACACGGACGGGTTTAAACTAAATAGTGGGGGGGAGGGATTGACAAATTGGGAGTATAAAGATGGAGTTGAAGGGGAAATTACTACAGGAAAAATTACAAAAGATTCTTGAATTAATGGGAAGAAAAGTTTGAGAAGGGACAACAGAGTAAGGTCAGGGCCAATTACTGAGACATAGCTGCAAGAGGGCCAGGGCTGGGAACTGAATATTCAAGGGCATGCCTCCTATCGAAAAGGCAGACAGGTGGGCAGAGGGGGTGGGGTTGCCCTGTTGGTGAGGAATGAAAGGAGTTGTGGAGTCAGTATGGAAAGAACTAAGGAATTGTAAGGGTAAAAAGACCCTAATGGGACTAATCTACAGGCCCCCAAAACAGTAGTCTGGACATAGGGCGCAAGTTGAATCAGGAGTTAGAATTGGCATGTAGCAAAATTAATGCTGTGGTTGTTGCGGGAGATTTCAACATGCAGGTAGACTGGGAAAATCAGGTTGGTGCTGGACCCCAAGAAAGGGACTTTGTAGAGTGCCTTTGTGATGGATTCTTAGAACAGCTTGTGTTATGTAATAAATCGGATTTGAGAAAGGACCTCGAGGTTAATGAGCCATTAGGAGGCAGTGGCCATAACATGGTCAGGTTTAATCTACAATTGGAGATAGAGAAGTGTAGATCGGAGGTGTCAGTGTTGCAGTTGAATAAAGGGGACTATGGGGCCATGAGGGAGGAGCTGGCCGAAGTTGACTGGAAAGATACACTAGAAGGGATGACAGTTGAACAAAAATAGCAGGTGGAATAATATGGAAGTTGCAAGATCAGTTCATTCCTAGGAGGAAGACAGATTCCAAGGGGAGAAATGGACGACCATGGCTGACAAGGGACGTCAGCGATGGTATAAAAATTAAAGCGAAGAAGTACAACGTAGCAAAGATGATCGGGAAGCAAGAGGATTGGGTAATGTTTAAAGAACAACAGAAGATAACCAAAAAGACAATATGGGGAGAAAAGATGAGGTACAAAGATAAGCTAGCCAAGAATATAAAGCAGGAATATAAAAGCTTCTTTAGGTATGTGAAGAGGAAAAAATTAGTTAAGACCAAAGTTGGACCATTGAAGACCAAAAAAGGTGAATTTATTATGGGGAACAAGGAAATGGCAGATGAGTTGAACAGGTACTTTGGATCTGTCTTCACTTAGGAGGACACAAACAATCTTCCTGATATAGTAGTGGCCAGAGGATCTGGGGTGACGGAGGAACTGAAGGAAATCCACATTAGGCAGAAAATGGTGTTGGATAGACTGATGGGACTGAAGGCTGATAAATCCCCAGGGCCTGATGGTCTGCATCCCAGGGTACTTAAGGCATTGGCTCCAGAAATCGTGGATGCATTGGTGATCATTTTCCAATGTTCTATAGACTCAGGATCAGTTCCTATGGATTGGAGGGTAGCTAATGTTATCCCACTTTTTAAGAAAGGCGGGAGAGAGAAGCCAGGGAATTATAGACCAGTTAGCCTGACATCGGTGGTGGGGAAGATGCTGGAGTATTATAAAATTATAAAAGATGAGATAGCCGAACATTTGGATAGCAGTAACAGGATCGGTCCGAGTCAGCATGGATTTACGAAGGTGAAATCATGCTTGACTAATCTTCTGGAATTGTTTTAAGATGTAACTTGGAAAATGGACAATGGAGAGCCAGTGGATGTAGTGTACCTGGACTTTCAGAAAGCATTTGATAAGGTGCCACATAGGAGCTTAGTCGGCAAAATTAGGGCACATGGTATTGGGGGTAGAATACTGACATGGATAGAGAAGTGGTTGGCAGACAGGACACAAAGAGTAGGGATTAACAGATCCCTTTCAGAATGGCAGGCAGTGACTAGTGGGGTACCGCAAGGCTCGGTGCTAGGACCGCAGCTATTTACAATATACATCAAGGATTTGGATGAAGGGATTCAAAGTAACATGAGCACATTTGCAGATGACACAAAGCTGGGTGACAGTGTGAACTGTCAGGAGGATGCTATGAAAATGCAGGGTGACTTGGACAGGTGGGGAGTGGGCAGATGAAGTTTAATGCAGATAAATGTGAGGTTATCCACTTTGGTAGCAAAAACAGGAAGGCAGATTACTATCTAAATGGTGTCAAGTTGGGAAAAAGGGAAGTACAACGGGATCTGGAGGTCCTTGTTTATCAGTCTATGAAAGTAAGCATGCAGGTACAGCAGGCAGTGAAAAAGCGAATGGCATGTTGGCCTTTATAACAAGAGGAATCGAATATAGGAGCAAAGAGGTCATAGAAACATAGAAATTAGGTGCAGGAGTAGGCCATTCGGCCCTTCGAGCCTGCACCGCCATTCAATATGATCATGGCTGATCATCCAAGTCTATCCAGTCTTTCTTCATAAGACAGTCCTGACATCCCAGGAATCAGTCTGGTGAACCTTCTCTGCACTCCCTCTATGGCAATAATGTCCTTCCTCAGATTTGGAGACCAAAACTGTACGCAATACTCCAGGTGTGGTCTCACCAAGACCCTGTACAACTGCAGTAGAACCTCCCTGCTCCTATACTCAAATCCTTTTGCTATGAAAGCTAACATACCATTCGCTTTCTTCACTGCCTGCTGCACCTGCATGCCCACTTTCAATGACTGGTGTACCATGACACCCAGGTCTCGCTGCATCTCCCCTTTTCCTAGTCGGAGGTCCTTCTGCAGTTGTACAGAACCCTAGTGAGACCACACCTGGAGTATTGTGTGCAGTTTTGGTCCCCTAATTTGAGGAAGGACATTCTTGCTATTGAGGGAGTGCAGCGTAGGTTTACAAGGTTAATTCCCGGTTGGCGGGGCTGTCATATGCTGAGAGAATGGAGCAGTTGGGCTTGTATACTCTGGAGTTTAGATGGATGAGAGGGGATCTCATTGAAACATATAAGATTGTGAAGGGTTTGGACACGCTAGAGACAGGAAACATGGTCCCGATGTTGGGTGAGTCCAGAACTAAGGGCCACAGTTTAAGAATAAGGAGTAAGCCATTTAGAACGGAGACGAGGAAACACTTTTTCTCACAGAGAGTGGAATTCTCTGTCAGAGGGCGGTGGAGGTGGGTTCTCTGGATGCTTTCAAGAGAGAACTAGATAGGGCTCTTAAAGATAGTCAGCGGATATGGGGAGAAGGCAGGAATGGGGTACTAATTGGGGATGATCAGCCATGTTCACATTGAATGGCGGTGCTGGCTCGACGGGCTAAATGGCCTACTCCTCCACCTGTTGTCTATTGTCTATTGTTGTAGGCGTACTCAATGATACATATATCGTACTTTTAAAAAAATTAACAAGCAATGTATACATTCACTATTGTTGTCCACAAAAAAACAACTGTT
This sequence comes from Amblyraja radiata, assembly GCF_010909765.2. Classification (NCBI taxonomy): domain Eukaryota; kingdom Metazoa; phylum Chordata; class Chondrichthyes; order Rajiformes; family Rajidae; genus Amblyraja; species Amblyraja radiata. The sequence continues at coordinate 106,561,035 of NC_045957.1, forward strand.
GGCAAGTTTAATGCCGAACTGTTTTCCTTTGCTTATCGGGTTGTCCATTTCAAGATCCACTGGGTGATCAAAAGTTTTAAAAGCATCCCTTTCCCCCAGCTTTCCAAACCAAGTATCGACCAACAATGAGCACATGCTCTGATAAGTTGACCCGGTTACCTGGTCCATGATGTGATAGATCACATGCGCTGCTCCTCTTGCACTGGCAAATGCTTCAATGTGCGGTGATGTTTGACCAATGGAAATTGCACCAATTATGACTGCGAAGAATACCTGAAAAAATTGAAGAATAGAAATAAACTAGGTTATTCTGACCAAAAAAGCAAGAATTGTTATTTGCTTATTCTCCAACTAAAAAAGTCATCATAATATATTACTCTGTCAAATGACCATCCAAAATTAGTTTATTTCTCAAAAGGTGTAAACCTCAAGGCCAGCCTGAAATTAGACCTGACTTCTCATCCAATAAAAGAAACAAGGAACTGTAGATGCTAGTTTATATAAAAGGACACAAAGTGCTGGAGTATCACAGTGGGTCAGGCAGCATTTCTGGAGGACATGATTTGGTGATGTTTCGGGTCAGGAGCCTTCTTCAGACTCAACTAAATGTCATGGAGAAATTCTGAACTTGCATGGACTCTCAGGAAAACTAAACCAAGGCCAGCTGTTTCACAGAACCAAACTCCCAATGTAAGCTGCTGCTGTTTAATACTTAGTTTCCAGAGTAGCATGTTGGAAGTACCAAATTCCAAACATTTTCTTACTTTCAGACCAGCACACACAGGACAACCCATTACGAATGCCTCATTAAATAATATTGATAATCGATCTATTTACACTGAGAACAGCATTACTGTAATTGGCATAACTCATTGTAAGTTCAGAATTTTAGGCCGATCTCCAAGTTGCCTTTTATCTCTAAGATCATGGAGAAGGTAGTTTATGCGCAGCTGAAACTCTTCCTGGATGAGCACAATATTCGGGAGGTTTTCCAGTCTGGATTCAAGGCTATGCATAGCACAGAGTCGGTTCTGCTAAGGGTCTTCAACGACATCCTCCTGGCAAACGACTCAGGTAATTATGTGGTTCTTGTCTTGCTGGACCTATCTGCCGCCTTCGATACAGTGGACCATGGAATTTTAATTTCCCGATTACAGCACCAAGTGGGCATTTGTGGCAGTGCCCTGGGATGGTTCAGTTCCTATCTGGCAGACAGAACCATGCGTGTAAGCCTTGCTGGCTTTGAATCCTCCTCCACTCCCTTGGTATATGGGGTTCCACAGGGCTCAATTTTAGGGCCCCTGCTCTTCTCTTTATACCTACTTCCTCTGGGCTCAATTTTAAGAAGGCATGGCATCTCCTTTCACTTTTATGCAGATGATAGCCAGTTATATATGCCACTCAGGAAAGAAGACGACTATTCTCTAAAATCACTTCTGTCTTGTCTTGAGGACATTAAGTCCTGGATGGCCTTAAACTTTCTGGGACTTAATGAAGAGAAGACAGAGGTGATTTTGTTTGGCCCCAATGGCTGCCGTGAACCTCCCTTTGTTGACTTGGGTCCACTGGCATTGTCTGTAAAGCCAACCATCTTGAACCTGGGTTTTAGGATGGACGGTGATTTTAAATTAGATAAACAAATAGGCGCGGTGGTTAAGTCCAGCTTCTTTCACCTAAGGAAGCTGGCAAAGGTGAAGCCCATTCTCGAGCGGGAGCATTTTGAAACAGTAATCCATGCCTTTATTACATCTAGGCTGGATTACTGTAACGCACTCTACTCTGGAGTCGCACGAGCTTCACTGGCTCGTCTCCAGCTTGTTCAAAATGCTGCCGCTCGCCTTTTGACCGGAACTCGAAAGAGGGAGCACATTACGCCAATTTTGGCCTCCCTTCACTGGCTCCCAGTGCACTTTTGAGTTCATTTCAAAATTCTTTTATTTGTTTTTAAATCGTTGAATGGGTTCGCCCCGTCTTACCTCTCTGAGCTGCTCCACCTATATGCTCCTGCCCGGTGCCTCAGGTCAGCTGATCAGCTGCTCCTTGAGGTACCAAGGTCTAAGCGGAAGCTCAGAGGGGATAGAGCCTTTTCTGTTGCTGCTCCGGCACTCTGGAACACCTTGCCGCTGCACATCAGACAGGCCCCCTCACTGTCCATCTTCAAATCCTCCCTAAAAACACATTTTTATTCTTTGGCTTTCGACACTGGCTGAGGCATTGCTCCTGTTTTTAGTGCTTTTAATGTCTTTTAATTTTTAGTGTGATTTTTATAGTCCTTCGTTTTACGGTTTTTAATGGTTTTTAATTGTTTGTAATAGCTTTTTGTTCATGAGTTCTCATGTACAGCACTTTGTGGCAACTGCAGTTATTTAGAGTGCTTTATAAATAAAGTTATTATTATTATTATTAAGCTTAAAACTTCTCAAAGTAAACTCTGGAAGAGAACTTTCTGTGGTAAGTATGGACAGTCGGACATTTAGGGTGGTGATCGGATCACTGATTCATGGTCCTCACAATTTTCTTCCCATTAAATGTAAAGAATGAGAAATTTGTGGACGTATCCATTTTATATGAAGGTTATCGATATTACTAAAAGTCTGTTCTTTACCGGTTTTGGCCTTCTGTGCTGCGATTTCCAAGAGAACGCCGCCACCTACGGCCGTCATTTTTGGCCACCTTGCTCAGAGACCCCCTCCGCCATATGTATGCCGAGGATTTTTCCCGTCGATGAAAGATGACAGAGATATTAATGCTTTTACAAAATTCCCCATTCTCTCTGCTGCTCCTGCTGGTGGGAGGGGGAGGGACTATAAAACCAGGAAGTGGTGTGCCCCAATCAGTCTCTACAACATGGAGGTCTGAGCTCTGAATGACTGAACAAATGTCTACACAGCTGTGAGTAAGTACCCTTAATTTGGTTTGAAAATGAAAATATGGTTATGAGGAAAAAAGCACTGCCTGCAAATGGTTGTTTGGGGGGTTTGGGTTGAGTAAAAAGGCATTCTCTCTCTCTCTCCCTATCCCTCTCGCTTTCTCTCTCTCTCCCCCCCTGTCTCTCTCCCTTTCTCTCTCTCTCTCCCCTCCTCTCTCCCCCCCTCCCCCCCTCCCTCCCCTCTCCTCTCCTCTCTCCCCTCCCCCCCTCTCCTCTCTCTCCATTAGCCCCCCTCTCCTCTCTCCCCCCCTCTCTCCTCTCCCCCCTCTCTCCTCTCTCCCCACCCCCCTCACCTCCCTCCCTCTCCTCTCCCCCCTCATCCTCTACCCCCCCCTCTCCTCTCCCTCCCCCCTCCTCTCACTCCCCTCTCCTCTCTCCCTCTCCTCTCACTCCTCTCCTCTCCCCTCCTCTTCTCCCCCCCCTCCTCTCCCCCCTCTCCTCTCCCCCCCTCTCCTCTCCCCCCTCTCCTCTCCCCCCTCTCCTCTCCCCCCCCCTCTCCTCTTCCCCCCTCTCCTCTCCCCTCTCCTCTCCCCTCTCCTCTCCCCCCCCTCTCCTCTCCCCCTCCCCTCTTTTTCTCCCCCTCCTCCCCTCCATCCCCTCCACCACCGTCCCTCCCCTAAACCCTCCTCCCTTCAACACACCCCTACCCCCTTCCCTCCACCCTCCCTCCCCTCCGTGATCCCCACCTCTCCCCCTCCCCTCTCAGCACCCCCTCTCCCCCCCTGCTCCCCTCCATCCCCTCCCCCACCCTCCCTCCCTCCCCTAAACCCCCTCCCCTCCACCCCCTACCCTCTACCCTCCCTCTCCCTGCTCCCCACCTCACCCCCCTCTCAGCATCCCCTCTCTCTCCCCCTCACTCTCACCCTCTCTCTCTCCTCCCCTCTCTCTCTGCCCCTTCTCTCTCTGCCCTCACTCTCTACCCCCGCCCCCACCCCCCCCCCCCCCCCCCCCCCCCCTAGATGTGACTGCAAGTTGGGGGCTATGCGTCAGTAGATAGGGTGGTTATGGAGTAAAAGGAGCAAATTAATAATATTAATATAATTCATTTGGCCACACGCTGTTCACACTGTCCAGGTTTTAGTAGAATGAACGGCAAATTTCTTACAAGGCTTGACAGCGTAGATGCAGGTTGTGTTGTTTGCCTTGGCAAAGATTCAAGAACCATGAGTCAAGGTCTCAAGCTAAGCAATTAAACATTCACAAAAGCAGTGGGAAGAAATTTCTTTGCTCGGAGCACAATGAATCTTTCGAATTCTATATACACAATATTGAGTATATTCAAGACCGAGACCAATTATTTTTGCATGTTAAGGGAATCAAGAGATATGGGGCTTGTGCAGGAAAATGGCACTGAGGTAAAAGACTAGCCTTGATCTGGCTAAATGGTGAAGCAATCAATACCATTTAGGTATGAGAGGCCTTCAATATAAGATGCACTTCTTGTGCAATGCAGTTTAAATAAGGCCAGACATTACATTATCCCATTACATTTAAAAGGGGCTGTAATAGAAACAAAGGTTAGGAAAAATCCCTACAACTTCTAGGAACATTTACATATCTGTATGCTTAATGCAAAAGGTCACTTACTGTAAGCACTGTTCCAATTGTATAGTCCTCGTCCAAAACAAGGGTACTTCCATACCAGAAGGCCAAAGCATAGCAGCCAAACATTATTAAGTAGTTGAAACCTATTGCTACATTGCTGCTGATGGCCTTTTTGATTCCAAGCTTGTGGCCTTCAATTAAATTTTTTAGGTACCTGAATAAAATGGTGAACATATTAGATAATAACCACTGCAGTATTTAGCTTCATGTTAACAATGTTGATATAAAGGGATAGAAAAAAAACACATATCCTTCAAAACAATTAATCACATGCACTGATATTCCAGCACACACATACCATTACATCAGGAATTTAATAAAATATTTCAAGATCTAATTCTTAAACTGGTTAATTCCACCTCTCTATGTGCTCGTCACTGCCTGATCCAATTCAAAATGGTACATAGGGCTCATATCTAGAAGGTAGGAGGAGCCATCTTGGGGAACGGCTGCTAACCAGCAGCCGTCTGTTTAATTCGCTTTTTTTTGAAGTTTTGAGTTAGTCCTGTGTTTCGTCCGTTGGAGAAATGACTTTTTAATGTGGGGGGTAGGGGGCAATTCTACTTCTAGGTCCCTACCTGGTCGGTGAAGCAGCTTTTTCTCCGGGCTGCCCGTCGACCCGTCCTCGTGGCCTACCAGCGGGTTTGGCGCGCCGTTTCCTGGCGGGGACCGCCCAGCACCTCGACTTCGGTGGCGGCACAGCGCTGGGGTGCTATTGCGGAGCGGAGCGGGCGATGCCTTGCCTGGGTCGCCACGCTGGATCGACGCGCTGGAGCTCCGGTGAGATGTGACCGCCGAGATCAACACCTCCGGGCTGCGGGTCTGTGGAGCGGAGCGGGCGGCACCGACTTCAACATCGGGAGCCTGGGAGCTCCAAACCGGCGCGGCCTTGTCGGCTTCAGAAGCCGCAGTCCCCAGTCAGGAAGCGGCCGTTCCAGGTGGCCCAGCCGCTGAATGGACTCTCCCGACGCCGGGTCAACACCACCCGGTGAGAACGGCCAGGAACATCGGGCCTCCGTAGAGGCAATTATGGTGGCCTCAATAGGCCTGACTTTGGGTGAACTGGGGGTGGGGACTGGACTTTGTGCCTTCCCCCACAATGGTAACCATTGTGGGGGGATGATTTTTTTGTCTGTAAGTATACCTGTTAGTCTGTGTCCAAGATGCCAAAAGCCAAATTATCTACTATTTACCCTGAGGTTAGTCCATTCTGTGTTAAATGTAACATTTCTGAAGCCTCTCTTATCCATATGTTTTGGTCATGCCCCAGCCTTAACAAGTTCTGGCTAGAGGTCTTTCATACATTATCCCAGGTGTTAAACATCATATTGGAACCAAAGCCTCTAATCGCTCTTTTTGGGGTCACTGGTGAGGTGGTTAGATTAACTGCAGATAAACACCGCACTATATCTTTTGCTTCTCTTCTGGCTCGGCGAACAATTCTGCTCAGGTGGACGGAACCTACCTCGCCCACTCATACACAATGGCTGACAGATATTATGTCCTGCCTAAAGCTCGAGAAAATCAGGTACTCACTTCAAAATTCAAATGGAAGGTTTTAGAAATCATGGGGACCTTTATTAAGGCAAGGCAAGGCAAGGCAACTTTATTTATATAGCACATTTCATACACGAGGCAGACTCAAAGTGCTTCATATAAAAACATGTCATACAATAAAATGAAGTAATAAAATGAAATAAAATAGAAGAACTAAAAGAAATGAAAAGCAAAATTAAAAATGCATTATAAAAAGTGCAAAAGTTAAAAGTGCAATGTAGTTAAGATTTAGCTGAAAGCTAAAGTAAACATAAAAGTTTTCAGTCTTGTTTTAAAAGTGGTCAAAGTTGAGGCAAGTCTTAAATCTTCAGGAAGTTTATTCCAGCTATTTGTTGCATAGTAACTAAATCCTGCTTTCCCATGTTTTGTATTTACTCTGGGAATCACTAACAGATTGGTTTCAGAAGATCTTAGCGGTCTAGAAGGCTTATATAATGAAAGCATGTCAGTGATATACTTTGGTCCTAAACCATGTAGTGATTTATAGGTGAGCAGCAGGATTTTAAAATCAATTCTCTGACATACAGGGAGCCAATGTAAGGATTTAAGAATTGGTGTAATGTGTTCAAATTTTTTGGTCTTTGTTAGAACTCTAGCAACAGCGTTCTAAACAAGCTGTAGCTGCCTGACAGTTTTTTTCGGAAGACCTGCAAGGAGACCGTTACAATAATCTAGCCTACTAGTAATAAAGGCATGTACAAGTTTTTCTAAGTCTTAAGCTGACACGAGTCCTCTTAATCTTGCTACGTTTTTGAGGTGATAGTAGGCCGATTTTGTTACTGATTTGATGTGACTGTCGAAATTTAAATCTGAATCCATAATGACCCCAAGATTTCTGGCTTTGTTTGAAGTTTTCAGGGACAGAGAGTGAAGGTGTTGGGTTACTTTAAGCCTTTCTTTTTTAGCACCAAAAACAATTATCTCCGTTTTGTCCTTATTTAGTTGGAGAAAATTATGGCACATCCAGTCTTTGACTTGCTTAATGCACTGGCACAGCAGATCTATGGGGCGATAGTCATTTAGTGATAGCGCTACATAAATTTGAGTGTCATCGGCATAGCAGTGGTGGTCAATATTATTATTTTGCATGATTTGCCCTAGTGGGAGCATGTAGATGTTGAATAAAGAGGGCCCTAAGATCGAACCTTGCGGGACTCCACACGTCACGTTGGTTGGTTCTGATACAAAGTCGCCAATGGAAACAAAATTGTTCCTATCTTGTAGATATGACCTGAACCAACTTAAGACTGTGCCTGAGAGCCCCACCCATTTTTCCAACCTGTCCAAAAGTATTGAGTGATCAACAGTGTCGAATGCAGCACTGAGGTCTAATAGCATTAATATTGAAACTTTGCCAGAGTCTGTGTTAAGACGGATGTCGTTTACAACTTTAATAAGGGCGGTCTCGGTGCTATGAAGAGGTCGAAATCCTGACTGGAAGTTGTCGTAGCAGCCAGTTGAAGCCAGGAAGTGATTAAGTTGCTGGAGGACAACTTTCTCAATGATTTTACTTATGAAAGATAGGTTTGATATTGGTCTATAGTTGTTAATAATAGAGGCATCTAGGCTCCGCTTTTTAAGAGGTTTAATAACTGCAGTTTTCAAGGCTTTTGGGAAATTGTCTGATTGAAGAAAGCTGTTAACTATTTGCAGTATGTCTATTGCTAGGCAGCCAAAAACATTCTTAAAGAAGTTGGTAGGTAAAGCATCAAGGCAGCAGGTGGATGGCCTTAGTTGTGTCACCGTTTCCACAAGAGTTTTAGAGTCTATGACATTAAAGCATGTCATCATTGCCACGTTACCTTTGCCTAAACAGGGTGGTGATCCAACATTTTTGTTTGAAGCGGTGATATTGATGGCACGTCTGATGCCTTCAATTTTATCTGTATAAAATCATGCAAACTCATTGCATTTCTGCGTGGAATGGAGTTCAGGTGGTATTTGTGTTGGGGGGTTGGTCAGTCTGTCAACAGTTGCAAATAGGATTTTTGCCTTATTAGTGTTGTTGTTAATGATATTGGAGAAAAATGTTTCTCTAGCACTTTTTAAGTCTAAATTGTAGGCACGGAGGCTCTCTTTATAGATGTCATGGTGAATATGAAGTTTTGTTTTCCGCCAGATGCGCTTAGCTTTCCGGCATTCTCTTTTCTGGGCTGTTACAAAAGCAGCTTTTATCCAGGGTGCCTTTTGCTTACCAGAAATCGTTTTAACCGTAACAGGTGCAATGACATCTATAACTTTCACAATTTTGGAGTTAAAGTTATCTACAAGATCATCAGCAGAACATGGGTTTAGAGGTGGTAACAAGGAGATGGCATTTTTAAAGAGTACATTAGAATGTTCATTTATATAGTTTTTTGACAGTATTTGACTTTGTCTGTATGTCGGGAATAATAGATATATTAAAGAAAACACAGACAATGAAGGATCAGTCACGAAAATATCAGAAACAATGAGGCCCTTTGTGATAATCAAGTCCAGGGTGTGCCCCTTACAATGAGTAGCCTCTTTCACATGTTGAGACAGTTCAAATGTGTCTAAAATAGTAAAAAATTATTTTGCACCCTTGTCATTCAAATCATCAGTATGAAAATTAAAATCACCAGTTATAACTAGACAGTCAAAGTCAGTGGAGATGCTAGACGATAATTCTGTAAAGTCATCGAAAAAATTAGCATAATATTTAGGAGGCCTGTAAATAATTAATAGGAGAACTCTGTGGGAACATTTCAATACAGCACAAAGGTATTCGAATGATGGAAAATCACCAAGTGACATCTGTTTCCCCTGAAATACATTTTAAAATAGAGCAGCAACCCCTCCACCTCTTTTTCCAGATCTACATACATCAAAAAAGTTATAGTTGGGAGGAGCTGTCTCGATCAGAATGGTTGCACTGTTATTTTGTTCTAGCCATGTTTCAGTTAAAAACATAAAATCCAGTTTAGAGGTGGTAATAAAATCGTTGACTAAAAATGATTTGTTATTAAGAGACCTAACATTAAGCAGACTCATCCTGATGGTATTATTGATAGGCTTTATGGTTGGTTTTGGTTTGGAGGTAATAGGTATTAGGTTTGTTAGGTTAGCAATGTGTCTAAGTTTCCCTTTGTTTACTCTCTTAGTAGTCACAACAGGAATGCAGAAGGTATGATTATGCGGAACTTCCTTCGTAATGTGTCTACGGCTGAACCCTTTCTTGTCTGAGTAATATTCAGGACTGCTATCAATACAGGAGGGGGGCTGTGGCGCCCTCCGCTTGGTTGTTATCTCCCTGCGGCCGTGACGTGGCGATGGTACTGATATGGGGCGTGGGCTGGGCATCATAGACACAGATGCAAGTTTAATGCCACCTTTTTCCTGTTTCTTCAATTCATATGGAAAATCATAATGGGAGGAAACAGTGGAGCTGGTGTTGTTATGGCTATGGGTGAGATGAGGGTGGAGGTCATCGTCGATGGGCGAGTGCAGAGGAGGGTGGTGGCCGTTCCTCTCCAAGCCAGCATCAGCAGTGGGGGATGGTAGGGGGGGTAAGGGCGCGTCGATGGGGATGGGTGGGTGGGGGGGGGGGCTGTTGTCTCTCCTCAAGATCTGTGGTCTGACTGCGGCCTGTGTGTCAGACAGTGGCAGGGTAGATGTGTGGGGGGGGGCTGTTGCCTCGCTTCTCTACCTGTGGTCTGACTGCGGCCTGTGTGTCAGACCGCGGCAGGGTAGATTTGTGGGAGAGCGAGAAGAGAAGATTGTCCCTTAACAGTCTTGAGTCGAACCTGTTTGGGTGTACACCATCTGCTCTGAAAAGATATTTGCGCCCCCACAACAAGTTAAAGTTGTCAATAAAGCTCCTTCCTCTTTCATTGCAGACTCTGGAAAGCCATGTATTCAGTGCAAGTAGCCGACTGAATGTGTTTATTCCCCTGTCAACTGCTGGTATGGGACCACTGATGAATGACTTAATGTCTAATTTGTCCAGTGTATCTAATAGTTCAGTAAAATCTCTCTTTAAAAGTTCTGACTGGTGTTTTCAAATATCATTAAATCCTGCATGCACAATTACCTGTGGGATTTTTGGGTTTTCCAGTATAATTGTGGCTAATTTCTGGTTGACATCACTAACCGTCACATCTGGGAAGCAGCATGTTTTGATCTTCTTACTGGTTATATCCTTTATGGCTGAATCTCCTACAATCAGAGTGTCTGGTTCATCCGTTTTCTGTGTGATGGGCCCTTGTTGTCTCTGTCTGTGCCGTCTGTCCGGACGCGCCCCGGAGCTTGAGGTGACGGACCCATGCGCAGCTCGCCTCCCTGGCGACGTGTTCATGGTCCGTCTGTCCGCGCCGTCTGTCCGGACGCATCTCGGGGCTCGCGGCAGCTTGCCTGCCTGGCGACGTGTTCCGTCTCCGTTTCTCATCACGTTTCTGCGGGCTGTCGTCCGTGGACTCTCGTAGTGGCAGGAACCTGTTTTTCAGCGGCAGAGTTAGCTTTGGGGATGGGCTAATCCGGCTGGTACGTGCTACTTTAGCTTTGGGTAGCCTAGCATTTGGCGTCGAGTGAACTTGTTGATTCACTGTGGTTTTCCGTTTGGGCTTAGCGCCGACTTGGTGCCAGTAAGAGGCAGCTGGAACTGTCTCTCTCTTGTCCAGTTTCGGGAAGGATATAATATAGCTTTCATCGTCATCATTTAGTTGTGTGTTTGTCGGAGCTAGCTCAGCTAACTCACCCATCGGCACTGTATCCTGGAGGACGTGTTCATGGTCCGTCTCTGTCGTTGACTCTTGCAGTATTTTTAGTCCTTTGCATTTTTCTAATGCTGCTATCCTCGTTTCAAATATATCCAGTGTCTGCAGCAGTTTGGTGCAGTCTGTGCATTTCCCAGTCTCAGTGCCTTCATGCACGTCAGGACCTTCAGGATCTCTTTGACCTCTTCGGGCGGTGGTAGATGCAGCTGTATCAATAAACAGCACATCATCTTCCAGGTGATGATCATGGTTGGCAGAGGAACCAAACCGTCTGGTGTCATCACACTCTCCTTGTTCACTATTCTCTTCTCCACCATCCTTCAGGATTTCTTCAGCACAAACATTTAATGACTGTGTCCGACCACCACCGGCGTCCGGGCGAGTTTTCATCACTTCCTTGTCCCCCGCGGCCAAGTCGTCTTTCCCCCAGTCGGCCTTGTCCAGCTGCGCTCCGTGGCGAGACGGGGCCGAGCCGGGTCCGGGCAGCAACGGCGGCCCGAAGTCGGCCTTGATCAGGGAGCGGCTCCTGTAGGGCCTTGTGGAGCTGCAGCAAAGTCAGGGTCCCTCTCACACAGCACAGCACACACCCGACTCTATCTCTCTCTGACACAGCGACGGCTGGGCTGTGCTGGGCAGCACTGGCTCCACATCTGTTTCTCACTGGGAACGGGGACCCGCCCGCAGTGTCGGGAGTTCGCCGACTCCAGGGTCTCGGGGTCTCGGGGTCTCGGTGCCTCTGGTCCCGGTCTCCAACGTCTCTCTCTCCCAAATGCATTCCAGGCTTTGTAAATGCTTGATCATCAAGTACAGTTTAACAGTTTAACAGTCTACCCATTCACTTATCGTGGATTATTGTTGTGACAGGCTGATATTTGCATATGCTCACTGGCAGTGACTGGGGAGGGATTATTTTTGGTATCTCGTTTTTCTTTTATTGTTGTTGTCTTGTTATATGTTGGCATAAGTTGTTTTTTATTTATTCTTTTCGTACACTCTGTCTGTAACAAATGGACAACTTTACACTTTGTTATGTCCTGAAAACAAAATAAAAAAGATTTTGATTTTTTTTTAAAGTATGAGATATGAATATTAGATTCATATATTGACTTCGAGGTCCATGGACCCTTTTTTTTTTAAGGTATTGGGTATGTACTATATATTATAGTACTCTTAGGGATGAATGTGTGTATTTAAGGTTGAATTAAGAGATCAAGAGGCTGTCTCACACCAAAAACTGCGTTACGTATTTTAATTGCCGCAATGGTTTATAAATGAGATAACTCACACCAGCAGTTATGCTCCGTATGCCACGTGCTTCAGATTACCTGGCCTGCGATTTTTCTCGGCATAGCGTTGGATGCATATGCACAGACAATGTTTCAGCCCAGTTGATCTATTTGTCTTCCAGTGTGAGGACGACACTGCGTACATACTGTAGTGTGGCTATAGCGTAGTTTTTGCTGTGAGATGCCTTTATCGATTGTAAATTCGACTCGCTGTAGCTAGTATTTAAACTCATTTTTACATGATCTTCTTGAATTACAGTCATAGTGATACAGTGTGGAAACAGGCCCTTGGCCCAACTCGGAGCACCAAGGCAAATTCCTTGTTTGCGAATACTTGGCCATTAAACGTATTAATTAATTAATTAATTCATTCGTTCATTCTTTCCCACACCGGCCAACATGTCCAAGTTACACTAGTCCCACCTGCTGGCGATAGGCCAATATCCCTCGAAACCTGTCCTATCCATGTATCTGTCTAACTGTTTCTTAATCGTTGGGATAGTCCCAGCCTCAACTACCTCCTCGAGCACTTGTTCCATACACCCGCCACCCTTTGTGTGAAAAAAGTTACCCCTCAGGTAAAGAAACATGGTCTTCAGTCCCAATAAATCTCATCTTTACTACAAAGTTTTATTGCCAAAAGACCCCCAATATCAGCACTAGAGAAAGCGAATATAAATTCTAACCTGTCAACTTCTTTCTTTTGTCCTCCAAAAGCTACCACAGTTCTGATGGATGACAATGCCTCCTCTGCCACAGCTCCAGCCTTTGCATAGGCACTTTGCTCTTGTTTTGTGAACGAGGTCAGTATCTGAATCAGTAAAAAACAAAAAAGGAAAAGAACAGTTAAGATTCACTATTATTAATACAATTATTTCCTTAGTTGTCCAAATAGAAGAACACGAGAAATGTAATTGGATAGTCTGAAGCTCATCCCAGCAGGAGCCGCTGTCATCTTGATACAACTTAACAACACCGGAGAATCAGGGGGAAAGGGAAAGGTTCTCACTTCAAAGAAAAACAGCAAATGCTGGGAAAAATAATCAGTGTGTCAGTAACCATCAGTGGAAAACGAAACAGACAATGTTTCAAATTTTTTCCACCTTTCTGTTTGGGTTTCAAATTTCCAGCAACTGCAGTTTTTTCCCCTCATACCTGTATGTCCCATTCAACTTTCACACAAGCATCTAATCCACTCCTTGCATATTTTGTCACACCTCTGATGAAAGAACAGCTGCCCCAAATTGCTTTCAACCATCCGTTAAGCAGGTCTCTAATGGCCCTGTCCCATTGTACGAGTTCATTCATGAACGTAGAGTGGGTACGTTGGAGCTCGGGGACGTCTCTTAGCGGCTCGTAACGCTAACGGCAGGTACTCGGGAAACGCGGTAAGCTCAGGAAGACTCGTGAAGATTTATCAACATGTTGAAAAATGTCCACGAGAGCCCCGACTACTTACGAGCGGCCATTACTATAAATCTCCGAGTTCGAATCAGGGCAAACTCGGGGAGAACTCTTGAATTAACTCGTACAGTGGGACAGGGCTTTAAGATGTGTAAAACCTAACTGACTTTGGGATGGGAGGATTTGATTTGTCAATATTAAAACAAAATACAACTGACAATGTTCGGCTCGAAGAAAGGTTTAAAGAGGATCAACTTATTTGTGACATTAATGATCCTAAAGGAACCTTTAGGAACCTTTAGATCCTAAAGGTTCAACAAGCACATACAACTTCTTCACAAAAAGAAAAATGCAGCCTACACCAACGGTAACAAGGTTCAGTATAAATCAGCAAAATATGAACTCAGGTCTGCAATTCGGAAAGCAAAATTAGCTTATTCAAACAAATTGGAACAACTCAAAACCCACAATTCAAGAGAAGTCTGGAAACATCTACAGAAGATGACGGACTACAAAAAACGTCCTGTTCCCATCCCAGACGAGGATCCGGATTTACCGGAAAAACTGAACACTTTTTATGCACGTTTTGACAATGCCACCCCGCCATCCATGCCTCCCCCCCCACCTAACTCAGCACCATTCACCATCTCTGAGGAGGTGGTTAGGGCGGCCTTCAAAAATCTTAATAAAAGAAAAGCGGCAGGGCCTGACAACCTCAGCCCCGCTGCTCTCAACCACTGTGCAGCTCAGCTGGCCCCTGTGTTCACCTCCATCTTTAACACCTCCCTCAGCCAATGCAGAGTCCCGCAGTGTTTTAAATCATCCATTATCATCCCTGTGCCCAAGTCCTCCAAGGTGAGCTGCCTGAACGATTATAGACCTGTGGCATTAACATCAGTCGCCATGAAGGCCTTTGAGCATAGTCCTCACCCATCTCAAAACCCACACTGCCCCCATCATGGACCCTTTCCAATTTGCATATAGGGCCAACCTGTCTGTTGAGGATGCTATCAACTTAGCTCTTCACTATTCCCTTCATCATCTGGAATCACCGAACACCTATGCACGCATCCTGTTTATAGATTTTAGCTCGGCCTTTAATACTATACACCCGATTAAACTCTACAATAAAATGTTGGACATGAGCATCCACCCAGCCATGTGCCATTGGATTCTACACTTTCTAACAAACAGACAGCAAAGAGTCAAGGTGGGTGAAAAACTCTCCAGCCCTTTGACTCTCAACATAGGAGCCCCCCAAGGGTGCGTTCTGTCACCCCAGCTCTTCTCACTTTACACCAACAACCTCACATCCCAATGCAGCTCAGTTAAAATTTTTAAATATGCAGACGACACAACAATAATTGGCCTAATCTCAGACAACAAAGAATCACAATACCATCTAACAGTCGATAGCGCAGTCAAATGGTGCGCAGACAACAACCTTCAGCTTAATACTTCAAAAACCTTAGAAATCATCATAGATTTTAGACGCAATCAAAACCACAAACCCCCGGTCCATGTCAACTCTCACCCCATAACCTCCACGAACTCATTTAAGTTTCTAGGCACCTATATCTCCAATAATCTAAAATGGCACATCAATGCAGACCACGTCATCAAGAAAGGTCAACAACGTCTATATTTCCTCAGACAGCTCAAAAAGTTCAGAGTTGATAAACACCTCCTGGTCTGTTTCTATCAATCAATCATTGAAAGCATCATCACCTCCTCAATCACAGTCTGGTACGGTAACACCGATAGTCACTCACTACACAGAATACAACGCATTGTCTCCAAGGCCTCCAGGATCATCAACTCCCCCCTCCCCTCAATCCATTCAAGTTATCTCCAACGTACCTCACAACGGGCAAAAAAGATCATCTCGGACCACTCCCATCCAGCAAATCACCTTTTTCAGTCTCTCCCTTCGGGGAGGCGCCTCAGGTCACTTGCTACTAAAACCACCCGCTTTAAAAACAGTTTCTTCCCCTCAGCAATAAGAACTCTCAATTCCGTCCAATAATCAGACAATAATATGACTTTTGATGTATACAGTGTCTTGTCTATGGTCTTTGTTTGTTCTTTTGCACTATGTATTGTTGGTGAGATTTGTGATTTGTGATGTGGTATGGATGCACTTTATTACAGTGATCTGTGTTATTAGTGGTATGTAACAAAAGCAGTGTACCATCATGTACCGAACCCAAATACCACCAACCCTGGTTGCGTGGCAATTAAAGATTCTATTCTATTCTATTCTATTCTATTCTATTCTATTCTATTCTATTCTATTCTTTGGCACAGTAAATGTGGAGAGGATTTTCTGATTGTACAAATTACCCAGGCTGACAATTAAATCAATCATAGCATAAGGCAGCACATTAATAATTTGTTGCCTACTATTAAGATTGATTAAAAAAACACATTGTGACACTTTGCAATAAATTCACCCATGAATTTAGTAATGTTTTGTTTTTTTTGCTTATTTCATTATTTTAATATTCTTAACCTTAAGTTGTGAAGTTCAGTATCAGCATTCATATTAAATGTGATTATGTTTGCAATCAAAAATGTCAAAATAATTTGAATCTTTGCCAAATGTGGCTTTATTGATAGAGCAATTTCTTTCTTAACCTGATTCAAAGTCCAGTCGTGCCAAAGGCAAAGATAAATAGACAATAGACAATAGGTGCAGGAGTAGGCCATTCGGCCCTTCGAGCCAGCACCACCATTCAATGTGATCATGGCTGATCATCCCCAATGTTCCTGCCTTCTCCCCATATCCCCTGACTCCGCTATTTTTAAGAGCCCTATCTAGCTCTCCCTTGAAAGCATCCAGAGAACCTGCCTCCACCGCCCTCTGAGGCAGAGAATTCCACAGACTCACCACTCTCTGTGAGAAAAAGTGTTTCCTCGTCTCCCTTCTAAATGGCTTACTCCTTATTCTTAAACTGTGGCCCCTGGATCTGGACTCCCCCAACATCGGGAACATGTTTCCTGCCTCTAGCGTGTCCAAGCCCTTAACAATCTTATATGCTTCAATGAGATATCCTCTCATCCTGCTAAACTCCAGAGTGTACAAGCCCAACTGCTCCATTCTCCCATCATATGACAGTCCCGCCATCCCGGGAATTAACCTTGTAAACCTACGCTGCACTCCCTCAATAGCAAGAATGTCCTTCCTCAAATTAGAGGACCAAAACTGCACACAATACCACAGGTGTGGTCTCACTAGGGCTCTGTACAACTGCAGAAGGACCTCTTTGCTCCTATATTTGATTCCTCTTGTTATAAAGGCCAACATGCCATTCGCTTTCTTCACTGCTGCATGCTTACTTTCATAGACTGAAGTACAAGGACCCCCAGATCCCGTTGTACTTCCCCTTTTCCCACTTGACGCCATTTAGATAGTAATCTGCCTTCCTGTTTTTGCTACCAAAGTGGATAACCCCACACATAACTTCATCTGCCATGCATCTGCCCACTCCCCCAACCTGTCCAAGTCACCCTGATTTCTCATAGCATCCTCCTCACAGTTCACACTGCCATACAGCACTGAGCAGATTAAGTTTATTGCGGATAAATGTGAGGTTATCCACTTTGGTAGCAAAAACAGGAAGGCAGATTACTATCTGCGCCTTGAGTATTAGAAAGGCGCTATATAAATCCCATCCATTATTATTATTATCTAAATGGCATCAAGTTGGGAAAAGGAACAGTACAACGGGATCTGGGGGTCCTTGTACATCAGTCTATGAAAGTAAGCATGCAGGTATAGCAGACAGTGAATGGCATGTTGGCCTTTATAACAAGAGGAATCAAATATAGGAGTAAAGAGATCCTTCTGCAGTTGTACAGAGCCCTAGTGAGAGCGCACCTGGAGTATTGTGTGCAGTTTTGGTCCCCTAATTTGAGGAAGGACATTCTTACTATTGAGGGAGTGCAGCGTGGGTTTACAAGGTTAATTCCCGGGACGGCGGGACTGTCATATGCTGAGAGAATGGAGCAGCTGGGCTTGTACATTCTGGAGTTCAGAAGGATGAGAGGATATCTCATTGAAACATATAAGATTGTTAAGGGCTCGGGCAAACTAGAGGCAGGAAACATGTTCCCGATGTTGGGGGAGTCCAGAACCAGGGGCCACAGTTTAAGAATAAGGAGTAAGCCATTTAGAACGGAGACGAGGAAACACTTTTTCTCACAGGGAGTGGTCTGTGGAATTCTCTGCCTCAGAGGGTGGTGGAGGCAGGTTCTCTGGATGCTGTCAAGAGAGAGCTAGATAGGGCTCTTAAAAATAGCGGAGTTTGGGGATATGGGGAGAAGGCAGGAACGGGGTACTGATTGGGGATGATCAGGCATGATCACATTGAATGGAGGTGCTGGCTCGAAGGGCCAAATGGCCTGCTCCTGTACCTATTGTCTATTGAGTCTCTTGCCCAGAGTAGGTGAATCAAGGAACAGAGGACATACTGTAGGTTTAAGGTGAAGGGGATAAGATTTAATAGGAATCTGAGGTGCCACACAAAGGGTGCTGGGTGTATGGAACAAGCTGCCAGAGGAGGTAGTTGAGGCAGGGACTATCCCAACATTTAAAAAGTAGTTTCTTCTTCTTGCGTATTTGATCTATTTGATTGTGCACACCAAGTTGATAGCATTCGTCAAAACAGGGTGAACCACTTTAAGGTTGCAATCTCCCAGTTTGACAGGGTTGGAGGGATATGGACCAAATGTTGGCAGGTAGGACTAGTGTAGCTGGGACATGTTGGCCGGTGTGGGCAAGTTGGGCGAAGGGCGTGTGTCCACACTGTAAATCTCTCTGACTCTGTCTTTTAGGAGAAATAAAGTGGTATAGAGTGGCAGGGAATGTTGGTAGGAATATCCCAGAGCACCGAGGATTGCTAATTTAAGGCATAGTTATCAAAGATGGAGTGATTTAAAATGGGATGAACCGATGATCCAAAAATGGGAAAGAGCTGATATTTTTAGGCTAACCTGAAGGGGGTTACGCTTTGCCCAGCAGAGAGGAGAGAAGGGTTTTGCAAACATGTGAGTATTTTAAGTTCAGCAATTACTTAATTGGAAGTCAATGTAGATTTGTAAATGCAAAGATGATAGGTGAAGTTAGAACATGGGTGGAGAACTTTAAGTGAATTTATGGAGGAGGAATGAGGCAGATTAGACACAGGGCAATCGCATTGTTATCCATTGAAAACACTGGGTGGCGCCACCTGCAATGGATGCCTCGCCAACAGTCTGTCTTTCCTTTCTTCTTTTTGTTATTTTTAGTAAGTGTTAAAAGTATATTTTAGTGTTCCTGATTTGTTTTATGTGGGGGGGGGGGGGGGGGGGGAAGAGTTGGGGAAATCGTTTTTTTCCAATCTTTTACCTTGACGGAGATGCGATTATTTCCGTATCGTATCGTCATCCCCACTGCGGCCTAACATCGAGGAGTTGGCAGCCTTTCTTGGAGACAGATGGGCGCTCCAAGTCGTGGGAGCCTGCAGGACTTTAACATCGCAGAGCTTGCAATCCCTTTGCCGGGGATCGAAGCTCCAACCGTAGGGCCTGTGAAGTATGCGGTCTCTGGTAAGAAGAGACAGACTCTGGAGACGGTTTCAACAGGCCCGTCGTGGGAATTTCGATCACCCCGACAGGGGCTTTGATCGTCGGCTGTGGGGGCTTTGATCGCCCTGACTGTGGATGGTTTGGCTGCCCCGACCGCGGGAGAACAAAGGGAAGTACATTGAACTTTATTTTCTTCCATCACAGAGAGGAATGTGGAATCCACTGTGATGGATGTTTATGTTAACTTTTATGTGGTTCTGGGTCTTGTTGCTTTTCACTTAGTATGGTTGTATGGTAACTCAAATCTCACTGTACCTTAACTGGTACATGTGATAAGAAACTGACCTTGAAACCTTGATAAAAAAGATATGGATAAGGGTTTCAGTAGCAAATGAAGCACTTATTTTTCGCTACCAATTTCTACTTGCAGGAAATCTCCTCCACTTCTGATCTGACCTATAACACACATAGTTCCAGTACTGGACACTGCATATCAGAGTTACCATTCATTTGGGAATCAACTCCTTCATTTCGTCATAACCGACAACACCCTCTTCATTCCTAACAACATTCAAATCCAAATAAAGTTCACTATATACTACAATTGGAATGGCATTCAAGCAAATGTTACAATAAAAGAATTGTGGGTGTCATGTGTCAAACTCTTTTGTGTTCTCTGTAAGAACAAGAACAAACAATTCTCAGAAAGTTTCTTTATTACCTTGGGGAGCAGCTGGTCTAGTGAGACCACGTTGAATGTATACAATTAAAAGTTCATTGTAACTCACAATGTAATAGGTGGAAAGTACAATGTTTTACCTAGGACGTGTACATCGGGTGTAAGAATTGTAACAAATTAGACAACAAACTTACTCGGCTGTACACAAAAAAGCTGGAGAAACTCAGCGGGTGCAGCAGCATCTATGGAGCGAAGGAATTAGGCAACGTTTCGGGCCGAAACCCTTCTTCAGACCCGATTTTCCGTATTCAGTAACTTTGATTTTCCAGCATCTGCAGTTCCTTCTTAAAAACTTTCTCGGCTACTCTGTGTGCAGGTTGTGAGGCTAGGTTGCCCTTGATACCTGCCATATCGTGGTAACATATTATTAATTAAATTACTTGACTAACAGCCAGAACCCCAGACTATTAATCCAGCGACATCCGACCGTGGAAGTTGGCAAATTAAATAAATCTAGTTACAGGTAGTCTCAATAAAGACAACAATGAAAAGTACTCTATAAAACAGATTGCTATAAAAACAAAGTGTTTAAGAAGGAACTGCAGATGCTGGAAAATCGAAGGTACACAAAAACGCTGGAGAAACTCAGCGGGTGCAGCAGCATCTATGGAGCAAAGGAAATAGGCAACGTTTCGGGCCGAAACGTTGCCTATTTCCTTCGCTCCATAGTTGCTGCTGCACCCGCTGAGTTTCTCCAGCATTTTTGTGTACCTTTGCTATAAAAACACATGTGTTTGATTACGGAGTATTGCGTACAGTTTTGGTCTCCTAATCTGAGGAAAGACATTCTTGCCATAGAGGGAGTACAGAGAAGGTTCACCAGACTGATTCCTGGGGTGTCAGGACTTTCATATGAAGAAAGACTGGATAGACTCGGTTTGTACTCACTAGAATTTAGAAGATTGAGGGGGGATCCTATAGAAACTTACAAAATTCTTAAGGGGTTGGACAGGCTAGATGCAGGAAGGTACACAAAATTGCTGGAGGAACTCAGCGGGTGCAGCAGCATCTATGGAGCGAAGGAAATAGGCGACGTTTCGGGCCGAAACCCTTCTTCAGACTGGATGCAGGAAGATTGTTCCCGATGTTGGGGAAGTCCAGAACAAGGGGTCACAGTTTAAGGATAAGGGGGAAATCTTTTAGGACCGAGATGAGGAAAACTTTTTTCACAAAGAGAGTGGTGAATGTCTGGAATTCTCTGCCGCAGAAGGTAGTTGAGGCCAGTTCATTGGCTATATTTAAAAGGGAGTTAGATGTGGCCCTTGTGGCTAAAGGGATCAGGGGGTATGGAGAGAAGGCAGGTGCAGGATACTGAGTTGGATGATCAGCCATGATCATATAGAATGGCGGTGCAGGCTCGAAGGGCCGAATGGCCTACTCCTGCACCTATTTTCTATGTTTCTATGTCCTTCAAGAAAGGAAATTTCTCATCCTTACTTGGTCTGGATCCATGCGATTCCACACCTGCAAAGGTATTTGCCTTTCAAATGTTTCCTCAGTTCAGCGGCAATGAGGGATAGACAATGGAATTCCCAATAGAGTCTGCATCCAACATCCCTGAAACTGCATTAAATGACAAGGCCTCAATGCATTTGGCTGCTGGGATTGCAAACATTGGTAACTGCTGCAAAATCACGGTGCGATTGCACAATAATCCTAACGAGAATGCATAAAGAACATTTGGCAGGATTTTAAAAAGCCCACTGCAGCAGCCTTTGATATCCATTTTGCAAAAGCACAATTCTCCATTACCACTGGAACATCAAGCCCTAATAAGATAGCTATTCATTCATCACAATCAGAAATTTTCAGCTCACTTCTTCTTGACTTGGCTCTTATATCTATGCCTACAATGGGTAATCTGAAACACCAAAGGCCTTGATCAGAGGGGATGATCAGCCATGAACATATTGAATGGCGGTGCAGGCTCGAAGGGCCGAATGGCCTACTCCTGCACCTATTTTCTATGTTTCTATGACCATTCCGAAACACCATGTACAAAAATTAATAATTCAAGCAATGGAGAAATTCTCAGAGAAACAAGGAACAGCAGATGCTGGTGTACAGAAAAAGATATAAAGTGCTGGAGTAACTCAGCGAGTCAGGCAGCATCTCTGGAGAACATGGACGTTTTGAGTCGGGACCCTTCTTCAGACGTTCTGAAATACCACCTATCCATGTTCTCCAGAGATGCTGCCTGATCCGTTGAGTTACTCCAGCACTTTGTGTCCTATTGAAAAATCCTTAATGATTTAAATTATTGATTTATGTACTTGGTAACAAGTTTCCACATGTCAGCTGCCTGACACAAATAAATGGTGAATATCAGGTAGAGCACAAGATTCCTTTGATTCGTGGTTATCTTTCTGAAACCAATGCAGTGATCAAGCATCTGGTTCGGTTAGTGACTGGAGAAATCTGATATTGACTGCTCAGAGTTTTTTCAGAGTCCCAAGAATAGCTTCCTATCCATGTAGGAAATGTTGAGAAAATTGGAAAAATTGGAGAAGAAAAACTGATAGAAATTGTGAAAAAATTACAATATTTTATGTAAATAAAAGTAATTTTACTCAACAAATTCTAAATATACAAGATTGTGTTTGAATTAAAGCAATGAGTCAAGTATACTGACCTTAGCCCAGATTGCGGTACAGATTCCCATAATGGGGCTCATAGCCAGAATCACCAATGCCAACTTCCATCCTTTTATAAAGCCAACCACTAACCCAGCTACAAAGGAGGACAGTGACTGTATGAGAATGCCTATTTTATCACCAATACCATCATTTATTTTCGAAATATCACTGAAAAACAAACAGAACACAATCAAAGAATGTCATCTGGCAAACAGAAGTATGCAATGACTCGTTATTTACTCTTCATGTCTTCAGCGTTTTCATTGCTCTTTCATCACTGGAATTTGATGCCTTCAAGGCCATCACAGTGGATCTATCAACCAGGTAGATGCTTGACATATTCCCCGGTTTCAATAAATTGTTATACAGTGGCTTGCAAAAGTTTTCATACCCCTTGAACTTTTCCACATTTTGTCACGTTACAACAACAAACGTAAATGTATTTTATTGGGATTTTATGTGATAGACCAACACAAATTGGTACATAATTGTGAAGTGGAAGGAAAATGATACATGGGTTTCAAATTTTTTTACAAATAAAAAACTGAAAAGTGTGGCGTGCAAAAGTATTCAGCCCCCCTGAGTCAATACTTTGTAGAACCACCTTTCGCTGCAATTACAGCTGCAAGTCTTTTGGGGTATGTCTCTACCAGCTTTGCACATCTAGAGACTGACATTTTTGCCCATGCTTCTTTGCAAAATAGCTCAAGCTCAGTCAGATTGGATGGAGAGCGTCTGTGAACAGCAATTTTCAAGTCTTGCCAGAGATTCTCAATTGGATTTAGGTCTGGACTTTGACTGGGTCATTCTAACACATGAATATGCTTTGATCTAAACCATTCCATTGTAGCTCTGGCTGTATGTTTAGGGTCGTTGTCCTGCTGGAAGGTGAACCTCCACCCCAGTCTCAAGTCTTTTGCAGACTCTAACAGGTTTTCTTCCAAGATTGCCCTGTATTTGGCTCCATCCATCTTCCCATCAACTCTGACCAGCTTCCCTGTCCCTGCTGAAGAAAAGCATCCCCACAGCATGATGCTGCCACCACCATGTTTCACAGTGGGGATGGTGTGTTCAGGGTGATGTGCAGTGTTAGTTTGCCGCCACACATAGCGTTTTGCATTTAGGCCAAAAACTTCAATTTTGGTCTCATCTGACCAGAGCACCTTCCTCCACATGTTTGCTGTGTCCCCCACATGGCTTGTGGCAAACGGCAAACGGGACTTCTTATGGCTTTTTTTCAACAATGGCTTTCTTCTTCCCACTCTTCCATAAAGGCCCGATTTGTGGAGTGCACGACTAATAGTTGTCCTGTGGACAGATTCTCCCACCTGAGCTGTGGATCTCTGCAGCTCCTCCAGAGTTGGCTGCTTCTCTGATCAATGCTCTCCTTGCCCGGCCTGTCAGTTTAGGTGGACGGCCATGTCTTGGTAGGTTTGCAGTTGTGCCATACTCTTTCCATTTTCGGATGATGGATTGAACAGTGCTCCGTGAGATGTTCAAAGCTTGGGATATTTTATCCCTGACCTGTCTGGTGTGTTACTTGGGCTTCATGATACTGTTTGTTCACTAATGTTCTCTAACAAACCTCTGAGGCCTTCACAGAACAGCTGTATTTATACTTAGATTAGATTACACACAAGTGGACTCGATTTACTAATTAGGTGACTTCTGAAGGCAATTGGTTGCACTGGATTTTATTTAGGGGTATCAGAGTAAAGGGGGCTGAACACTTTTGCACGCCACACTTTTCAGTTTTTTATTTGTAAAATAATTTGAAAAGCATGTATCATTTTCCTTCCACTTCATAATTATGCGCCATTTTGTGTTGGTCTATCATATAAAATCCCAATAAAATAATTTACGTTTGTGGTTGTAACGTGACAAAATGTGGAAAAGTTCAAGGGGTATGAAAACTTTTGCAAGCCACTGTATATTTTTGAAAGCTTTGTTCAGAAGTTTTTCATGTACCATAGAAACATTTACTGTTGGGTGTTTATTAAATATCTGGCAACATCAAGAACCTCTTGATTGCATGAAATTTGAGACAATATGAATTAGCAGGCTGGAATGGTGAAAGAACAGTGTTCCATCCTATGCAGTCAATCCCTCCTTTTCCTGGTTACACTCGAGGAGCTGAAAATAATAGCTGCCAAAATATATCAAAATCAGATTCTGCTAACTTGTTTGAGCATCTATTGTCACAATGGCAGCATTGAAGTACAAATATTTGAACAAATATATATACTATTACTAAAACTCTCATCTGACCACTTCAGGTCTGCCTTGTAATTAAATTTTCGCAAAAACACTACCCTATAACTCCACCTTACTCACCGTTCTCCTCCTCTGCTCCAAGCCACCAAGTTTTATTCCAATCGGTGAAATATTAGAAAAGTTGTGACGGTTTAAAAAAATTGTGAGATCAGCAGATTGGTCTTCTCGCCTGTCAGTCACAATGTAGGTAACGCCCCTTCCGGGGTGAGGAAAATAAACCTCCTGGGGCCGGGCGTGTGTCAGTCAGCCCAGAAGCCGTGAGTGAGAGTTGAGTCCAGAACCGCGAGTCCACGAGTCCGGAGGTGGCGCTCAGTCTGGAGGTGGCGCGGCCAGTCCGGAAGTCGCGATCAGTCCGGAAGTCGCGATCAGTCCGGAAGTCGCGATCAGTCCGGAAGTCGGGCGTGAGTATAGTCAAGAGAGTTTTTGCATTTTCAAACCAAAACCACTTTTGCATTTTCAAACCAAAACCACTTTTGCATTTTCAAACCAAAACCACATTACGGGCACACGCAGGTTAGTAAAACCACACTCACAGTTTAGTAGACATGTGTTCTGTGTTATTCACAGCTCAGACTGAGAGTCGTGACCTTTTGCTCCCCCATCATGCAGTGACCGAGGCACATCCACACTTCCGGGTTTTATAGTCCATTCCCCTCCCACCAGCTGTGATTTTTGGCCGGTGGGAGGGGGATTGTCATGGCGTGATTGACAGGAGAGAGAATCTCAACATTTTTTAAACATTAATAAGTCTTTTATTTTTCATCGAAGGGAAAAATCCTCTTGTCCTGCGCACCGGAGGGGAACTCTGAGTAACATGGCCAAAAATCACAGCCATAAGTGATAGCACTTTTTCTAAATTCAATATGCATGCAAACAGGAAGTGGTTAAGATTTGAGTTTAAATTATACAGAATATATGACACAGACTCAATGGTTCAAATGGCCTCCTTGGTGCTCTAACAATTTAATGTATTTATGTTTACATGTGGTTGGTATTAGGACATTAGCTATGTAAAATATGTTACCGATTGATTTGGCTTCAAATGGGTTATAAGTTCATAAGTTCTAGGAGTACAATTAAGCCATTCGGCTTAATAAAATGACTAAGCTCAGAAAAAAGTGTCAAAGAGATTAAGTCTACTCTGTCATTCAATCATGGCTGATCTATCTAGCTCTCAAACCCATTCTCCTGCCTTCTCCCCATAACTCCTGACACCCTTATTAGGCCACAGCTGACAGGTGCTGCCTAATGGAGAATAACCAAATTTCATGAACAAGGATAGGTTTAATACCAAAATGCGTGTGGAACACAGTATTGTGTGCTTAAAGTCGTGTACAAAGATCAGGACCCAAGTGTTATTTCATCACTCCATACATGGAAGGACGATACTTTGACCGATCAGGTATACGCTGGCTCACAAAGTATTCCCTTCACCTCACTAATTTGTTCCAAAACCTTTTCTCCACACAGTCCCCTCACATCTCCATCACCTCTTCCACTCATCTACACTTGAGAAAGCATCCTATCGAGATGCATTGCAGCATGGTTTGGCAACTGCTCTGCCGAAGACCACAACAAATTGCAGAAGGTTGTGAATAAAGCCACTCTTCCCGTCAACTGATTTAATTTACATTTCACGCTGCCTTGGGAGAGTAGCCTACATAATCAAGGACTAACTTACACCCTGGTCATTCACTCTTTTCCTCTCCCATCAGACAGAGGATACAAAATTTGCAAGTACACCACCAGATTTAAGAACAACTTCTTCCCCACTCTTATTAGACTCTTGAATGAATCTCATAACTAAGGATTTATTTCCAATCTCCCAATCTATCACATTGTGGCCCTTGTGCTTTCTGAAAAAACTGCACTTTCTATGTACCTGTAACACTACATTCTGTACTTCGATGCATTCCTGGTTTTGCACTACCTGTGATACTCATGTATGATTTGATTGTACTCGTGCATGGCATGATTTGCCTGGACAGCATGCAAAACAAAATGTTTCTTGCTACATGTCACAATAAAATAATTTACAGTGGCCAAATAACCTCCCAACCATGCATGAATCAATGAAAAATCACTAGGGCATTATAAAAACAAATAAAATAAGTTAAGAACTCTGTGTATAATTAAAAATAAAAGTGATCCTGCCATGGTTTAGAACTATATCGAGAATAATTTGCACAAATTATATGTAAGATAGGGTTTCTGCAGTTCTTCATTAGCTCAGAACAAAGTGTCAGGGAAGCAGTGACAGAACAGGTAGCAAGTCGACAATAAAAAGAAAGCAGAGTAATGGAGAGTTTAACTAATCACCAAGCTTGGCAGCAGAGGGGAAAGAGCATTTCACAAAGGTTAGTGTTGGGACTATTGCTGAGAGAGGTAATTGGGAATTAAAAAGTGCAGAAACTGCACAACAGCATGGGAGAGGCTCAATGGACCTGCTGGTGTTTTCCCTCCTTTGCAAGCGCTGCAGGCATGAGACATCTGCACTTAAATCAAAAACAAATGATGCAAAACCAAACCGAAATCAACTTGGCGCGTAAAACGTAGCGACACTTGTGCACTGACTCAGTGGTCTATTATCTCATAATTAGTATAATTATGCATAATGTGTAGTAGGATTGTCATTAAACTGCATCCAAAAAAATAATTTCAACTTAAATACATGTGACAATAAAGTACCATTGAACCTTGTCATTCTTGATTTTCATTCAACACTAGAACATGTTGGTGCTGAATTTTGATCAGCTGGTCTTTAAATAACTCACACATGTCAGATATTGTGTTGTTTGTTCGAGGTAAATCATTTAAGCCCAGACTGTGTCATCCACTACTGTTCCTCCATCATGAGAGATGGTCAATTCCATTTCAAGCTCCACAGATAATAAAGCAGTCTATGTTCTCATGTCGCAAAATTTGAACATTTAGGCTTCTGCTGATACGTGGCAAATAACATTCATGTGCCACGTGCTAGGCAATAACCATCTCCAACAAAGATGAGCCTAACCATTCAAAGGCCCATAACGATCGCCAATCTGTCATCATTAAGATAATGGGGATCACCTTTGGTCACAAACTGTATTGTGGCTAGTAAAGCAGGGAGGAGGTTGAGTCTCCAGCAACATGTGGTTTTATTATTGACCACATATTCTTTCCACTGCATTCATGGTACACTTTAGGAATGTAAAGAAATATTAGTCAAATGTCCAGTTGAGGGCAGCTTCAATAACACTCTAGAAGCTCAATACCGTCTAGAATAAAGCAGCCTCCGTGACCGCCACCATATCCACCACCTTAAACATCTCCTCCCTTGACCACCAGCACGTTTTGCTGGTAGACTGCTTCATTTATGAAACAGATTACATCAATCGCCAAGGCTTTTTGACATCACCCCACAGACCCACAAATTCTACTGAGTAGGAAAAGGGCTGCAGGTTTATGGAAACATCATTGGCTAAAGGTTCTTTCCTAGTCCCAGAACATCCTGGATAATCCTTCATTGGCTCAGAATTGTGGAGGTGCTTTTGCCAGAGGGTTTACAGCAATTCAATGAGTTGAAACTCCTCTGTCATCTCGAAGAGAATTATGGATGAACATTAAATGCTGACCTTGCTAATAATGGCCACTTACAATGTATGTATGTATGAGTGAGAGTGAGAGTGAATATACATATGAATTAAAGTCTGTATTTGTGATCACTTACTCAGTTAGACGGGTGTTGATCTCACCAACCTCACTGACATCAAACCATCCAATTTCTTGACGCAACACAGCATGAAATAATTCAATTCTTATCTTCATTGTCTGCCTTGCTGCTGCCAGTGACCAGAAGGAAATCTGCATAAAGGCTGTAATAAAAGCACCTCCCCCTAACCCTGAATAGTAATAGGAAAATCTGCAAAGTAGAAAAGAAAAACTGTATTGAAATAAAAGTACTGGGATTAGACAATTAATATGAAGCTGTTGCGAGGCAATAAATAATAATTTAATTTCTTTGATATTGAGCATCTACTGCCACCCACTGCAATCCCGGAGGACTGGAGGGTGGCAAAATGTATTTCTTTGTTTCATAAGTGAAGTAGAGAGAATCTAGGGAATTGTAGACCTCATATCAGTGTTGTGGAAGTTGTTGGTGAGGATTCTTTGAGATAGGATTTACTCTCATTTGGAAGACAATGGGTTATTAATCGACAAACAGCATGGCATCATATGTGGCAGGTCATGTCTTACTAACTTGATTGGATTTTTAAAAGTGATAAATGTGATTGATAAGGGTAAGGAGGGTAGGAAGCAGTCTACAAGAATTATATAAGGCATTTGATAAAGTCCCCCATAGTAGGCTGCTCCAGAAGATTAAGATGTGCAGGATTCACAGTGACTTGGTTGTATGGATTCACAGCTGGCTTAATGATAGAAGACAAAAGGTTGTGGTAGAAGGGCATTATTGGGCTTAGGTTCTGTGACCAGTGGAGTTCCACAGGTATCAGTGGTGGGGCCGTTTTGTTTGATATATATATATATATATATATATATATATATATATAAATATATATATAAATGATTTGTACGTAAATGAAGACGGGTTGGTTAGTAACTTGGCAGATGACCCCAAGGTTGCTGGGATTGTGGAATGTGAAAAAGGCTGTCAAAATATTCAGCGGTATGAAGGTGTTGCATTTTGGATTGTTGGGGACATGCCGAACTTCCTAAGCCTTCTAATGTAGTGGAGGCATTGGTGCGCTTTCTTGGCCACTGCTTTGGTGAGGCTGGTCCAGGACAAATTGCTGGCAATATTTATTCCTCAGAAATATGGTATAGAATGGTAAAGAAATCATTTAGAATGCTTGTCTTCATTGGCATTGAGTATCAGAATCAGGAATGTATGTTGCAGCTTTATATGACTTTGGTTAAACTGCATTTAGAATATTGTGTACAGTTTTGGTCGCCGCATTACAGGAAGGATGTGGAGGCTTTGGAAAGGATGCAAAAGTGATGCAGAATTCTGCATGGATTGGAGGCTATTACCTATAAGGAAAGGTTATTTTCACTAGAACGCAGAGGTTGCGGGGACAGATAATAGAAGTAACTAAAATGATGAGAGGCATATATAGGGTAGAGTCAGAACTTTTTTCCCCAGGATGGAAATATCATAGACCAGTGGGCATTGCGTTAATGTGCAAGAGGCAAAATATAAAGTAGCTGTGCAGGGCAAGTTTTTCCCTTACATACAGGGTGCTACGTGGCCAGAATGCACTACTAGGTGTGGTAGTGGAGGCAGATACGATGGTGGAAATGGAAGAGACTTTCAGATAAACTCATGGATATGCAGCGAATTGAGGGGTATAGATTATATGAGGCAGATGAGATTAGTTTGTCTTGGTGCCAATTTCGGCACAGATATTGTCAGCTGAAAGGCATGATCTTACGCTGTACTGTTCTATGTTCTAATCTGAGTGGTGACCAAGAAAAGGACTGTCCATCCTTTGTAGAATAACCTTGTTTGTTCCATTAAAGTGGAATTAAATTAAAATCAGGTGGGTTTTATTGAGAAATCAGCTCCAACAAGTTTCCAACCAGGCAGCAAAGTTTGAAAGTTACATCCATCCTTGTCAATTAAATGTTGCTATTACCATGCAACATTGCCTCAAAGAGATCATACTTCTGGAATTGTGGACCAACCAGAAGATTATCTTATTTCATATTTTAACATCACAACCAAAGCTAAACATAATCAAATATCATGTTTTCTTTCCGATTTATGTTTTACTTTCCATCTGTGCCAGATCAATAATGCATCATCCTAACAATATCATTTTCAACTGATATTACAGTTGATGGTGCAATGAATAACTTCAGGCGTAACTTAATTCTAATTATTTGCAATTCTGAAATTACTAAAATATCTTTGTGTCATCAACTGGAGCCAACCAGTATGATTATAGAAATTAATACAAAATGAATATAACCCCTTTTGATGTGTCAACTACCTCGTCATTTGCTCCTCCAATGTTTCGGTAAAATCACCAGTTACATTCAGCGTTGAATTTGCTGGAATGGATATGTTGCAGTTAGTACGTGTCCTTCTGTTCAAGTTAGTAACATCAATTGAAATCGTCATCACATAAATATGAGGAAATGATAACAAAGGAAGTATAGAATGCAAGATATTTTAATATTAAGTATCTACACAGAGACAACACGCACACACATGAGCATGCACGTGCACTCACACGCAGTTATGTCACACGCGTGCATACACGTGCTCGCATACACTCGCGCGCACACACATACAGTATGTAATGCTATAACACTGAGTCAGTTAGGAAACAAGCAATCTTCTCTGACTCAACATGTAGTTGCTGAAGATGAAAGACTGTTTAAGGTGTGACACTGAGAAAAGTTGACCTAGTTTCAGGATCAATGAATGTCATTAAGCTCCAGTAAAGAAGATCAAACCAACGAGTTTAGGTAGTAAGGTTGTGATGGGAGAGAAAGGAGATGGAATGTAGGGAGGTGATGTCATCTTCCATTTCTGTTTTGCGTTATTAATGTTATCAACTGCAGAGTCTCCCTGCTCTCACAGTAGAACAAGAATGAGACTGAAATTGGAATAGAAGTGTCAAAAATACAGCACGGAAACAGGCCCTTTGGCCCAATTTGACCATGATGACCAAGATCTCCTATCTAAGGTAGTCCTGTTTATTTAGAATATTTTTTATTTTTATTTTTTACTTTCTTGTAGAATTTATGTGTAATTTGTGAATTATTTATGTTTTGGGGTGTTTGAGTTGATGCAATATTTTTTATTAGCCCTGTAGCTCACTGTATTTGTGCATATGACACATTGATATTTTCTGATAGCCTTAAAATTCATTCTTCATTGTCTATCCACCCAGCCAAAATTTCTATTTGCAACATAGAAACATAGAAACATAGAAAATAGGTGCAGGAGTAGCCCATTTGGCCCTTCGAGCCTGCATCGCCATTCAATATGATCATGGCTGATCATCCAACTCAGTATCCTGTACAAACCTCTTAATGATAGCTCACACATTTGTGTCCAAATAACATATACACCAGTAACAAGAGGCCCATTACCAAGACTTGCAGAACCTAGCTCCATACATCCCACCATTCATTAAAATTCTTGTTAACCAATACCCTTTGCTTCCTGCCACTGAGCTGCTTTTTAATATTTGATCAAAAAAATGCCTCTGGCTATCTGGCATATATAAGCCTAATTATATATACTTCTACTGGGTCTACCCTCAGCCTCCTAATCATTCTTTTTCAACCTCTCTACTTCCAGGGAGCTATGGGCCTGCACCCCCAAGATCTCTCTGTACGTAAATGCTCTGAAGAATCGTGCCATTTACTGCTATTCTTTTCTCTTATTTTTGACCTGACAAAGTGCAGCATCTCAGATTTGTCCAGATTGTCCATATGCATTTCTCTCCCCATAATTCCAGCTGATCAATATGCTGCTTTCATATGTTCATAAGGCATAGGAGCAGAATTAGGCCATTTGGCCAAATCGAGACTGCTCTGGCATTTGATCATGGCTGATCTATCTTTCCGTCTCTACCCTATTCACCTGCCTTCTCCCCATAATCCCAGAGCAAAATTGGCAATTGCCCTTCCTCCTAGGTAATTTTATTTGGAATAAAGAATGAGGAATGATTAATTGAGGAGTTCAAAATTGAGAGATAATTAAAAACATGCCAAACAGAAATAAAGTATTTTCATTTGCAGGAAGTCTATTCTAGTGTAGTCTCGTGGTCTATCTGTCTCATCAACCTGCCCAATTGGCTAATTGTTTACCTTGGCTCCATTTTTCTGCACCAAAATCTACCTCCATACCTTTTCATCCTTGGTTCCATACTCATGAATCATTGTTGAACTTTTCTATGACTACAATGTCCTAGTTGCTGCTTCAGATGTTAGGCATGGCAAGAGCTCAGCGTTCAAAACTGGTTCTGACACTGCAAATATTTTTAGGTGGATCTGGTGATGAACTTTCTTGTGATCCGTGTCTCACTCTACCGTTATATTGGGAGGAAATGCTGGAACAAAAGAAACCACCTTCTTCCTTTTTCTAAACCAGAGTACTGCAACTAGTACAGACTCCCCGACCACTTCACATTGTGTTTTTGATTTTCTGTTTTTGGACTGAATTCTGTTTTTAGTTTGTGTCTCAGTGATGTCTTTATTATTTATTTTACTCTGATTATATGTTTATATTCCTGTTAATCTATGTAAGGTGTCCTTGAGATGTCTGAAAGGCGCCCAATAAATAAAATGTATTATTATTATTATTATTATTACCCTGAATTAAATCGCCTGACTCAGCTCAGTGTCATCAAAACAGTGCGTCATACTTTACAAGGGGAAGTTAAGAGTCATAAAAAAGAAACCACAATTTTTTGCTGTTACCTTGGCTGACACGTACACATTGTGATCATTTTGCAAGTAACCAATTATGGTCACATCAAGGTTTAACCACCTGATGCAAAAGTTCGGTGTGGTGAACACTTATCTGAATCAGGAGATTGAAGGTTCAAATCCCGCTCCAGAGATTGAAGCACCAAATTCTGGTTTAATATTCCAGCATCATATTGAGAGTGCAGTGCATTTTTGGACTTGCATTCAGAAGATCTCATGATGATATTTTAGAAGGATTGTGGTGAAATTACTGATCTAGCATTCTAAGTTCGTCACCATTAGTCCAAAAGCACGAGTCCAATTGCCATGACTGCAACTGGAGAAATGAAATTTAAATAACCCTCCAATTTTAGGTAACCCATATTGCCTTTCTATATTGGAAGTGGCCATTTCTGCTGGTTGTCTATCTGTCATTTTGCTCCGTTTTCCCTCTCTGCATGAGCACAGCCTAAACTACAGGACATGTCCCACACCTTGCTACTTTCAACATGAGTAAAAAAAACAGCCAACTTCTAACTGCTCTCACCCTATCACAGATATATATTTTTGTCTTATCCCTCCATTCTATCACCTTCCTTCCCTCTCTTGTATCTCTTTTACTGTTCAAGCAAAATGTCTCTAACCCAAAATCCATAATCTGCTTCTCTTTCCCCAGAGCTGGCTGACCTGCAGAGTGTTTTTAGTATTCTCTGTTTTTATTTTAGATTTCCAGCATCTCTGTTAATCTTTAAAATAAAGATAAGGCATTCTTACTCTGACTTGTCTTAAATCAGGTTAGACCTTTGTTCCAGAAATCGTCAGTTGTCATTAAATAACAGCTTTGGTAAAGTGAGGGCAGTTACTTCTCTCCGATCTCTGATCTAGTTCTGAAATATGCTGATGTTTCACTAGAAGGGGTGAACATTTCAAAAACAAAAATGCAGGGAATGACAATTTGACCAGCTTGTAAATACTCAGCACTAATGTCATGAAGCAAAATAACAATACGGCAAAAAAAATGCTAAGGTTTATTATTGACATGTACCGAGGTACAGTGGAAACTTGTTTTGCATGCTGTCCAATCAGATAATACTGTACACAAATACAAATCAAAAGTACAACAGATAAAACAAAAGGGAAGATACAGAGTGCAGAATATAATTCTCAGCATTGTATAGATTTACAGATAGAAAAGAGATTTGAAAGACTTAGGGCAATTGTATGAGATAATAATAGATTCTTCTCTGGGAAGAACAGACAAAGAGTCGCCACGCTCCAGTGCCATCTTGTAGCCAACTTGCTACAGCAGTGCATTTTCAAATTCAGATCCCAATAAAAGACAAATCTTCTTTACTGTCATCTAAAAACTGATAGATATATTTTGAGTAAAAACTGAAGTGCAATGAAACCTATATATTTAAAAAGACACAAAGTGCTAGAGAGAATCAGCAGGTCAGGCAGCATGCCTGGAGAACATGGATAGATGACGTTATGGGTCAGGACTTTTCTTTAGTCCAATCTTAACCAAAATTAAATGGCTCTGGTGAACGTTTATATATCAAAACCTTTAACATTTTGTTTAGGTGAACACATGGTCTTCCATTGTTAACACTAAATTTATGTGAGAGCATCAAATACTGCTAGCACGCATTTTTGACAGTTGATTGTAACTTATATAAAGTCGTTATTGAATTTAATGAATTTAATGAATTTGAATGTGTAAATAACAGTGCATGTAGAGTATTCTCTCAGAGATAGCGCTAGCAAATCAAGACAAATAAATGACCAAAGTTTGCACAAAAGGTTAAATTATACTGTACAATATCTGCATCAGTACTGCATTATATCGATAATCCAGAAAGTTAAAATCACAAGTGACCTATCCACCTACAAAAAGTATATATATTTGGTCAGTTCCTCCATTTCCTGCTCAAAGTTGTACAAATGCAGCTATGTACTTACATAAGAGGAAAGCAAGTATTCAAGCTTCTGTGGTTTCTGTGGAAGAGTCGTGTATTTATTTACCTGTTATATTTTTCATAAGTCCATCATGAACAAAGCTGTCTGTCAACTCTCCAAACACTATGACCATGAGTGGCAGGGCAGTTCCATGAATTATGGCAGCAAAACTACCCAGCACCATCAACAATTTATCACCACCATCTGCATAGCGAAACTAAATGAGAATAATTAGAAACACTGGTATTAATTTTGAGACCCATAATGACATTTTAAAAATTGTATGTGTATATATATATATATATATATATAGATATATATATATATCTATATATATATATAGATATCTATATATATCTATATATATATATAGATATATATATATATCTATATATATATATCTATATATATTACATGACTATTTTAATTCATTCAAATTGTTCAAAATTACATTTGGATTGACTTTGGGTAACAATTCAAAGTAACCCATCGTTATATCATCACTGCTGTAAGTTACCATTTCAAAAGCTTTTACCAAATTCCAAACCTTTCCTAGACTTACCAAGCTGCCAGATTTAAATGACTTTGATTAAATTTAAATAAGTTCAAATGATTGAAAATGAGTGAAACTGATTTTGGATAACTGATGTTGGAAAGTACCTGGGGAGTGGTGGTTTGGGCAGACTGGGACATGAACCAAGGAGTTGAGGAGGCAGCAGTCTCTGTAGCAGGTGGAAAGCGGTGGGGGTGGGAAGATGTGACTGGTGGTTGGATCACTTTGGAATGTATAAAGTATTAGACTCTAGGAATGTTAAGAGTTATGGGGAATAAGCAACAAAGTGGAGTAAAAACCAGACCATTTCTGGTTAGAGAGAGTACAGAGGAGATTTACTAGAATGTTGCCTGGGTTTCAGCAACTAAGTTACAGAGAAAGGTTGAACAAGTTAGGGCTTTATTCTTTGGAGCGCAGAAGGTTAAGGGGGGACTTGATAGAGGTTTTTAAAATGATGAGAGGGATAGACAGAGTTGACGTGGAAAAGCTTTTCCCACTGAGAGTAGGGAAGATTCAAACAAGGGGACATGACTTGAGAATTAAGGGACTGAAGTTTAGGGGTAACATGAGGGGGAACTTCTTTACTCAGAGAGTGGTAGCTGTGTGGAATGAGCTTCCAGTGAAGGTGGTGGAGGCAGGTTCGTTTTTATCATTTAAAAATAAATTGGATAGTTATATGGATGGGAAAGGAATGGAGGGTTATGGTCTGAGCGCAGGTATATGGGACTAGGGGAGATTATGTGTTCGGCACGGACTAGAAGGGTCGAGATGGCCTGTTTCCGTGCTGTAATTGTTATATGGTTATATGGTTATTTCACTCATGATGTTATTGTTTGGTGGAGCTGGTTCAAGATGCCACATGATCTATTCCTGCTCATCTTTCTCTGCACAATGTAGGGGAATCTTCTGAAGGGGCAACGTTTCATAACATTGCCAAGCAAATCAGGATTTGTTAAAGATTTTAAGCAGTACCAACTTCTGCCAGATACAGAGAGAGGTGGAACAACTTTGCTTTGGTAAAATAGCCATTTGGATTATACTGTTTCAAATAAATCTGTGCCGGAAGAAAATAGGACATGCTGGAGTGAATACTGGCCACACCGGATGGTTATAGCACATGACAGTAATTTCTGCAGACTTGGTTATAGGGTACTTGAGGAAAAACACGTAGGTCAGGTAATGTCTGTGGACAGGGAAGCAGTTAACATATCTAGTCTGGGACGCTTCACCTGAATGGAGAAAGATAGTGCCAGTGATATATATGTAATATAAATGCCAATGCCCCTTTAATATAAATGCCTGTGCCTCGTGATTGAGGTCAGGTGACCTTCGAGAAGCTTCCGTGGGTTGTTCAGATTAAATCTTACTTACAAGATGCCGGACGTGTTGTCTTGGTGCTAGTCACAACAGGGCCTTACGTGGTCTCAAACATTACATGGTGTCAAAGTAAAAAAAAAACTAAAGAAAAGAATGGCAGGACTCAAGCCTCCGGGGCTACTCTCCATGCAAGGAAACTTGGCCAAGAATTATAAGGACTGGATAAGGGCATTCCAGCTATACGAGGCGGCAACAGAACTAACAAATAAACCAGATAAGATTCACTGTGCAACATTCCTCCACGTAGCAGGGCCGGCAGCTCAGGAGATTTATGAGATCTTTTGAGTTTGCCCAGGAGGAAACTGACAAGATACAACCGTTGAAGAATATGTTTCAGACATACTGTGAACCAAAAAAGAACTTAACTGTCTCAAGATATATCTTTAATACACG
Organism: Amblyraja radiata; assembly: GCF_010909765.2. NCBI lineage: Eukaryota > Metazoa > Chordata > Chondrichthyes > Rajiformes > Rajidae > Amblyraja > Amblyraja radiata. Next base: position 106,598,478 of record NC_045957.1, read on the forward strand.
TAATCAGCGGCGAGGGGAGACCTTCTCCAGCTACCTGACTGCAGTGAAGTCTTTAGCTAATGATTGCGAGTTTGGCATTATCCATGACTCATTGCTGCAAGACAGAATTGTCTGCGGCATCACCAGCCAGCCACTCCGGGAAAAACTACTACAATGCGATGATTTAACACTGGAAAAATGCAGTGACAAGTGTCTGATAGCTGAAGCAGCAGCCGAACAGAGGAAGCAGATTGCCCCAACCGCCATCGACACCGAAGAGACTGTTGATTACGTGTAAAGTGACAGCACCAGTCGGCCATGGGGCCGAGGCAGGGATTCGCGATCCAGACAACCACAGACAGAAATCCGTGATTATGGTAAGGATACCGTCTGCCGGTCATGCACCCGCAGGCATAAAGGCAACTACTGCCCTGCTCAATACATGAGATGTTATACCTGCGGAGAGATTGGACATCTTTCCAGATCCCCCGACTGCCCGGTAAATAGAGCGCCCAACAGCCGTCCACGTCCCTGACAACATGACCGGCTAATCAGACAAAAGGCCGGGGACTGGAGCCGTGACGTCCGCGACGTTGAGTTCCAGATGAACACTTCACCGCTGCCTGAGTCAGTGAACGACGATGTTGATGTCTTCTACATTGACGCCGTGACTGACGCTGTGATTGAGTCGACGCGTGAATGGGGACAGATGTGCAGCATCAACAATGTGAACATTGAGTTCAAACTTGACTCTGGAGCTCGTGGACATCCTGCCAGAGCACTTGTTCAGAAAGACTGGTCTTGACTTACTGAAGACGAACGTGACCCTGAGGTCATACTCTGGACATACAATGAAGCCTGTGGGGCAGGCAATGGGGAACGTCAAAGTAGGTAAGAAAGAACACAGGGTTGTCTTTCAAATAGTGAGGGTGAATGTGAAACCCATATTTGGGAAACTAACGTGTGAAAAGTTAGGGCTTCTTGTGCAAAAGGTGGCGGTTGATGGCGTGAGTGCGGGCTCATCATACACTGCGAGGATCGAGGAAAATCGCGAGATTTTCCAAGGGCTGGGAAGGCTAAAAGGACATGAGTACAACATAGAGCTGCAAGAGAACGTGCAACCTAAGCAAAATCCGCTCCGCACTATCCCTTATAAACTCAGGGATAAGGTCAAAGCCGAATTAGAGCGCACGGAAAGCTTGGGAGTCATAAAGCCCGTGAGCGAACCGATGGATTGGGTGAATTCAATGACTGTGGTTAACAAGCCTAATGGCGAAGTCCGCATATGCCTTGACCCACGTGACCTCAATGCGGCCATTTGCAGGGAGCATTTCCCGATGCTGACGTTCGAGAACATTGCAGCCCGCATGCCAAATGTAGAAAGGTTCTCTAAATTTGACGCTACAAGTGGGTACTAGCAGTTCCCACTGAGTGATGACAGCTCGCGTCTGACCACATTTAATACTCCCTTTGGGAGACACGGATACCTCGTGCTTCCATTTGGAATCTCATCCGCAAGTGAGATTCGGCAGCGGGCGATGCAGGAAGAGTTTAGCGAATTTGAAGGGATGGAGGTAGTTGTTGACGACATTCTTGTTTGGGGTGTGAACACAGCACAACATGACGCAAGGGTGAAAGCCCTACTCGAACGGGTGAAAGAATCAGGCCTAAAGCTCAATCCCCGAAAGTCGGTAATGCGCTCAAATGAGATTGAATATGTGGGACACGTCATCTCGCAAGCAGGCGTGCCACCAAGCCCATCTCGTGTCAGCAGCATGCCACAAATGCCATACCCGACAAACAAGGCTGTAGTGCAAACGTTCTTGGGGATGGTGACAAACATAGCCAAGTTTATTCCGAACCTCTCGGAGATCACCACCCCACTTAGACAGTTAACAGAAAAGGGAATAGCGTGGCATTTTGAGCAGCAGCACAGACATGCAGTAGACAAGCTGAAATGTCTTCTCACTTCGCCACCCATACTCAAACTGTACGAGGTGAACGCGCCCGTTTCGATTGCCACAGATGCTTCCAACAGCGGATTTGGAGCGCTGATGCAAGATGAGAGACCTGTTGCCTACGCATCACGACGTGTGAACGCGGCCGAGTGCAACTATGCAAATATAGAGAATGAGCTGTGCTCCATATTGTACGCATGCAGAAAGTTTCATGACTTCATTGTCGGTCTATGCACAGTAATCCTTACTGACCACAAGCCATTAGTAGGCTTGCTCGCTAAACCGCTACACAAACTAAGCCCCAGACTCCAGCGCATGCGAATGCACCTACTACGGTACGACCTGAAAATGCGGTGGAAGCCGGGACGTGAAATGTTTGTCCCCGATGCCCTGAGCCGGCTGCCCAGTGCAAACACGCCTGCGGAAGAGTACACCGCACTGCCGAACGTGATACATGCTGTAGAAGCCATCCTACACATGTCAGACATGCCTTGCATGTCTGACATGCCTCCAAGCTGAAACAAAGAAAGATCGAACCCTAACACTGTTGTACGAGCATATAAGAAAGGGTTGGCCTAGTGATCTGCCCACGGACTTGACTCCGTTTCATACATGCCATGACGAGCTGGTTGAAGTTGATGGATTAGTCTTGAGGGAAAACCGAATCGTAGTCTCCCAAAGCATGCGGAGGCAGATGCTGAACGCGCTACATGAATCACATCTGGGAGTATTGAAACTTAAACAACGAGCCCGCAATTTATTTGCGTGGCCAGGAATGAATGCACAGATTGAGGACACAGTGGGAACTTGCTCGATATGCCAGGCAACCAGGAAAGCACAAGCAAGCGAGCCGCTCCAATCACACTTCATCCCCAGCAGACCATGGTCTAAGGTCGGCACAGACATCTTCCATCTAGATGGAGTTGACATTTGCATGTAGTAGATTATTACTCCAAGTACCCAGAAATAGCGCAACTGACAGACATGACGTCACATTCAGTGATACGTGAGATGACGGGCATGTTTGCCCGGAATGGCATTCCTGACTCGGTGATGACAGACAACGCGAGACAATTTGTCTGTGATGAGTTTCGTAGGTTCCAGGATGACTGGGAATTTGCCCATGTCACCGCAAGTCCCATATATCCACAGAGCAACGGGCAGATAGAGCGCTGTGTGCAAATTATAAAAAGTATTATGAGGAAAGCCAAATGCAGTGGCCGTGACCCGATGTACGCCATCCTTGAATACCGCAACACCGCCCTTGATGGGACAGGCGGCTATGCTCCCTCACAGTTACTGAACAGTAGACTGTTAAGAAGCAAATTGCCATTGCCTCTATCACTCTTACTGCCTCATCATGTCCCTCCCATGGGACCGCAACTGGCCGTCCGGCAAGAAAAACAGGCAGCATACTTCAATGAGAAGGCAAGCCCCAAGCCGCTGCCGCGCCTGGAACAACAACAGGTGTGGTTTCATGCCAAACCAACCGAGTGGCAACGTGGCCGTATTGCAAGAGGAAACCTGTACCCTCGGAGCTACGTCATCTCTACACCGAGCGGTACTGAGTTCCGCAAAAACAGGAAGGACATGCGACCTGCGCATGAAGCAGCTGAGCCATGCACTGGCAACACGCAGCAAACAAGTGCTTTGATCTGTGATCCAACACTGCCACTGCCCCTGGGGAGAGGGGGTGGTTATGGATTGTGTTAACTGCAGTCACAGATGCAAATAGTTTACCACCAGCAGATCTAAGCATTGCTCTCGCTCTCTTTCCACATCTCCCTCCATTTCTAACCCCGCATTTTTATTAACCTGTCCACACCCAGCTCCTGTTTTTGCTCATTTTTGATAATACACACTTGCTTTCTATGAGTCAGTATGAATATGTTGCCTGCTTTATCATTTAGGTTAATCTTTAACATATCTTAAAAGGGAGGGAGCCTCAATAATGCATTTTTTCACAAGCAATGACCAATCACGCAATTTTATTTGCAAAACTAATTTCTCAGGGGAAAGCAATAACAGCAGCCAGATTATTTTATTTTTAAAAGCATGCAAAGGTGCAAAAAATCCATGTGTGTCCTAGAAGGTAGTGGGAAGCAAGGGAGGAGATTGCTTATGGCCTGTCAGAGAATGTTGTATCTTTGTTAGCCACAGGTGAGAACCAGCAGGCTGGAGGATAATTAATGTTGTGCCTTTCTTTAAGGAGGGCAGCATGGAAAATTCAAAGACCTGCAGACCTATGAGCTTTACATCAGCAGTAGGAAAGTTGAATGAAGAGATTTTGGGAGGCAGGATTTATTTACCCCCATGGCAGGCTCGTCTAGAAGGTTAGAACACATGGGATCCAGGGTGTTCTAGCTTATTGGATGCATAACTGGCTTGGTGGTAGAAAGCAAAGTTTGATAGTGGAGGTTGTTTGTCAGATATGGGGTTGAAATGTATTCAGTGGCGTGCCACAGGGATTATTGCCGAGTCCTCTGTTGTCTGTCATCCATATTAATGATAGACACAAAAAGCTGGAATAACTGGAGAGGTGTGGAGAGATGGTTCAGCAGAACAACCCAATTTCCCTCTACTAACACTCTGCACTAGCGGAGCTGGTCTTCACCCTCAACACCTCTTTGTAGGGTACGTTGAACGATCCCTGTTCCAGGCGTACACAGGCCCTGTTCCCTATAGACAATAGGTGCAGGAGTAGGCCATTCAGCCCTTTGAGCCAGCACCACCATTCAATGTGATCATAGCTGATCATCCACAATCAGTACCCCGTTCCTACCTTCTCTCCATATCCCTGAACTCCGCTATCCCTAAGAGCTCTATCTAACTCTTGAAAACATCCAGAGAACCGGCCTCCACCGGCTTCCACATACTCACAACTCCCTGTGTGAAAAGGTTTTTCCTCATCTCCATTCTAAATGACTCACCCCATATTCTTAAACTAAGGTGCCTGGTTCTGGATTACCCCAATAGTTGGGAACATTTCCTACCTCTAGCGTGCTCAAACCCTTAATAATCTTATATGTTTCAATAAGATTCCCTCTCATCCTAAATTTCAGAGTATAAAGGCCCAGCCGCTCCAATCTATCAACATAATACTGTCCCGCCATACCAGGAATTAACCTTGTGAACCTACGCTGCACTCCCTCAATAGCAAGAATGTCCTTCCTCAAATTTGGAGACCAAAACTACACACAATACTCCAGGTGTGGTCTCACCAGTGCCCTGTACAGCTGCAGGAGGACTTCTTTGCTCCTATTCTCAATTCCTCATGTTATGAAGGCCAACATGCCCTTTGCTTTCTTCACTGCCTGCTGTACTTGCATGCTTACTATCAGTGAATGATGAACGAGGACCCCCAGATCCCGTTGTAGTTCCCCTTTCCCCAACTTGACACCAGATAATAATGTGCCTTCTTGTTTTTGCCACCAAAGTGGATAACCTCACATTTATCCACATTAAACTGCATCTGCCCACTCACCCAAGCTGTCCAAGTCACCCTGCATCCTCATAGCATCCTCCTCACAGTTCACACTGCCACCCAGCTTTGTGTCGTCTGCAAATTTGCTAATGTTACTTTTAATCCCTTCGTGCAAATCATTAATATACATTGTAAATAGCTATGGTCGCAGCACCGAGCCTTACGGTACCCCACTAGTCACTGTCTGTCATTCTGTAAGGGACCTGTTAATCCTTACCCTTTGTTTCCTGTCTGCCAATCAATTTTCTATCCATGGCAGGACCCTACCCCCAATACCATGTGGTCTAATTTTGCCCACTTATCTCCTATGTGGGACCTAATCAAATGCTTTCTGAAAGTCCAGGTACACTACATCCACTGGTTCTCCCTTGTCCATTATCTTGGATATATCCTCAAAAAATTCCTGAAGATTAGTCAAGCATGATTTCCCCATCGCAAATCCATGCTGATTCAGACCGATCCTGCTACTGCTGTCCAAATGTGCCGCTATTTCGTCTTTTATAATTGGCTCCAGCATCTTCCCCACCACCGATGTCAGGCTAACTGGTCTCTAATTCCGTTTTCTCTCTGCCGCCTTTCTTAAAGAACGGAATAACATTTGCTACCCTCCAATCCACAGGAACTGATCATGAATCTGTAGAACATTGGAAAATGATCACCAATGCATCCACTATTTCTAGAGCCCCTTCCTTAAATACCCTGGGATGCAGACCATCATGGCCCTGGGGATTTATCAGCCTTCAGTTCCATCAGTCTACCCAACACCATTTCCTGCCCATTACATGGATGACTGCATCAGTGCTACCTCCTGCACCCATATAGAACTCATGGACTTCCATCAACTTCACCACCAATTTTTATCCTGCACTCAAATTTACTTGGACCATCTCTGACACCTCCCTGTCCTTTTTTGATCTCATAGACTCCATCACAGGAAATAGATTATTGACTGGCATCTACTACAAACTGGCTGACTCCCACAACTATCTCAACTACAATTCTTCCCACCCTACTTCCTGCAAACTCTATCCCCTACTCCCAAATCCTCCGTCTACATTGCATCTGCGCCCAAGATAAGATGTTCCGTACCATGACATCCGAGATGTCCTCATTCTTGAGGGAACGGGGTTTCCCCTCTCTCCATGTAGACTGGGTAATCGTTTCGTGGAACACCTTCGCTCAGCCCCCCTAAACCTACCTGATCTCCCAATTGCCAGACACTTCTCCTTCCCATTCCTGCACTGACCTTTCTGTCCTTAGTCTCCTCCATTGTCAGTGAGGCTAAACGCCAATTGGAGCAACAGCATCTCATATTTTGCTTGGACAGCTTACAGCCCAGTGGTATGAATATTGATTTCTCTCACTTCAGGTAGCCCCGGCATTCCCTCTCTCTCTCTCTCTATCCCTCCCCCACCCACATCACAGTAGCTTCTCGTTTTCACCCCACAAACAGCTAGCAATGGCCTGTTTCCTTTATCATTGTTACTTTTTTTATTTATTAATTGGTCTATCTCATCACATATTTGTCTATATTTGTCATATCTCTCGTTTCCCTTATTCCTAACCAGGCTGAAGGTCTCAACCCAAAACATCACCCATTCCTTCTCTCCAGAGATGCTGCCTGGCCCACTGTGTTACCCCAGCTTTTTGTGTCTATCTTCTGTTTAAACCAACATCTGCAGTTCCTTCCTACACATATATATTAATGATTTGGATGATAATGTAGGTAGCATTGTTTGGAGATTTGCAGATGACACTAAAATTGGTCATATAATCGACAGTGAAGAACGTCTTCCAAGGGCATAATTAACTGGAAAAGTGTGAAAGGGATTAACAGATGTAATTTAACTCAGACTAGTATGAAATGATACATTTTTGATAATGTCAACACAACTAGTGACAAGCAACCTCCACTGTCATACTTTGCTTCCTACCACCAAACCAGTTATGCATCCAATTGGCCAGATCACCCTGAAGGAATGGTGGTGAAGGAGTGTGCCATGTTGCTTTCATAGACTGAATCAATGAGTACAAGAGTTGGGATGTCATCTTACAATTGTACATAAATGCTGAATATGTCACTGTTGAGTACATGTGATGGAGTTCATCTGATGAAGTTCTGTTTACCATACTACAGGAATGATATGATTAAGCTAAAGATGATGGAGAATAGATTCACAAGGATGTTGCCGATATTGAATAGACTGGGTCTGGTTTCAATAGACAATTTTATTGTGTATTGTGTGTTCTTTTTAAGTGAATCGCTGCTGGCAAATACATTTCACTGCACCTTCGGGTGTATGTGACAAATAAAACTGACTTTGACTTTGAAAATGCAGGAAAAATGTCCCCAATGTTGGGCGAGTCCAGAACCAGGGGCCACCGTCTTAGAATAAAGGGGAGGTCATTTAAGACTGAGGTGAGAAAAAACTTTTTCACCCAGAGAGTTGTGAATTTATGGAATTCCCTGCCACAGTGGAGGCCAAGTTACTGGATGGATGAAAGAGAGAGTTAGAGCTCCAGGGGCTAGGGGAGTCAAGGGATATGGGGAGAAGGCAGGCACGGGTTATTGATAGGGGACTAACAGCCATGATCACAATGAATGGCGGTGCTGGCTTGAAGGGCCGAATGGCCTCCTCCTGCACCTATTTTCTATGTTTTTCTATGTTTCTATGAATACTTAGCCTGGTCAAATCCACAAGACGTTCCTGAGACATTGTAGACCTAAATAATTCTTAATCAACTTGAGTTTGCTAAATGACCTCTCTGCAGAAGCTACTGTTGCTGGAATTGTTAATAGTATTCTTAAGCTAAAACAAACATTTGGTAACAGGTCACCAAGTCTATACTTTGTTGACAGGTTCAACAGATCCAATGGTTTTAACTGCATTTACAAAATTCACCCTCCCTCTAACACACACACTCAGACACACACTCACTCACCCACTCACATACACCCACCCACACACACCCACACCCACTCACACACACCCACTCACTCACTCACCCAGACACACGCACACCCCTCACCTACACACACTCACTCACCCACACACACCCACACCCAAACCCAGGCCTGGACCACTGAAATAGCGGCAACTGCCGACTCTCACCACCTCCCCGGGTGGGGCCACCGCAGCCACTGTCGCCGACCTTCACTATCTTCAGAAAGCCACCGATGCTGCTGCCCGTATCTCTACTCCAGCTCCCCACAGCCTCCATCAGCGACCCTTCCCTCTCCACCGGCCACCAGCGGGCCAGAGCAGTCACCTCACCAGAGTTCCAGGCGCAGGGCGAGGCCCACAACCTCCACCATGCAGACAGCACGTGGTCTGGCTCTAATGGGTCCTAGTGCTCCCCCCCCCCCCCTACAGGGAAGACCCTTCAGTAGTGATGGGCCTTCCCCTTCCCCCTCTTTTAATCAGGTTACCCTGACCACACACCCACCAGTTAAAATTCCCCACTTTATTATGGATCCCAATTTCTATGAATTACGATATACAAAACTATGTAGGTTCACACAAAATGTGAATGCTAGTCTTCACAAAATATATGCAAACATTTTCTGAGATTTCAGGACATTCCCGGCCCCCTCCTTTTGGATCCCGGACCCGGGTACAATGTACCACCTGCACCCCCTCTTTCATAGGCCATGTGTATACGTACGCACATACGCGAACAAAATACTGTGTGTGGTATTTACCTTTGTTAGGTTCCTTAAAATGGGCTCAACAAATTGATGGTACACAACAATGCTGGAGAAACTCAGCGGGTGCAGCAGCACCTAAATAGGCAACGTTTTGGGCTGAAACCCTTCGTCAGTCTGAAGAAGGGTTTCGGGCCGAAACGTTGCCTATTTCCTTCGCTGCATAGATGCTGCTGCACCCGCTGAGTTTCTCCAGCATTTTTGTGTACCTTCGATTTTCCAGCATCTACAGTTCCTTCTTAAACACTTCTTCAACAAATTGATGTTGTTTACAACCCCTTCATGACCCCCGGAAAAACCCAAAACGACCCCCAGGTTAAGAACCACTGGTCTAGGACTAGAGATCACAGCCTCAGAAGTAAAGGACGTTACTTCAGGAAAGATGAGGAGGAATTTATTTAGTCAGAGGGTGGAATTGTTCTCTTTCCTGATACAGGCGAACATTAAACATTTCCCACATTTACACAAAAGCTGTCTGACCTCATGAGGTCTTCCAGTATTTTCTGTTTTGTAGCAGAATCTGCAGGGTATATTTTCTTCAACGTTGCATCGTTTGTTTTTAGAAGCATGGGTTATAACAAACAGGAAATGTATAGTGAAAATAAGGCAAAGAAACAAACAATAAGTTCAGGAATCATGTCGCTAAAAAAAACAAGTTATCAAAAACAAAAAAGTGTGCCTCTTTTAGCCAAATATGTGGAACTCTATTGCAAGGGCAACACACAGAAGGCAGTGGAGGCCAATTCATTGGATGTTTAAGAGAGAATTAGATTTAGCTCTTACGGCTAAAGGAATCAAGGGATATGGGGAAAAAGCAGGAACGGGATACTGATTTTAGATGATCAGCCATGATCATATTGAATGGCTCTCGAAGGGCCGAATGGCCTACTCCAGTACCTATTTTTCTATGTTCTATGTTTCACACACCTGATGATATGGGAATAACTATGCATGGTTAAAGACGGCATCATTTAGTCTTTTACATATAAATTATGTTTTAGTATATTTAAGCACGCATTTCACAAAGAAAGTTTTCACACGAAACTATTAGCAAATTAGATCTTAAAATACTTTACATTTAGTAATATAGATAATTGCCAGTTACTTTTTAGAAATCAAGAAAATGAGCCTTACCAATGACAGTGGGCTGACCTGTTCAATCTTTTTTCCTTTCTCGTCCTTAGTTTTGCTGCAAGTTTATAAGATATAATAATCAGATCCTGCCTTTTATTTCTCTAAATATTTCATTAGTTTAAAAATTCCTAAAACCAGTTAAAACATGCTTTTCTCAATATCAAAAATGTTTATTTAAAATCAAATCCATTAAAAAAAATTAAGAATTAATTTTTTGATTGTTTTTAAATAATTTCATCTTAATGGCATTATTTTCAACAGTGCTCACAAAACAATTAGATTTAATCTAACATGGCCTCACAATGACGGATCTGGTAGAGCTGCTGCTTCACATCGCCAGCGACCTCAGGTTTAATCCTGACCTCAAGTACTGTCTGTGTGGAGTTTGCATGTTCTTCATGTAACCACATGGGTTTCCTCCGAGTGCTCGTTTCCTCCAATAATCTCAAAGATGCACAGGTTTGTAGGTTTATTGACCTCTGTAAATTACCCCTAGCATGTAAGAAGTGGATGCGAAAATAGGATAACGTAGAACTAGTGTGAATAGGTAGGTACACAAAATTGCTGGGGAAACTCAGCGGGTGCAACAGCATCTATGGAGCTGTTTTAATAAGGAAATAGGCGACGTTTCGGGCCGAAACCCTTCTTCAGACTGATGGGGGGTGGGGAAAGAAAGAAGGAAAAAGGGAGGAGGAGGAGGAGCCCGAGGGCGGGCGGATGGGAGGGTGGGAGGAGACAGCTAGAGGGTTAAGGAAGGGGAGGAGACAGCACGGGCTAGCCAAATTGTGAGAATTCAATGTTAATGCCATAAGGACGCAAGGACCCCAGACGGAATATGAGGTGCTGTTCCTCCAATTTCCGCTGTTGCTCACTCTGGCAATGGAGGAGACCCAGGACAGAGAGGTCGGATTGGGAATGGGAGGGGGAGTTGAAGTGCTGAGCCACCGGGAGGTCAGGTAGGTTATTGCGGACTGAGCGGAGGTGTTCGGCGAAACGATCGCCCAACCTACGCTTGGTCTCACCGATGTAAATAAGCTGACATCTAGAGCAGCGGATGCAGTAGATGAGGTTGGAGGAGATACAGGTGAACCTTTGTCACACCTGGAACGACTGCTTGGGACCTTGAATGGAGTCGAGGGGGGAGGTGAAGGGACAGGTGTTGCATTTCTTGCGGTTGCAACGGAAAGTGCCCGGGGAGGGGGTGGTGCGGGAGGGAAGGGAAGAATTGACGAGGGAGTTGCGGAGGGAGCGGTCTTTGCGGAAGGCAGACATGGGGGGAGATGGGAAGATGTGGCGAGTGGTGGGGTCACGTTGGGGTGTGAATGGGTGATCGATGGTTGGCGAGGACTCGGTGGCCAAAGGACCTGCTTCCATGCTGTATCTTTCAATCAATTTATGCGCTGAGAAAAGCCTACAGAAATATTGGTGCTGAATCCTGGTTTTGAGATGGCAAATTTTACAGAAATAGATCGGGGCAGACTGGAGAAATGTTTGACGATGCAAGTTAATATATATGCGAGACGAGATACGCTTGGGAGACATGAATGCTCACAACTTGGCTGGGCATTTCTTAGATATACTGTTATAGACCATAGACCATAGACCACAGACAATAGGTGCAGATGTAGGCCATATGGCCCTTCGAGCCAGTACCGCCATTCAATGTGATCATGGCTGATCCTCCCCAATCAGAGAAGTTCCTGCCTTCTCCCCATATCCCCCGACTCCGCTATCTTTAAGAGCCTTATCTAGCTCTCTCTTGAAAGTATCCAGAGAACTGGCCTCCACCTGAGGCAGAGAATTCCACAGACTCACAACTCTGTGAGAAAAAGTGTTTCCTCGCCTCTGTTCTAAATGGCTTACCCCTTATTCTTAAACTGTGGCCCCTGCTTCTGGACTCCCCCAACATCGGGAACATGTTTCCTGCCTCTAGCGTGTCTAAACCCTTAACAATCTTATTTGATTCTATAAGATACCCTCCCATCCTTCTAAACTCCAGAGTGTACAAGCCCACCTGCTCCATTCTCTCAGCATATTTAATAGCATTTAATAAGCAAACTCAGGAGTAACTTACTATAACTTGGCTGAAGTATCGAACTTCTGTTGGAAAATATGTTTCAATATAAAGTGAAATAATCAATGAATATATTGTAATTTTTCATATAATACAAATGGTTGCAAAAAGCTGCAGATTCCATAACTAGTGTATACATTATACAACAATATTCATCAACAAAATAACTACAAAGTTCAACTATTTTTTAACAATCTTTCATATAGTTTCTCACCTCTCTTCATCCTGTGCTTTATCAGAAGGGACATCTTTACTTTTGTTTATTTCGTCAGTGTTTCCTTTTGTATACTTTTCCGCCATCCCTTCACCTGTCACAGAAATGTAATTTTCTCAGGATTAGAGATGTTTGAGTTTTAAGGACTTTTAAATAGATTTGTGTGTAAATACAAAACTGTAATGAAAGACGATATCAAAAAGAAAAATAGAATCCTTAGCACCGTTGAATTTCGTACACATTCTGCACAAAGGAATTAGTTCTGTAACATGGAGAAACAAGGAGATCCAGGTGCTAAAGGGACTCGAATTGAAATTTCACTGAAACATGTTCACCAGAGTTGCTGCCTGACCCGCTGAGTTACTCCAGCACTTTAAGTTCTGTAACATGGTGTGACGAAAATATCTGGTGCTTTGCAATGGAATGCATTGAATAGACCAGTTATTGGACCAGAGACTGACAAAGACCGATTTGCAATTCAACAATGAATTCTAGCTGCAAATTAATGGCACCCCTGGGCAAGATGTTTGCTCTTTGTAATCCCAACACAAACGCAGCAGACTGGGAAGATCCAGTCCTTTGGAATGGCCACAGACTCCCAGTGGTATTACAGACACCTCAATGACATAATGGGGGCACAGACACATTTGGAGTTTCAAAGGAATTTGTTGGCACCCGAAACAACCACCATCTTTCCATCAAATCTAAAGCTACAACAAGTAAAGAGATACCACCTTAGCACCACCAACTTCAAATTGGCACAAGAAAACAATAGACACAAACTGGCAACCACCTTTCCTCTCTCCTCCCCCACCTGCCCCCATCTGTCCTTTTCTTTACCTTATCAGTTTCCACCTATGATCCATCTGCCCACAATCCCCTACCTTAGCAGCTTTCATCTATCACCTAACACCCTCTGTCTCGGCTCCTCCTCTCACCGTTTTACACTGCCCATCTTCCCTCTGCAATCTCAGGATCTTAAGACAAAACATCAACCATCCTCATGCCTCCACAGTTTAGTTCACTAATTGCCAGAAGGTGGGTTGAGATCTCCTCATGGAAGTGGCATTCAACATCTGGCGTAGCATCCAGGAGAGTCGTCATCTCAGGAAAGATAGTCGTGTCATCGTCCTGGACTCTTCTCTGATAAAGATGAATCCTCCTCCTGAATGCTGCCACATTGTCACGAGCTGTGTGTAGCATTGGGATGTTTCCTTGAAGTGACAGGTTCGTGGAATTCACCTCGGCAAAGAAGTCAGCCAAGGAAGCAACCTTCATCACGAACAATTCATCCTGCATCTTTTCATAAAGCTGATTCTCCTTCTCAGTACACCCTCTCTCCAAGAATAGCGCTATTTCCTCTCGAAGTTGAATTACACGATTGAGAACTTTACGAGAGAGCAAGCGCACCTCTGTGTGGAATATCAGAACAGTGAAATTGGCGCCCATTTCTTCACACATCGCTTTGCAGATTCTTGAGTTTGTTGCGCTCTCTCGGATGTGGTTCACAATCTTCAACACATCTGAAAGCACTTCTCGAAGACCAGGAGGGAGAGTCTTCATCGCTAAAGCATGGTGATGTATCATGCAGTGGGTGAAGGAGACATGGGGAGCGACATCCTTCACAAAGGCTTTGAAGCTGGATCTGCAACCGACCATGGAAGGTGCCTCTTCTGTACGCAACCCGACAAGGCGTTCCCAGCCAAGCTCATGTTTGATGAGGAAGACTTCCAGCATTCTAAACACATCTTGATTGATTGATTATACCTTTAATAATCCTTTTCAGGAAATTACAGTGCCACGACAGCTTCAAGACAGACATAACATCACACATTTCCTCAAATGGCTTCCATACTTAACAAGTTAAAATACAAGTTAAAATACAAGTTAAAATACAATTAATTTAAAAAAAAGTGCAGTTATTTATGCGCATTATATAATCTTATAGCAGCTGGTAAACAGGACTTCCTATGTCTCTCAGTTTTGCACATTGGTGCAATCAGCCTCTGACTGAAGATGCTGCTCTTGATCACCTTCAGGGCATGGAGTGGGTGAGTGGGGTTGGTCATTAGAGTGGGGTTGGCCATCTTCTCCCCGGTTGGTAGTGGCCAATGGGTCCGAGAACAGGTACTCTTCCTTCATGGCTTCCCCATCGAGGTAACGAACGTAGACTAGCAGTTGGGAACATGATGCAACATCTGTTGTGTCGTCCAGTTGCAGTGAATACACTGGACTGCTCTTCACAGCGCTCACTACTTGCAGCAGAATATCATTACTCATATCCGAGATTCGACTTTTGATTGTGTCATTCGAAAGGGAAATCTGCCTGAACTTGTTTCTGCTGTTCGCCCAGCACCAACTTCGCTACTTCAAGAAGGCATGGCTAGATAATCTCTTCACCGATGCTGTGAATTTTCTTAGTCTGCGATTCGATAAGCAATGCGGTATGAAGCCTCCAACGCTGCTTCTTTTTGGTAAGCGCAGTGACCCGTCGAATCAATGCAGGAACCCTGAGTGCTACTTCTTTTCGTTTGAAATAGTCCACGCCGTTCCCTGCCAAGTTGCTGTGACAAGACTCCAAATGGATCTTCAGTTTGCTGGGCTTCATGCTCTCATGGCTCAAAACCTTGGCACAGATAACAAATTGCGGCTTGACCACGGATTTTTGAACAATGCTTGTGAAGCCCAACTTGAGAAATGCTTCACTATACGTGCGCGTCTTGAAAGACATGGTTCGCAACACACACAGTTTGTGTGTGTGTGTATACGCAGGGCCTCAGAGGAATTTTATCAGTGGGTACAAAGTTTCTTTCGGGCCCCCTTCCCTTCTCCATTAGTTATCCTGTTTTTATCCACTACGGTTTTATGTCATGAGCTGTCAGGCAAAAAGGGGTATGGAAGATGAGAGAGGGGTGGAATGGAGCACTTGAGGCCTTATGCTCCTATACTCCCTCCATAATAAATATAAATAAATAAAATAAAAGGATCAGAAAGAAGAAAGCACATTTGTTTTGAACATCTTTGTTTATGCTACAATACAGATAAGGAGAAAGAATTCACATTGAAACATCCTTTTATATTTCAATGCAGATCGGATCATCAGAAGACATAATTATTAGTAAAACGTAAAAGAAGGTAGAGAGGCTTAGTATTTACTTTAAATAAAGAGTTTGCCTGGCCATTTTTTGTGAAATATTTTGAGTCACCACATGAAAAAAAATTTTCTGGCAATGTTTGATTCAATACTTAGCCTGGCCAAATCCACAAGATGGTTCTGAGACATTGTGGACCTTAAATCATTCTTAATCAGCTTGAGTTTGTTAAATGTCCTCTCCGCAGAAGCTACTGTTGCTGGAATTGTTAATAGTATTCTTAAGCTAACACAAACATTTGGAAACAGGTCAACAAGTCTATACTCTTTTAACAAGTTCAACAGATCTAATGGTTTTAGACAATAGACAATAGACAATAGGTGCAGGAGTAAGCCATTCGGCCCTTCGAGCCAGCACCGCCATTCAATGTGATCATGGCTGATCAACCCCAATCAGTACCCCGTTCCTGACTTCTCCCCATATCCCGACTCCGCTATTTTTAAGAGCCCTATCTAGCTCTCCCTTGAAAGCATCCAGAGAACCTGCCTCCACCGCCCTCTGAGGCAGAGAATTCCACAGGCTCACCACTCTCTGTGAGAAAAAGTTCCTCGTCTCCGTTCTAAATGGCTTACTCCTTATACTTAAACTGTGGCCCCTGGTTCTGGACTCCCCCAACAACGGGAACATGCTTCCTGCCTCTAGCGTGTCCAAACCCTTAACAATCTTATATGTTTCAATGAGATACCCTCTCATCCTTCTAAACTCCAGAGTGTACAAGCCCAGCTGCTCCATTCTCTCAGTATATGACAATCCCGCCATCCCAGGAATTAACCTTGTAAACCTACGCTGCACTCCCTCAATAGCAAGAATGTCCTTCCTCAAATTAGGGAACCAAAACTGCACACAATAATCCAGGTGTGGGCGCACTAGGGCTCTGTACAACTGCAGAAGGACCTCTTTGCTCCTATATTTGATTACTCTTGTTACAAAGGCCAACATGCCATTCGCTTTCTTCACGGCCTGCTGTACCTGCATGTTTACTTTCATAGACTGATGTACAAGGACCCCCAGATCCCGTTGTACTTCCCCTTTTCCCAACTTGACGCCATTTAGATAGTAATCTGCCTACCTGTTTTTGCTACCAAAGTGGATAACCTCACATTTATCTGCATTCATCTGCCATGCATTTGCCTACTCCACCAACCTGTCCAAGTCACCCTGCATTCTCATAGCATCCTCCACACAGTTCACACTGCCACCCAGCTTTGTGTCATCTGCAAATTTGCTAATGTTACTTTGAATCCCTTCATCCAAATCATTGATGTATATTGTAAATAGCTGCGATCCCAGCACCGAGCCTTGCGGTACCCCACTAGTCACTGCCTGCCATTCTGAAAGGGACCCGTTAATCCCTACTCTTTGTGCTGTTTTAACTGTGCATTTACAAAATTCACCCTCCCACTAACACACACTCAGACACAGACTCACACACCCACACCCACCAACACACACACCCACTCACATACACCCACTCACACACACCCACTCATCCACACCGCCACTCACACCCACCCACTCTCACACCCACCCACTCTCACACCCACCCACACACACCCACACACCCACCAACACACACACCCACCAACACACACACCCACTCACATACACCCACTCACATACACCCACTCACACACACCCACTCATCCACACCGCAACTCACACCCACCCACTCTCACACCCACCCACTCACACACTCATCCACACCCCCCCCTCACACACACACACCCACCAACACACACACAAACACCCACCCACCCACACACACTCCCACCCACCCACACCCCCCCACACACACACACCCACCCACATACACCCCCACACACACACATACACCTGCACACACACTCACACACACACTCACACCCATCCACACCCACCCACACTCACACCCATCCACACCCACACACACACACATCTCACTCCACCACACACCCTCACACATCACACCCTACACCCACACACACACAATACCCCTACACCCCACACCCACCCCCCCTACACCCACACACCCTACACCCACCCCACCCCTCCACACATCCACAACCCCTCCGTTTCCACACCCTCAACCCAACCCCCCCCACACCCACCCAGCACACGCCTACACACCCTCCCCACCCACACACTCACCCCCCCACACCCCCACACCCCCCACCACCACACACATACACACATACACCCACCCCACCCCCAGCCCAGACCACTGAAACAGCCGCAGCTGCCGACTCTCACCACCTCCCCGGGTGGGGCCACCGCAGCCACTGTCGTCGACCTTCACTGTCTCCAGAAAGCCACCGATGCTGCTGCCCGTACCTCAACTCCAGCTCCCCACAGCCTCCACCAGCGCTTCCACCAGCGCCTCCGCCGACCCTCGCCTCTCCACCGGCCACCAGCGGGCCAGAGCCGTCACCTCACCAGTTCCAGGCTCAGCACCGGGCCCACAACCCGACCTCCACGATGCAGACAGACAGCACGTGGTCTAACTCTGCTGGGTCCTAGTGCCCACCCACCCCACCCCACCCTTACAGGGACGACCCATCAGTAGTGATGACACTGCTGGGTCCTAGTGCCCCCCCCCCCCTTCTTACAGGGAAGATCCATCAGTAGGGATGGGTCTTCCCCTTCCCCCTCTTTTAATCAGGTTACCCTGACCACACACCCTCCAGTTAAAATTCCCCACTTTATTATGGATCACAATTTCTATGCATTACGATATATAACACTATGTCGGCTCACACAAAATGTTAATGCTAGTCTTCACAAAATATATGCAAACATTTTCTGAGATTTCAGGAAATTCCCGGCCCCCCTCCTTCGGCTTCCGGGCCCCCCTTATGGACTCTAGGCCCAGGTACATTGTACCCACTGCTCCCCCCCTTCTCATAGGCCCTGTGTATACGTACGCGCATACGCAAACAAAATATTGTGCGTGGTATGTACCTTTGTTAGGTTCCTAAAAATGGGCTCAACAAATTGATGTTATTTACGATCCCTTCATAAACCCCGGAAAAACGCCAAACGACCACACTGGGGGTCACGACCCCCAGGTTATGAACCACTGGTTTATGTGAACATATGCTTTGTAAATGCATTGATTCCATTGCCCACTATGCTCTCTGATATCTTTGAGTTCAGGATCATGTTCTGATTCCCTTTCAACTTCCTTCGTTGTCACGGCTCTTGGCGTTGGCTGAATTGCAACAAAACGCACAAAGTTCTCTGCTTCCATCTCTGGCGTGGATGTTGTTCGCAGCTGTTCATCCTTCAACAGTCTCGACAGCGAGCCCACGATGTTTGCTTTCCCAGGAATGTGGACTACTTTGCACTTGTACTGCTGGAGTCTCAGCACCCAGCTTTCTATTCTGGCACATAGCATAGACCTTGTTGAATAGATCACTTCCAGAGGCTTGTGATCTGTAACGAGTTCAAATTAATTGCCGTACAAGTAAGCATGGAACCTTTCACAGGCCCACACTAGTCCCAGTGCTTCTTTCTCAGTTTGAGAATACCTTCTCTCCACGCTGGTTAAAGATCGACTGGCATTTGCTATGATTCTGGACCCATCGGCATGTGTCTGTACCAGCACTGCTCCCAAGCCGACCGGACTAGCATCTGCTATGACTTTTGTTGGTGCAGCTGGATCATACTATCCAAGGGTTTCTGAACTCATTGGACTCTATTTCAGTGCTTTGAATGCCTGTCTCTGTTCACTACCAAACTGGAACAGTACTTCTTTCCTGGTCAACTTTCTCAGCGGATCCGCCAGTGTAGCAAAATTCGGAATAAATTTTGCACAGAAATTGACCAGTCCTAGAAAGCTCCTCATCTCAGTTGCATTCTGAGGTTTGCGTGCATCTGCAACAGCTTTTACTTTAGCCTTGGCCAGGTTCAGCCCTTCACTTGTGAGTCTGTGCCCCATGAAATCCCTCAGAGACGCCAAACTTGCAATTGTTTTCATTGACGGTGAGTCCTGCTTCTTGAAGTTTAGTCAACACTAGCTTCAACCTCCTGTCGTGCTCTTCACGAATTGATGCATGGACGATGATATCATCTAATATGTTTGCTGCTCCTGGTACACCTTGAATCACTCTGTCGATTTCGTACTAATAGATCTCAGGGGCAGCATTAATTCCAAACATCAGTCTTTTGTACCGGTATAATCTGCAGTGAGTGACGAATGTTGTCACCTCTCATGACTCTGGATGTAATTCCAATTGGTGATATCCCCACGAGATCAATTGGTGATATCCCCACGAGATCAATTTTGGAGAATACTTTACTGGTTAAAAACTCTTGTAGCACCTCATCGACCATAGGAATTGAGTGTCTTTCTCTGATCATTGCCGCATTGGCTCTCTTCATGTCAACGCACAGTCTGATGTCATCATTGGGTTTCGGCACAATCACTGCCGGACTCACCCATGGTGTCAAACGTTCAACTGCCTCAATAATGTCCTAATCAACTCCTTGATTTTAGCTTCTACTTTTCCACAAAGTCCAAATGGCATTCTCCGCACGGTTGAGCTATCGGCATGACAGTTTCAGCAATAGCTAACTTCACTTGCCGGCCTTTCAATTTTCCAACCCCTTGGATTACTGAGTGAAATTCCTGCCTCATGTCATCATGTGACTGCACTGAATAAACATGCACTCCGATGTGAAGCACTCCCTGCTCTCGAGCTGTACTTCTACTCAGCAGAGGTTCTCCCTTCTCCTCTACTGCAACTTTCTCGTGATGGCTATCATTCAATGCAAACTGATAATTCCTTTTAACAGCATGTTCACCAGTTTCATCACTGTCCTCATCACTTCCAAAATCACCTTCTACGTGACGGATGTGAGCTTTCTTTTTCTGCCAAAGTCTGTCTTTCTTGTCATTGGACTTACCTTTTTCCCCTGCTTTGGAAGATTCACTCTTGTTGTAATCATATGTCTTGTCCCTGGCCTTACTTTTAAATTTCTTTGCAAAATGATCTTGGTCTCTCCACTTCCTATATGTTCTTCCTTTTGCTGGACAACATGTATCTTTCCCTATGTGACCTATGTTGCCACACCTGTAACACTTGATCTCACGTTCAGGCTTACTTCTCGGTCTACCATAGGACAGCCGGTTAACTTGCCCAGTCTTGGAATCTTTCAATTTCATGCTGTGAAATTGCCCCTCTACTGGGGTGGGAGATTGCAACCTTCACGTGGTCCGCCCTGTTTCAACGAATGCAATCAAGCCGGCATGCACAATCAAATAAGATCAAATAGAACAAGTTGTCCTACAACTTTAGGCTGTGCACGCCATACGCAAGAAGAAGTCCCTCAACAGCTTCCAGTGCCCCTGCAATCGACAAAGCATCATTAAGGTTTAACTCACCCCCTTTTTCTAGCAGCCTTCTCCTGAGCTTGTGTGACCTGCAATGCTGGATGACCTGAACCAATATCTGGTTTTCCAAATCAGTAACCACACCCCCCTCCTCACCCTCCCCCCCTCTCCATCCCCTCTCCACCCCCTCCTTCAACCCGCCCTCTCCCCCCCTCTCTTTTTCTGCCCCACTCTCTCTGCAGCTCTCTGACATTTTTACATATTCCGATAGAGATTTACCTCGTGATTTCAAAATCGCCTTATCTGAAAACTTGATTCATTATTTCCTGTTATTTTTAAAAATTGTTCACAAACCTGAGATCTTTTTTAAAGCCGACGAGCTGATGACGTCACCTTGGCATTGTTCCTCGTGGTCAGCTGCACACAGTTTTCAAAGGGCATCCTGCTGGGCATTGTTTTTTGCACATTGAAGGTTACGGTAACCCCCTCTCCCCCCCTGACTCGCAGTCATTTAGTTGCCTCCCACTTGCAGTTGACTCACACTTAGCTGGCCGTCCGCCCTTCCCTGCTCCGCCCCGCCCGCAGCCCAGCCACCTTCCCCCAAGTCTGGATTGATGCTGCTGAACACGCAGTAGTTTGGTTGGGCTCCTCTACCCCCTCCTCCCCTGCTCTCCCCCTTCCTCCCCTTCTCTCCCCCTTAACTTCCCCACTCCCCCAACTGCCACTCTCCCCCTCCCTCCCCCTCCCTCCCCCTCTCTTCCCCTCCCCATCCCCTCATCCGCTACCCCTCTCTCTCTCCCCCCCTCTCCTCCTCTCTGTCCTCTCTCCACTCCTCCCTCTCCCCTCCAACCCCCGCTCCTTTCCCCCTCTTCCGCTCCTTCTCTCCCGCCTGGCACATCCTCTCCCCCATCCTCTCCCCCCTCCTCCTCCCCGCTCCTCCTCCTCCTCCCCCCCCCTCCTCTCCCCTCCCCCCACCCTCTGCCCCACTCTCTCTGCCCCCTCTGTCTCTTCCCCCTCTCACTAACCCCCCCCCCCTCCCTAGACACACCTGCAAGGTGGCGGCTTTGCGCGGTGGATAGGGCAGGGATGGAGTAAAAGGAATCTATGAATAATATTAATATAATATCAAGGGGGGTGGTTTGTGTGTGGGAGGTGGTTACTGTGTGTGTGACGCCACAGGCCGACCCACCCCCTCGCGACTGCGTTGAAGGGACGGGACCCAAGCGGCCCCCCTTGGTCTAGTAACTATTAAAACTGATCTTGGATTTATTTATGTGTGTTTATTTGTGTGTGTTTTTGTTTGTCTGTGATTCACATCTCCTCGAAAACACGAAGCACCAACTGTGACATTTTTACATATTCCGATAGAGATTTACATCATGATTTCAAAAATCACCTCATCTGAAAATTTGATTAATTATTTCTTGAGTTATTTCTTATAATTGTTCACAAATCTGAAGTATTTTTTAAAGCTAATGAGCTGATGATGTCACAATGGCTCTGCTCCTCGCGGTGTGCATCTCAGTTTTCAACACGCAGCCGGCTGGCCACTGTTTGTGCACGAGCTGTGAGATACATAACCCCCCCCCCCCCCCCGCCGCTCACAGTCGACTCGCACTCGGCCAGTCGGCCGAAGTGCCCTGCCCCGCCTGCCCGCAGCCCAGCCGCCCTCCCCTCCCCGGGCTCTGGTTTTGAAGCCGCTGAACATGCAATAATTTGGTTCAGAGGTTCCCGCGAGGTCCCGAGGCCTGCTCACTGTCAGCCCCGTCTACTCAGTGTCTGCGCCGCATGCTCGCCGAGTTCAAGTCTGCCCTCTCACTCTCTCCATATCCTCCCCCTTTCTCTCCCCATTCCTCACCTCTCCCCCCTCATCTCTCCCCACCTCCTCCCCTCACCGACTTACTGCACCTCCTCTACCCACCTCCTCTCTACCCCCTCTCCCGCTCCCCACTCTCAACCCCACCTCACAACCCCCTCCCCCCTCTCAACCTCCTCCCCCCTCCACCCCTCCTCTCATCCCCCTTCACACCCTGAAGATGTTGCCTTTTGCGTCGGTAGGTGCCGCCATCGGCTCCAACAATGTACGAGCGTGGCTCCGAAGCAAGACTGAAACTACCCCAATAAGGTCGTGGCCTTTGTCAGTTTGTAAGCGGACCACCTGTCCTTTGGTCAACGGTGGCAGTGGCCTACTCGCCTTGACGAACCATTTCTTTTGAATGTCACGCTTCTGTTGCAACCTGGATTGAACCTCCTCAGGCTGAAAAACTTGTGGGATTAATGCTTGATAATAATAATAATAATAATAATAAACTTTATTTATAAAGCGCTTTAAACAACCGCAGTTGCCACAAAGTGCTGTACATGAGAACTCATGGACAAAAAGTTATTACAAACCATTAAAAACCATAAAACGAAGGACTAAAAACAGTAAAAATTAAAAGACATTAAAAGCACTAAGAACAGGAGCAATGTTTCAGCCAGTGTCGAAAGCCAGAGAATAAAAATGAGTTTTTAGGGAGGATTTGAAGATGGACAGTGAGGGGGCCTGTCTGATGTGCAACGGCAAGGTGTTCCAAAGTGCCGGAGCAGCAACAGAAAAAGCTCTATCCCTTCTGAGCTTCCGCTTAGACCGTGGTACCTCAAGGAGCAGCTGATCAGCTGACCTGAGGCACCGGGCAGGAGCATATAGGTGGAGCAGCTCAGAGAGGTAAGACGGGGCCAGCCCATTCAACAAATAAAAGAATTTTAAAATGAACTCTAGAGGCAGTGTTGTATGGGTCTGCCTTGACAATAATCATAGAGCAGATGAACCCAAGGCAGGGTCACGGGAAATGTTCCATAAGTTGAATTGAATTGAATTGAATTTTGAATTGAATTGAATTGAATTGAATTGAATTGAATCCTTTATTTGTCATTCAGACCTTTCGGTCTGAACGAAATGCTGTTGCCTGCAGCCATACATGTAATAATAACAAAACACAATAAACACAAATTAACATCCACCACAGTGAGTTCACCAAACACCTCCTCACTGTGATGGAGGCAAAAGTCTTAGAGTTACTTAGGGTCACGGGAAATGTTCCATAAGTCCAGTAAATCCAGGAATACATCAGATTTAGCTCTGTGAGAGCGTTCCATGAGCTGTTTTGCATTTCTGGCAGCCCCTCTGCCAGCCCGTTAGACTGTGGATATTCAGGGCTGCTGGTGATATGGTGAAAATTCCCGCATCTAGCAAACTCTCTGAATTGTTGGCTGGTGAACTGACTGCCATTGTCAGTCAGCAGCTTGCCTGGAGATCTGTGGATGGAAAAGTGATGAGATAAGTTCAAAATCACACTGCTGGAAGTGGGGCTGCTGAGAAAATCAATGTCGAACCATCCTGAATACGAATCCATGAACACCATGTACTACTTGCCGTGCCGGTCAAATAAATCAGCTGCCACTGTAGACCACGGGAGCGCAGGTACAGGATGTGGCAGAAGTGGGTGCTTTTGTTGATGAGGCACCAGGCTATTGCACACAGCACATTCTGCCACATTTTCATTGATGTATTCGGCCATGCCAGGCCAGTAAACATAGAAACATAGAAAATAGGTGCAGGAGTAGGCCATTCGGCCCTTCGAGCCTGCACCATTCAATATGATCATGGCTGATTATCCAACTCAGTATCCTGTACCTGCCTTCTCTCCATACCCCCTGATCCCTTTAGCCACATCTAACTCCCTCTTAAATATAGCCAATTAACTGGCCTCAACTACCTTCTGTGGCAGAGAATTCCAGAGATTCACCACTCTCTGTGTGAAAAATGTTTTTCTCATCTCGGTCCTAAAAGATTTCCCCTTATCCTTAAACTGTTAATCTACATCTCCCTCTCTCTCTTTCTCTGCCCCACTCTCTCTGCTGCTCTCTCTGTCTCTGCCCCCTCTCTCTTTGCCCTCTATCACTACCCACCCTCCCTCTCTAGATGCACCTGCGAGGTGGGGGCTATGCGTCAGTGGATAGGAGAGGGATGGGGTAAAATGAGCCAATTAATAATATTAATATAATATCAAAGGGGATGTTTTGTGTGTGGGGGGTGGTTAGTGTGTGTGAGACGCCACAGGCCGGCCCCCCCCCACGACCGGGCGTTGAGGGGACAGGACCCAACGGGTCACCCTTGGTCCAGTAACTATTTAAAACTCTGATCTTGGATGTGGATTTATTTATGTGTGTGTGTATTTGTGTGTGTGTGTGGATTTATTTGTGTGTGTATTTGTATGTGATTCACATCTAATCGAAAACACGACGCGCTAACGATTATATTTTTACATATTCTGATAGTGAGTTACATGATTTCAAAAATCACCTCTTCTGAAAAATTTGATTCATTATTTCTTGAGTTATTTCCTAAAATTGTTCACAAATCTGAAGTATTTTTTAAAGCTAATGAGCTGATGACGTCACAATGGCTCTGCTCCTCGCGGGCCGCTTGGCAGTTTTCAAAGCACAGCCTGCCGGCCACTGTTTTTGCACGAGCTGTGAGTTATGTAACCCCCCGACTCCCAGCCATTTTGTCGCCTCCCGCTCGCAGTTGACTCGCACTCGGCCGGTCATCCGAAGCGCCCCGCCCCGCCTGCCCGCAGCCCTCCCCTCCCCTCCCCGGGCTCTGGTTTTGAAGCCGCTGAACACGCAGTCATTTGGTTGCGCTTCCGAGGGCTTCAGAGGTTCTCGCGAGGTCCCGAGTCCCACCGTCCGCTCGTAGTCGGCTCCGTCCCCTCAGTGTCCGAGCCGCCAGCTCGCCGAGTTCAAGTCCGCCCTCTCTCCCTACCCTCCCCCCTCCACCACTACCTCCTCCTCTTCCCCCCTACCCCCACCCTTTCTCCCCATCCCTTCCCCCCTCCCACCTCTCTCTCCCCCCACCCCCATCGGAGCTGTGGCGGCGGCAGCAGCGGCAGCAGAGTCCCGACTCGGCCCCGGAGCTGCGGCGGCGGCAGCGGCAGCGGCAGCGGCAGCGGTAGCGGAGACCTGACTCGGCCCCGGAACCGTGGCGGCGGCAGCGGAGACCCGACTCGGCCTCAGAGTTGTGGCGGCGGCAGCAGCGGCAGCGGAGTTTGAACCGGCCCGTTCGCGGAGCACGGTTGAGCCGCGGGATTTACCATCACCCGGTGGGGTCACAACATCTGGAGCCTGGATCGCCTCGGCGCAGAGGGAGAACAAAGAGGGAAGAGACAGAGACTTTAAGATTTTGCCTTCCATCACAGTGAGGTGTTTGGTGAACTCACTGTGGTGGATGTTAAATTTGTGTTGATTGTGTGTTTTTGTCATTTTTTATTATATGTATGACTGCAGGGAAACGAAATTTCGTTCAGACCCTCCTCTTCCCCCCTTCTTCCGCTCCCCCTCTCCTCTCACTATCTCATCTCCCCCCTTCCTCTTCCCACCCCTCCGTCCCTCCATCCACCACACTCCCCCTCCCCCCCCTCTACTACAATTCTCAAATTGTGGAGTACAGAGGCAAATAAATAAATGATGGGTCTTTGTTCCAAACATTAGACACTGCAGATATAGTAGAATCAGAATCTGTTTTCCAGGATAGAAATATCAAATACAAGATGGCATATCCTTAAGGTGAGAGGGATTAATTAATTTAATTAAACAACAATTAAAGGAGATGCACAGGATATGTGTTTTATGCAGACGGTGGTGAGCCTGGAATGTGCTGCTGAGGGTGATGGGGAGGCAGATACAGTAATATTGGAGACTCTTTTAGATGGGCAAATGGATATACAGGCAGTTGCGGGATATGGATTATATGCAGGCAGATAAGAGTTGGTCTTGGTATCATGTTCGGTACAGGCATTGTGAGCCAAAGGGACTGTTCTCGTGCTGTGCTGTTCTATGTCCTCTTGACACTATAAAATTACAGATTAAAGTGAGGTCTTGGGTGTATTTAATAGAATATAATTTCAATGAGTAGGAAGTTCCTGGATGAATTTTATTCCTTGTATAACATTTAAAAAAAATCTATTCACTTTTATGTTGCTGTCTGTGGGAGCTGCATTTGTATATTACAAGTGTGCCAACATGAGCACACAAGGGAGTGTGGAACTATACTCCTTGATAGTGCAAAATGTTTCAGTTCAGGAAAACAGCATGCTTGTACATTCATCTTTTGCTAGTTGCACCACCCTCTCTTCTGCTTTCAGCAGGGATCTTTTCTGCGATGTCCTCGTCTGTTCTCCTTACTTGACACTTGTCCCCCACAACAATCCAGGGTCCCAAACCACATTTCCTGGTGAGGCAGAAGTTAACGTGCACCTCCTCCATCCTTGTCTTCTGCATTTGGTGCTCGCGATGTGGCTTCCTCTACTTTGGCGGGACCAAATGTCGACAAGACATCGCTTTACAGAGCATCTGTGCTCCGCCTGCCACAGCCACCTGGAGCTTCTGGATGCATGTAATTTCATCCGACCTTCTCGTTCCCACACAGACTTCTCCACTAACACAGTGAATGGAAGCACATACTTGAAGTACAAAACCTGGTATTCTACTTGGATTGAACATGGAATTTACCAGTTTCAGATTGCTAAATCCCCTTATGTTCTTTTCCCACGCCTTAAATTCTTCTTGCTGCTCTACATTTCCTATCTGGTTCCATCTAGCCATCGTCCATTCCTTACCTAGTTCTACTTACTACCTTCTAGTCTTTATCTCTACCTTCCCACTTCCGTCCCCCCACCTGGCTCAATTTGCCCTTGATTCTTATCAGCTTCCACCATTCATCAGCAAAGAGTAGGAGTAAACGGGTCCTTTTCACAATGGCAGGCAGTGACTAGTGGGGTACCGCAAGGCTCAGTGCTGGGACCCCAGCTATTTACAATATATATTAATGATCTGGATGAGGGAATTGAAGGCAATATCTCCAAGTTTGCGGATGACACTAAGCTGGGGGGCAGTGTTAGCTGTGAAGAGGATGCTAGGAGACTGCAAGGTGACTTGGATAGGCTGGGTGAGTGGGCAAATGTTTGGCAGATGCAGTATAATGTGGATAAATGTGAGGTTATCCATTTTGGTGGCAAAAACAGGAAAGCAGACTATTATCTAAATGGTGGCCGACTAGGAAAAGGGGAGATGCAGCGAGACCTGGGTGTCATGGTACACCAGTCATTGAAAGTGGGCATGCAGGTGCAGCAGGCAGTGAAGAAAGCGAATGGTATGTTAGCTTTCATAGCAAAAGGATTTGAGTATAGGAGCAGGGAGGTTCTACTGCAGTTGTACGGGGTCTTGGTGAGACCACACCTGGAGTATTGCGTACAGTTTTGGTCTCCAAATCTGAGGAAGGACATTATTGCCATAGAGGGAGTGCAGAGAAGGTTCACCAGACTGATTCCTGGGATGTCAGGACTGTCTTATGAAGAAAGACTGGATAGACTTGGTTTATACTCTCTAGAATTTAGGAGATTGAGAGGGGATCTTATAGAAACTTACAAAATTCTTAAGGGGTTGGACAGGCTAGATGCAGGAAGATTGCTCCCGATGTTGGGGAAGTCCAGGACAAGGGGTCACAGCTTAAGGATAAGGGGGAAATCCTTTAAAACCGAGATGAGAAGAACTTTTTTCACAGAGAGTGGTGAATCTCTGGAACTCCCTGCCACAGAGGGTAGTCGAGGCCAGTTCATTGGCTATATTTAAGAGGGAGTTAGATGTGGCGAAGGGGATCAGAGGGTATGGAGAGAAGGCAGGTACGGGATACTGAGTTGGATGATCAGCCATGATCATATTGAATGGCGGTGCAGGCTCGAAGGGCCGAATGGCCTACTCCTGCACCTAATTTCTATGTTTCTATCCACCAGTCTGTTTCTAAATATACACCTCTCCCTTCTCACCTACCTTCATCTGCCTATCATACCTCCACAACATCTGACTCCATGCTTTATCTGTCACCCCTCCCATCTCACCTCCTGGTACTGATCATCCTCCCTCTCTATTTTCAGTCTCTCTCTAACTGCCTTCATTAATCAATTCATCAGGCGGCGCTGTAACTGTGCAACCCTCTTTCAGAGATATTTCCTTTGCCCTGAATATCTCTCATCCTCTTTGCAACTTAAAATTGCCATGTTTCCTCTCTTTCCCAATTAAGACAAAAGGTCTTAGACCTGAAATGTTAACTCTGCTGTTTCCACAGATACTGCCTGATCTGCTGCGTGTCCCCATTACTTTTTGTATTTTATTTCTGAACACCAGACTTGTATTAGGGCTCTTGTGTTGGTCCTCATCTAAGGATATCTACTCTGAAGATTAGAACGGTAGAAAGTAATCTTGTAGTAAAGATGTTGCAATCACAACCTTGTCCATAAACATTTTTTTATATGCTACAGGATGTGTGGAAGATGGCATGTTAGAACAAACTTCCCATTCCCATTTTCCTCAGTATTAAACTTGCATCTCCCCATCTCTGCTCCCCATTCCTAATTTTTCCTCTCTCTCTCTGGTCCTTTCCTCAAGACCATTCTGATGGAGGTGTACAGAGACTGGGAAATTAAACTCTTGGGGAATAACAACACCTACCTGTAAAATTAAAAATGTCAAAAGACAGTAATTAGAACTGATCACTGCATTGAGAATATCATTCACACCTGAACACTATGGTTATAATGACTCCCATGGTATTTATTGGCTATCTGGTGCTTAAATGTTGCAATCACATATCAATTCATAGATAGGTACTTAAAGGAATCTATTAACATGTATGACATTAGAAAAAGTCAACATATTTTGAAATAGTCAGATTGTGTATAGTAATCATCAAATAACATTTTAAATACCCATACATATAGAAATACAAAACTGAATTACTCATTGATTTTAATTATAATTGTCAATAATGAGGAATGGTTCCAGTACATATGTTTCCAGAGAGAGCTGCACTCAGAGCAGAAAAGAAAAAAGAGCAGCATGAAAATAGGCTCGTTGGCCCACCATGTCCAGGTAGATCTCATTGACGAAAATCCTACACTAATCCCATTTTCGATTCTCCTCAAATTTCCATCAACCACTCCCATATTCTACACTGTGATTACTTTACAGTGGCCGATTAACCTCACAACTTGTGCTTCAGTTGTAGTTGGACTCAGCCCCTCATATGTACATCTCTGTTGGGAGTGTGGGGTTACATTTATTCTAGTAGCTGCCTAGGAGATTTGTCAGAGATGATACCATTTTCACAATCCCGTGTTCTTTCCAAATAATTTTTTGAACAGGTCTGAACTTGATTTATTAATGGGCTCTCCCCATCAAAATTGGAGACAGTTATTTGTCCAAGGCAGGACATGTAATTAATGAAAATAATTTATGACATTTTTACTATGTTAAAGGTGCTGTATATACAAGGTGTTATTCCACTGGTCTAACTTTATTGCCATTTACTAAAATCAAACTGAAATTAAAAAAATGAAATTGAATACAGTGATTGATATTTCTCCCTCCACTCAGTTTCGTCTCATTTGTGCATTAACTAGATTGTAGTAAAGAGCTTGTTTGGCCAAAAGTTGCTGGTGTGTTCCTTCCTCTGCAATTTGTCCATTATGAAACACAGCTATTTTGTTGGCATTTTGGACAGTAGACAAACGATGAGCTATCACAATGCAGGTACGGCCCTCTCTTGCTTTGTCCAGTGCTTCTTGGACAATCTGTTGAAAATGTATGAAGTGAAAACAAACATGAGAACAGTTCACATTGATAGAATTAATTTAAGTCTTAAAATATGACTAAATTAATCACTTTGGAATTAGATGTTTAGAATCGAGTCAAGTGTGAAATGCACATCATAGCCTAGTTTCTGATGATAAAAATGATAAATATTTTTTATGTGATAGAAACATAGAAACATAGAAATTAGGTGCAGGAGTAGGCCATTCGGCCCTTCGAGCCTGCACCGCCATTCAATATGATCATGGCTGATCATCCAACTCAGTATCCCGTACCTGCCTTCTCTCCATACCCTCTGATCCCCTTAGCCACAAGGGCCACATCTAACTCCCTCTTAAATATAGCCAATGAACTGGCCTCGACTACCCTCTGTGGCAGGGAGTTCCAGAGATTCACCACTCTCTGTGTGAAAAAAGTTCTTCTCATCTCGGTTTTAAAGGATTTCCCCCTTATCCTTAAGCTGTGACCCCTTGTCCTGGACTCCCCCAACATCGGGAGCAATCTTCCTGCATCTAGCCTGTCCAACCCCTTAAGAATTTTGTAAGTTTCTATAAGATCCCCTCTCAATCTCCTAAATTCTAGAGAGTATAAACCAAGTCTATCCAGTCTTTCTTCATAAGACAGTCCTGACATCCCAGGAATCAGTCTGGTGAACCTTCTCTGCACTCCCTCTATGGCAATAATGTCCTTCCTCAGATTTGGAGACCAAAACTGTACGAAATACTCCAGGTGTGGTCTCACCAAGACCCTGTACAACTGCAGTAGAACCTCCCTGCTCCTATACTCAAATCCTTTTGCTATGAAAGCTAACATACCATTCGCTTTCTTCACTGCCTGCTGCACCTGCATGCCCACTTTCAATGACTGGTGTACCATGACACCCAGGTCTCGCTGCATCTCCCCTTTTCCTAGTCGGCCACCATTTAGATAATAGTCTGCTTTCCTGTTTTTGCCACCAAAATGGATAACCTCACATTTATCCACATTATACTGCATCTGCCAAACATTTGCCCACTCACCCAGCCTATCCAAGTCACCTTGCAGTCTCCTAGCATCCTCCTCACAGCTAACACTGCCCCCCAGCTTAGTGTCATCCGCAAACTTGGAGATATTGCCTTCAATTCCCTCATCCAGATCATTAATATATATTGTAAATAGCTGGGGTCTCAGCACTGAGCCTTGCGGTACCCCACTAGTCACTGCCTGCCATTGTGAAAAGGACCCGTTTACTCCTACTCTTTGCTTCCTGTTTGCCAGCCAGTTCTCTATCCACATCAATACTGAACCCCCAATGCCGTGTGCTTTAAGTTTGTAAACTAATCTCTTATGTGGGACCTTGTCGAAAGCCTTCTGGAAGTCCAGATACACCACATCCACTGGTTCTCCCCTATCCACGCTACTAGTTACATCCTCGAAGAATTCTATAAGATTCGTCAGACATGATTTACCTTTTGTAAATCCATGCTGACTTTGTCCAATGATTTCACCACTTTCCAAATGTGCTGCTATCCCATCTTTAATAACTGACTCTAGCAGTTTCCCCACTACCGATGTTAGACTAACTGGTCTGTAATTCCCCGTTTTCTCTCTCCCTCCCTTCTTAAAAAGTGGGGTTACGTTTGCTACCCGCCAATCCTCAGGAACTACTCCAGAATCTAAAGAGTTTTGAGAGATTATTACTAATGCATCCACTATTTCTGGAGCTACTTCCTTAAGTACTCTGGGATGCAGCCTATCTGGCCCTGGGGATTTATCGGCCTTTAATCCATTTAATTTACCCAACACCACTTCCCGGCTAACCTGGATTTCACTCAATTCCTCCAACTCCTTTGACCCGCGGTCCCCTGCTATTTCCGGCAGATTATTTATGTCTTCCTTAGTGAAGACGGAACCAAAGTAGTTATTCAATTGGTCCGCCATATCCTTGTTCCCCATGATCAACTCACCTGTTTCTGACTGCAAGGGACCTACATTTGTTTTAACTAATCTCTTTCTTTTCACATGATAAAAACAGCTGTTTAAATTTCAGGAATTCCACAAGTATGTACTCAAACTTGAGCGATACTGGGCACCATATCTGCCAATGCACTCCAATGGGAAACCATCTTAGAATGTAAAGTGATAGAAAATAATATAATGTTTGTCACTTAATGCAAAACTCCATAATTTATCATAAATCAATCTTGCTTGTTAATGTTGCCATTACATCATTCACTGTCCTCTACAGCAACTCTCTTAGGAATGTATTTTCATCTTTACTATTCCCAGTACACAGCTGGAGGATGTTGTGAAATATGGGTATGCATAGTTCCTAATGTTTTGTGCCTTTTCATTTATCTCTTAGCTGTCTTGGAACAATTTCAAATTATAATTATTTTGCCTGCAAAAATATTGCACTTCACGTCCAATAGCTACATACTTACCATTTCACTTTCTGCATCCAGTGCTGATGTAGCTTCATCTAGGAGCAGGATCTTAGGATTTCGGACTAATGCTCGGGCAATGGCCACACGCTGTTTCTGCCCACCAGATAGCTGGGTGCCCTTGTCTCCGACACACGTTTCATATTTCTAAATAAACAGAGTAAAATATTGCTGGTACCTATTTTACAAATGATATTTTAAATTACCTGTTTACTTCTTCAGTAATAACAAATGAACTGCAGTCTAGTTATTTTAGATATTCATAACTTAAGGTTTTTACTCTTACACATTTATGACAACTTTTGATCTCTGAAATACTCCAAAGAGCAATGCACCACAGAACTGGCAAACTGTTATGTAATCATGCATATTATTGCATGTAGAATGCACACTGCAGTGCAATTGAAGGAAAATACTGATGATGTAACACGTATTACACAATGCATCATACTAAGAGGAATTCATTCCATTCCCTGTTCAATTATAATGCTTGCAAATCTATCGAAAGAGAGAAACAGTTAGACAGGTACATGGATAGGACAGGTTTGGAGGAATATAGGGCAAATGCAAGCAGGTGGACTAGTGTAGCTGGGACATGTTGGCTGGTGTGGGCAAGTTGGGCCAAAGGGCTTATTTCCAGGCAGTATCACACTGCCTATGACTAAAATAATCACTTGCTCAAACCAAGGAAATACATGTTTGGATTGGGGAAATCATTAGCCCAATCCGTCAAATATTTTGTTTACCTTCTCAGTAAGCCTCGTAGAAGAAGCTACCGACTACCACAATATAAATCTGTTTTTATAGCTAACTAGACCAAGGGGGACCCATTGGGTCCCATCCCATCAATGCGCGGTTGCATTTTTATAGCTAATGTAATCCTTTGCTAGCACCCAAAGTTATAGAATCTGAAAATAAAATCAGGTGGAAGCAAGTTAGTCCTTGATGGTTGGAAAGCTACCTATTCGGTTACTTCTTAAATCTGGTTTTTACCCCTTCAAGCATTTCAGGGAATTAATTCCAAACCACTAGCACATTCTTGGTGGGGAAAAAAACCTGCTGCTCAACTAACTAATCATTTTACCAATTAACTTGAATTGTTTTGGATCTCATTGTTAAAGGAAATAGCAATGAGGTCAGTATTAGGAAGGTTTAGCCTCTCAAAGCCTCATAATTTCATGCGCCTTGATTAACACTCGCCTCAGATGACTTTGTTTTCCCATTATTTAAGTTTCCACATCCTGGCAACATCCTTGTAAATCTCTGCACTCTCCCACTGCTATCACATCTTTTGGTGTTATTGTTTAGTTTAGTTTAGAGATATAACAAAGAAATAGGCGTGTTGGCCCACCAAATCCACCCCTACCATCGATCACCTCTTCACACTGGAGTACCTGGAGAAAACACATGTAGTCACAGAGAAAATATGCAAACTCCCTCTCCAAACAGACAGCATTCGAGGTTAGGATTGAATGCAAGTCTCTAGTATTGTGAGGTGGCAGCTTTATCTTGTTGATCAGAACGAGAACCAGCCCATGTTGACCAGAACTGCACATAGTTCGCAAATTGTGGCCTAACAAGTGCTGTACAGAATTCTAGTATAATCGTTTCCTGCTTTTATGCAAGATGAGACATTCAATTATTTTTAGATATTATTACTGAGTTTATTGTGTGTAACCATGCAGTAACATACCTGAGGGAGAGTTTCAATAAAAGAGTGTATGTTAGCAGCTTTGGCTGCAGCCTCTATTTCTTCCTGGGATACGATCCTGCTGTTGTCCCCATAGGCAACATTCTCAGCAATGCTGCAGTTAAACAGCACTGGTTCTTGAGACACAATACCCATCTGTGCCCGAGCCCACTGAATATTGAGGTCCTTTATATTGTTGTTATCTAAAAACTGGAGAAAAAGTATATTTTAGACGTCTGCACTTTATTGTATGCTGTTTTTTGTTACCATTGGGTTTATGTGATAGACATTAATACATTTATTTTGCCATGTCTACACCCATTTGTTATACAAGAATCCTACTTGTTAATCTGACGTAAACTGCAGAATTAAAAGATTGATACATGAAGGATTTACACAAATATTTGTACAACAAATGGATGAATACTTCACAAAATGATTATTAATATCATCAATATACAGCATGGGAATAGGCCCTTCAGCCCAACTTGCCTACACTGGCCAACATGTTCCAGCTATACTAATCCCATCTCCTGCGTTTGGTCCATATCCCTCCCAACCTGTCCTATCCATGTACCTGCCAAACTGTTTCTTAAACGTTGGGATAGTCCCTGCCTCAACTACCTCCTCTGGCAGATCGTTCCATACACTCACCACCCTTTGTGTGAAAAAGTTACCCCTCAGATTCCTATTAAATCTTTTCCTCTTCACCTTAAACTTATGTCCTTGATTTCCTACTCTGAGCAGGAGACTTTTTGCATCTACCCGATCTATTCCGCTCATGACAATAGACAATAGAGAATAGATGCAGGAGTAGGCCATTTGGCCCTTCGAGCCAGTACCACCATTCAATGTGATCAGGGCTGATCATCCCCAATCAGTACCCCGTTCCTGCCTTCTCCCCATATCCCCCGACTCCGCTATTTTTAAGAGCCCTATCAAGCTCTCTCTTGAAAGCATCCAGAGAACCTGCCTCCACCTGAGGCAGAGAATTTCACAGACTCGCCACTCTCTGTGAGAGAAAGTGTTTCCTCGTCTTCATTCTAAATGGCTTATTCCTTATTCTTAAACTGTGGCCCCTGGTTCTAGACTCCCCCAACATTCGGAACATGATTCTTGCCTTTAGTGTCTTAACAATCTTATATGTTTCAATGAGATACCCTCTCATCCTTCTAAACTCCAGAGTGTACAAGCCTAGCTGTTCCATTCGCTCAGCATATGATAGTCCCACCATCCTGGGAATTAACCGTGTAAACCTACGCTGCACTCCCTCAATAGCAAGAATGTCCTTCCTCAAATTAGGGGACCAAATCTGCACACAATACTCCAGGTGTGGTCTCACTAGGGCTCTGTACAACTGCAGAAGGACCTCTTTGCTCCTATATTCGATTCCTCTTGTTATAAAGGCCAACATGCCATTTGCTTTCTTCACTGCCTGCTATACCTGATGAAGCCGAATAAAGTTATAAAAATAAGAAGAAATTAAAATGGGTTTCTGGGCTAGCTTACAGCTCATATTTAGTGTAAAATTAGGCTTGCCTCAGGTTGCAGTGTGTGGGATAATAATTACCATAACATTGTCTCCCAAGTGAGGAAGTGACAGAGAAAGAAACAGCTAGTCACATCTTTGAAGTAAGATGCTATGAACCAAATGACCAATGTTTATGGGGGAGGAGGCAATAAAGGAAGAGAGAAACAGCTAGTCACATCTTTGAAGTAAGATGCCATAAACCAAATGACCAATGTTTAGGAGGGGCAAAGTGATGGGAGAGGATCCAGGGAAGTGGAAAGATAAGATGCCATAAACCAAATGGCCTATGTTTACGAAGGACCAAGTGACAGAGAAGAAACAGCAAAGAGCTAGGATGATCTCTTTGAAGATAAAATGACCTAAAACAAATGGCCTATGTTTATGAAGGACCAAGTGACAGAGAGGAAACAGCAAAGAGCTAGGATGATCTCTTTGAAGATAAAATGACCTGAAACAAATGGCCAATGTTTTTAGTATATCATAACCTGTAAACAAAAGGCCTTTGATGTGATGCCTTTTCCTGTACCTCTGACCATGACGAATGTCTGTGGAATGTGCTAATGTGACAAAGAAACACTATATAATGCAATGTAATTCTGTTGTTCAGAGAAGGGAACAGAGGACAGTTGAGTGTCTATATTGGTCACTTAGCTGGAATTCTTGCTCCCTTCCATCGGCCGATGTTAAGTAAAGTTTTGAACTGGTCTACCAAAACAGTTTGTGTGGTGTCTGTTTATTAAGAAGCGAACCTGGTTTAGTAGTTAAGTAAGTAGCTTTTTCATACCTGCATGCTTACTTTCATAGACTGATGTATAAGGACCCCCAGATCCCGTTGTACTTCCCCTTTTCCCAACTTGACGCCATTTAGATAGTAATCTGCCTTCCTGTTTTTGCTACCAAAGTGGATAACCTCACAATTATCTGCATTAAACGTCATTTGCCATGCATCTGCCCACTCCCCCAACCTGTCCAAGTCACCCTGCATTCTCATAGCATCCTCCTCACAGTTCACACTGCCACCCAGCTTTGTGTCATCTGCAAATTTGCTAATGTTACTTTGAATCCCTTCATCCAAATCATTGATATATATTGTAAATAGCTGAGGTCCCAGCACCGAGCCTTGCGGTACCCCACTAGTCACTGCCTGCCATTCAGAAAGGGACCCGTTAATCCCTACTCTTTGTTTCCTGTCTGCCAACCACTTCTCTATCCATGTCAGCACTCTACCCCCAATACCATGTGCCCTAATTTTGCCCACTAATCTCCTATGTGGGATCTTATCAAATGCTTTCTGAAAGTCCAGGTACACTACATCCACTGGCTCTCCCTTGTCCATTTTCCTAGTTACATCTTCAAAAAATTCCAGATGATTAGTCAAATATGATTTCCCCTTCATAAATCCATGCTGACTCGGACCGATCCTGTTACTGCTATCCAAATGTGCGGCTATCTCATCTTTTATAATTGACTCCAGCATCTTCCCCACACCGATGTCAGGCTAACTGGTGTATAATTCCCCGTTTTCTCTCTCCCGACTTTCTTAAAAAATGAGGTAACATTAGCTTCCCTCGAATCCACAGAAACTGATCCTGAGTCTATAGAACATTGGAAAATTATCACCAATGCATCCACGATTTCTAGAGCCACTTCCTTAAGTACCCTGGGATGCAGACCATCAGGCCTTGGGGATTTTATACACCTCTATAAGATCATCTCCATCCTACTGCACTCCAAGGAATAGAGTCACAGCATACTGAACTTCTCCCTATAGCTCACATCCTTGAGTCCTGGCAACATCCTTGTAAATCTTCTCTGTACCCTTTGCAGCTTCACAACATCTTTCATATAACATGGCGCCCAGAACTGAATACAATACTCTAAATGCGGCCTCACCAATGTCTTATATAACAGCAACATGACCTCCCAACTTCTATACCTATTACTCTGACTGATGAAGGCCAATATGCCAAAAGCCTTTTTGACCACCCTATCTACCTGCGACTCTACCTTCAAGGAACCATGCACCTGCCATTCAACGTGTAGGCCCTGCCTATGTTAGACTTCCCAAAATGCAACTCCTCACATTTTTCTGTGTTAAATTCCATCAACCATTCCTCAGCCCACCTGAACCGATCAAGATCCTGCTGCAATTTTCCACAACCATCTTAGCTATCCACCCACGTTTGCATCATCTGCAAA
This sequence comes from Amblyraja radiata, assembly GCF_010909765.2. Taxonomy (NCBI): domain Eukaryota; kingdom Metazoa; phylum Chordata; class Chondrichthyes; order Rajiformes; family Rajidae; genus Amblyraja; species Amblyraja radiata. Next base: position 106,637,020 of record NC_045957.1, read on the forward strand.
TTTGCTAATCTTGCCATGTATGATCTCATCCAAATCATTGATATTGTACGGTCTCATCCAAATCACATACATATAATGGTAATAAAGAGGCTATTGATAATTGTCTCTGTGAGGTCCGTGACAAAACAAACAGAATTCTGACAGAGAAAATTACTGTATTTAACTGCTGTAAAAAACGAATTGAAAATACTTTCATAAATCATCTTAATTTTCTCATCACGCTGGAATGTTGACCTGCAGTCATCCAGGCAACCAGACAGTGGCCCATGTAAATTATGGAAAGGCTTTGTGGTATCAGGAGATGAATCATTTGCCACATAATATCTGGTCTCTGTCCAATTCCTGTGGCCATGGGTTGTACATGGCTGGCCCAGTGGAGATTCTCGTCACTGGCAAACAATAAAACTGTGATTGTTGAGGATTTGCCGATGGTAATGCCACTGAATGCAAAGTTTTCTCTTTGAGAATAGGAAGTATCTGCTGGATGGACCTCTCCATGAATCTGGATCTATGAAAAATAACTCAAGTGCATTCTCATTGGCGTACTATATGATTTGAGTGTAGTTGTGGATATGGATGTGATTTGAGCTCGTGTGAGTGCAGAAAAGATTCACAATGATGCCCGTTGGTTTGAGTTAGGAGAGATGAAATAGGCTTGGTGTGTTTTCCCTGGAGCAAAAGATGCCAAAGGATAACTTTACAGAGGTTTATAAAATCATGATGGGCATAAATAAAGCAAATAGTCACAGTCATTTTCCCAGGGTAGTGAGTATAAAACTAAAGGGTTAGGTTTAAGGTGGCAAGGGAAAGATTTAAAGGAAATCTGAGGGGCAGCTTTGTCATATAAAGGGAGGCGGGTATACGGAATGATGTGCCAGAGAATGTGGCACATCATTTAAAATTTAAAAGACAGGTAGAGGGACAGGAAAGATTTACAGGGTTATGGGCCAAACACAGGCAAATGGGACTAGTTCAGGTAAATACCTTGGTTAGTGTGGGCAAATTTAGTATATTATTGTCATGTGTAGCAAGGTAGTGAAAAGCTTTTTGTTACGTGCTATCCAGATATGATAATGAGATACCAGGTGACTAATAAAGAAGTTACCAACTGTTGCCAAAGAGGATTGAGGTTCACAGAAATCATAGATGGTGATAAGATTGATTGATTAAGTCCATGCTGTTCCCCAGTGGAAGGTGCCTGCATGCCTTCAATTAGCAAGCTGATCTATCTATTTACGAGGATGTTGCCAGGACTAGAGGGTCTGAACTATGGGCAGAGGTTGAGTAGGATGGGAACCTATTCCATGGAGCGCAGAATGCTAAGGGGTGATCTTACATCATGTGTATAAAATCATGACAAGAATAGATCAGGTAGAGTCCCTTGCCCAGAGCAGGTGAACCGAGGACCAGAGGACATCCGTTTAAGGTTAAAGGGAAAAGATTTAATAGGAATCTGAGGCATAGCTTTTTCACATAAAGGATGGTGGGTGTACGGAACGAGTTGCCAGAGGAGGTAGTTGAGGCAGGGACTATCCCGGTGTGGACAAGTTCGGCCAAAGACCTGTTTTTACGCTGGTAGACAAAAATGCTGTGGAAACTCAGCGGGTGAGGCAGCATCTATGGATCGAAGGAAATAGGTAAAGTTTAGGGTCGAGACGCTTCTTCAGATTGATGTGAGGGTGGGGGGGGTGGGGAAGAAGAAAGGAAGAGGCGGAGACAGTGGGCTTAGGGAAATCTGGGAAGGGGAGGAGAAAGCCTTGAAATTGGAGAAGTCAATGTTCATACCGCTGGGGCGTAAATTGCCCAAGCAAAATATGAGGTGCTGCTCCTCCAATTTACGGTGGGCCGCACTCTGGCCATGGAGGAGGCCCAGGACATAAAGGGCGGATTTGGAATGGGAGGGGGAGTTGAAGTGCTGAGCCACCGGGAGATCAGGTTGGTTATTGCGAATCGAGCAGAGGTGTTGGGCGAAGCGATTGCCAAGCCCTCGCTTGGTCTCACCGATGTAGGACAGCTGACACCTAGAGCAGCGGATGCAATGGATGAGGTTGGGTGAGGTGCAGGTGAACCTCTGCCGCACCTGGAAAGACTGCTTGTGCCCTTGAATGGAGTCAAGGGGGGAGGTAAAGCGACAAGTGTAGCATTTCCTGCAGTTTAAAGGGAAAGTGCCAGGAGAGGTGGTGGTTTGTGTGGGAAGGGACACATTGACCAGGGAGTTACGGAGGGTGCGGTCTCTGCGGAAAGCAGACAGGGGAGGAGATGGGAAGATGCGGCCAGTGGTGGGATCCCGTTGGATCCCACCAATGTTTCCACGCTGTATCATGCTACGGCTCTATGATCTCCTCACTTAATTCTAGCAAACTCATGCTCTGGTTTCAAAAGTATCCAGACTGTGCTGGTGACATGTTGAGGCAGGAAGAACAGCGACACAAATTACAGAGTAGCAATCAGCTGCTGTCCATGTCTCGGCAAAGTAAGTAGCATAACCTTCAGCTCCAATAAACCAAATAGCCTCTTTAATGGAATATCCTTCTTAGAGACCCTAGTCTGCAGCTCATTAAGCCACATTCAACTGGTAGTATTAGGTTAGGATCAATGCTCAGTGGTAAAACTGAACACATACATGAACTTATGAACAAAACAGCCTGTGAATGTACCATCATTCTAATGAAAATCCAGAAGAACATGCAACACGCATGGTGAAATAGACAGTCGGTGATTATTTGAATACAACAACACCCCCACCAATTTCTGATCCTATCAAAAGGGAGTAAGTCACTTACCACTTTTCCATTTTGTGGGTCATAGTACCTCTCCAGCAGCTGCACGGTGGTGCTTTTCCCACATCCACTACTTCCCACTAGAGCCAAGGTTTGTCCTTTCGCAACTGCAACTGTTAAACCTTGTAACACAGGCACATCCGGGCGAGTAGGATAGTTAAAGGCAACATCTTCAAACTTGACCATTCCTTCAAATGTGCTCTTAAAAAAGAATCAGAACCAAGACAAATAATACCATTTTAACTTTTCTAAACATGTTCTCAAATAACTTTGTGAAGATATCAAATATACGAGTGTCCATCAACAGTTAGAACCCAAAGTATATTATCTTGAGCGATACGGTGGCGCATCGGTAGAGTTGCTGCCTTATTACGCCAGAGACCCGGGTTCAATCCTGACTGTGGGTGCTGTCAGTAAGGAGTTTGTACGTTCTCCCCGTGACTGTGTGGGTTTTCCCCAGGTGATCCGGTTTCCTCACATATTCCAAAGACGTACAGGTTTTCAGCTTAATTGACCAGTAAAGATTATAAATATCCATAATGTATAGGACAGTGCTAGTGTTGGCGTGGACAGTGGACGGAAGGGCCTGTTTCTGCGCTGCATTTCTAAAAGAAACTAAACTAAGTGATGATCATGAAATTACTGAGCTATTATATATATAGAAAAAACATCTGGCACACTCTGGAAGGAAATCAGGTGGGGGGGGGGGAAGCTGGAAGAGAAGTGGGGATGGGACAAAGTCTGGCAAGTAGACACAACATGTTGGAGTAACATAGAAACATAGAATATAGGTGCAGGAGGAGGCCATTCGGCCCTTCGAGCCAGCACCGCCATTCATTGTGATCATGGCTGATAGTCCCCTATCAATAACCCGTGCCTGCCTTCTCCCCATATCCCTCGACTCCACTAGCCCCTGGAGCTTTATCTAACTCCTCTAATTAGGCCAATCAGCCCATCAAGTCTACTCCACCATTCAATCATGGCCTATCTATCGCTCTCTCCTACCGCTATTCTGTACGTTTCAATGTCCCCCCTCATTCTTCTAAACCTCAGCCAGTACAAGCCCAGTGCGTCAAACGCTCACTGTTTCTACATTTAGTCGCCAGCTGTTTCTGAGCCATTTGAGATTCTAACATTTCATAGGCTTCAATTTTTTAATGTTCGGTACTACTGAGCATTAACTACAAGACTGCGAGGTACTTACGGGAAAATCACCAGCATCACTAAAGCTGTCTATTGATACTGTTTGTTCAATCAACATGATGATTCGGGCTGCTGATACTTTAGCCTTGGCATAATCAGGTGCAAACGAGCTGGCTTGTCCCAAAGCCATTGCTCCAAATACAATCGCTGAGAACACGCTGCAATAATCATAAATCGGATTAAAAAACATGCAATATTATCCCTACAAATATGTGAGTTCTGCAGAATGATAATCCATTAAAAAAATTATCACGTCTCTTGTGCAATTTATAAATAATGCCAACTTAAATGGGTGTGCTAAGTTTGTTGAAGTTCATTAATGTCATGTGTACCCAGTTTTTATTAGATTAGATTAGATAGCCTTTATTGTCATTCAGACCGAAGTCTGAACGAAATTGAAGCAGTCATACATACAATACAATACAATAAAAAACAACAATAAACACATATTAACATCCACCACAGTGAGTCCACCCAACATCTCCTCACTGTGATGGAGGCAAAAGTCTTAGGTCTCCAGTCTCTTCCCTCCTCTTCTCCCTCTGCGCTGAGGCGATACCCCCCGGGCGATGTTACAACTGTCCCGCGGCTCAGACACCGCGGCCCGGGGTGGTCGAAGCTGCCGCCCACCAGTCCTGCTGACGCAGCCGCTGGCCCGCGGCCGAACCCCGGACTCAGGCCACCGCCGCCAGAACACCGTCCCAGCGGATCACCGTTCCAGCCCCGAGCCGGATCGCCCTCACGTGAGTACCGTTACCGTCTCAGCCTCGCGCCAGGCCGCCCCGACATGGGCGCCACTCCTCCCTCGGGCTGGGCCGCCCCGACTGGGCGCCGCTCCTCCCTCGGGCTGGGCCACCCCGACTGGGCGCCGCTCCTCCCTCGGGCTAGGAGCGCCGTACCTCCCCGAGCTCGGCCACTCCGATGGGAGCACCGTTCCTTCTTCTGGCCGGCCGTCCTCACGGGAGCGTCACAGCCCCTCACGAAAGCACTGTTCCAGCCCCGAGCCGGGCCGCCCTCACGGGAGCGAGCCCAGTGCAAGTCCTGGCGGGCTCTGCCTCCTGAGCCTCGAGGTCGCCAGCTCCGCCATTAGGCCTCAGCGCAGACGGAGGCAGAGAAGGGGAATACGACAAAAAAGTCGCATTCCCCCGCAGGGAGAGACAGCAAGCCCCGTTTCAACCCCCCCCCCCCCCCCCCAAAACAGAAACTAAAAACCAAAACTAGACTAACCAAAACGAAAATAAGCAACACAAAAAACACAAAACAAACAGGACTGCCGGAGAGCCGCTGCAGCCAGAGCCGCGCCGCCACTACATCAGTTCTACAGTAGATGTAAATATAGTGTGAAAAGTACTTGGAAGAAACTTCACAAAACCAGAACATGTCAAAACTCTCAGCAGAGTAGGTAGCATCCACAGAGAAAGGGCGGCACAGTAAAGACCAGAGTTCCATCCTGACCTCGGGTGTTGTGTGTGTGTGTGTGGGGTTTGCATTTTCTCCCTGTGACTGCATGGGTTTTCTCCGGGTACTCCGGTTTCCTCCCACATCCCAAAGACACGTGTGGGTTTGCAGGTTAAATGGCCTCTGTAAAATTGCCCCAAGTGTGTAGTGGGATAACTAGTGTAAATGGATGATCAATGGTCGGCATGGGCCTCAGGCCAATAGGCCAGTTTCCATGCTGCATCACTAAACTCTAAACCGACTAAACATTTCAGGTCAATAATTCTTAGCAGAACTAAGAAAAGTAGACAAGCAAGTGAAAAAGAGAGTCAATGTATCAAGTCGAAGTTAGACAAAATGCTGGAGTAACTCAGCAGGTCAGGTACATCTCTGGAGAAAAAGGATGGCTGACGTTAAGGGGCAGGACCCTTCTTCAGACAGTTTAAAGAAGGGTCCTGACCTGAAATGTCACGCATCCCTTTCGTCCAGAGATGCTACCTGACCCGCTGAGTTACTCCAGCACTTTGTGTCTATCTTTGGTTTCGAGTGGTGGCGTCATCGAGTGTGGCAGCCTCGCCAGCAGCTGTCTGTCCTTTCATCCTTTTTGTTATTTTTAGTCTGTCAAAAAGTATGTTTGTGGAGGTCTTTTAGTCTTTTTTATGTGTGGGGTGGGGGAGAGGGGAAAACCGATTTTCTCAGTCACTACCTGGTTGAGGATGTATCTTTCCTCTGAGCCGTATCTTCGCCTCCTCCTCGCGGCCTACCGTCTGGATTGGCGCGGCCTTTCCTGCCAGAGATCGGCCAGAGCTTCAGCGGCGGCGCAGCACTGAATTCCATCATAGAGTGGGACCATGTTTTACCGGGATCACCGTGTTGTAGCTCCGGTGTGTTGGGCCTGCTGACTTGAACACCGTGGAGCTGTGGTCTGTGGAGCTTCCACCCGCGGGCGGCGCTGACTTTAAACATCGCGGAGGCCTGGGATCTTTCGCCGAGGATTGCCAGTTTTGGAGCTCCGCCCAGCTCGGCCTGTGGACTTCGGGAGCCGCGGTCTCCGGTAGCAAGCGCCGATTCAGAAATTCCAAGCCGCTGAGAGTGTTCTTCAGTTCCGACGCCGGAGTTCCATCATCCCGGCGAGAAGGCCTGAAACATCGGGCCGCCATTGCGGTGACTGTGGAGGCCTCAATAAGCCCCGACCACGGGTGAACAAGAGGAAGAGGACTGAACTTTGTTGCCTTTCCTCACAGTGGGAAATGTTGATTCCGCTGTGGAGGGATGTTTTTATGTTTTATGTTAAATTCAGATTCAGATTCAGATTCAGATTCAATTTTTAATTGTCATTGTCAGTGTACAGTACAGAGACAACGAAATGCATTTAGCATCTCCCTGGAAGAGCGACATAGCAAATGATTTAAATAAATAATAATAAGTGATAATAAGTGTCCGGGGGGTGGGGGGGTGATTGGCAGTCACCGAGGTACGTTGTTGAGTAGAGTGACAGCCGCCGGGAAGAAGCTGTTCCTGGACCTGCTGGTTCGGCAACGGAGAGACCTGTAGCGCCTCCCGGATGGTAGGAGGGTAAACAGTCCATGGTTGGGGTGAGAGCAGTCCTTGGCGATGCTGAGCGCCCTCCGCAGATAACGCTTGCTTTGGACAGACTCAATGGAGGGGAGCGAGGAACCGGTGATGCGTTGGGCAATTTTCACCACCCTCTGCAATGCCTTCCGGTCGGAGACAGAGCAGTTGCCATACCATACTGTGATGCAGTTGGTAAGGATGCTCTCGATGGTGCAGCGGTAGAAGTTCACCAGGATCTGAGGAGACAGATGGACCTTCTTCAGTCTCCTCAGTCTCCTCAACAAATTCTATAATGTTGTGTTTATCTTATTTGTGTGCTGCATGATAACTCAAATTTCACTGCACCAATTGATGTATGTAGCAATAAATGTCCTTTGTCCTTTCTATATACCAGCATCTGCAGTTCCTTTCTACACAAAATATCAATTAAGTGAATTTGACCTGATGCGTTGGACGTGGCAATGGATGCTGCCCAACCTACTGACTGCTTCTGCCATCTTCTGTTTTGCTGTCACATTTGCAGCACTTGCAGTTAGTTTTGCTCCAACGAATAAAACAGGCTATTGTTCTTTGCAGTTTACAGATGAAATTAACAAAATGAGAGGTAAATGAAATTAAGTTAACAATAAGGAGGAGGTGTTAATCATACCGATGTATAGAAACGGAGGGGCAGCAGGCAAGGTTTTGGTTTCCAGATAGACAATGAGATTCTTCAGCAGTTACTGGATGGCGTTGTTCCAAGAGTTCAGCTCAGATCCAAGCGGTAGCCTCAGATCCAAGCGGACTCACTCAGGTAGCCGGACAGGACCTGAGTGAGTCTTCTCAGTGATGCCTCACTTCATTCAACTGTGCAGTAGACCATTGTGCAAGGAAAGAGACAGTACAGATTGGAAAGAGAAGGACAGTGTCAAGAAAGCAAGTTGCAGAAGCTGAAGAATGGGATAGTCAAACATTTGGCGGAAAAGAGAAAGTAAGGAAAATTAGAAGATACTGAAAATACAGATTTTTTTTTAACATAATGCAGAAACAGGAGGTGGTAGTAATTTGGTCCCTGATGCCTGCTTCACCATTAGATCATTAGCTCAACCCTGCTTTCTTGTACTAACCCACATACTTTGATCCCATTACAACATTTAAAAATAGTGGGCGGCACAGTGGTGCAGCGGTAGAGTTGCTGCCTTATAGCACTGGACTCGATGGGCTGAAGGGCCTGTTTCCATGCTGTATCTCTAAAGTCTATTCCCTTTTGTAGAATATATATCGTGACACACAGCTCTTTCAGCTGGCAAATTTCAAAGATTCACAACTTGCTAAATGGAGAAATGTATTCTCAATTTGTGACTATAACTGCTGATTCTGGACACTGCAGCCAGGGAAAACATCATCTCTGCATCCACTCTGCAAGCTTATCAAGAGTCTTGATACATTTCATTGAGATGACCTCTCAGTTTTATAAACTTCCAAGACTGTAGGCCCAGTTTGCTTAATATCTCCTCATAAAATAAACCCATGATCCAAGGAATCAATTTAGTGAATCTTTATTAAACTACCAGCGATAAGACAGAATTCCTCCTCATAGGCTCCAAAGCCACACTCAGCAAAATCAATAACCCCACTCTCACCATCGACGGCACCACTGTCTCCCCATCTCCCCAGGCCCGCAACCTTGGCGTGATCTTTGATTCCACCCTCTCCCTTGAGCCTCACATCCGCCATGTCATTAAAACCTCCTTCTTTCATCTCCGCAACATCGCCAAACTCAGACCCTCTCTCACACCTCCCGCTGCTGAAAGACTCATCCATGCCTTCATCTCCTCCCGATTGGACTATTGCAACTCACTTCTCCTTGGCATCAGCTTCACCTACATCAACCGACTCCAACTGGTCCAGAACGCAGCCGCCCGACTCATCACCCACACCAAATCCTGGCATCACATCACTCCAGTCCTCAAACAACTTCACTGGCTTCCCATCTCCCACCGGATCACCTACAAAATCCTTATCCTCACCTACAAAGCCCTCCACCATCTGGCCCCCCCATATCTCACTGACCTCCTCTCCCCCTACCAACCCTCACGGTCCCTCAGATCCACATCAGCCGGTCTCCTCTCCATCCACAAGTCCAACCTCTGCAGTTTTGGGGACAGAGCCTTCTCCAGGGCAGCTCCCAGGCTCTGGAACTCCCTCCCCCAACTGATCCGCAATTCCGTGTCTCTCACCATCTTCCAGTCCCGCCTCAAGACCCATCTCTTCACCTCTGCCTATCCTTAGCCCCACGTCCCCCTCCCTTTTCATCTGTGCATTAATTGCCTCATATTGTGTTTTGAATTGAATTCTGTCTACTTTGTGTACTAGTCATGTCTCTACTATTTATTTCATTCCCCTTACATGTTTTTCCTCTACCTGCTAAATTTTTGTAAGGTGTCCTTGAGACTCTTGAAAGGCGCCCATAAATAAAATGTATTATTATTATTATTACTACCTTATCACGTGTTTCTCTCAAATAGGGAGATCAGACTTAAACACAATATTTCAAACCTCATCATTATCTTAAATGGATTCCTCTTGCATTTTTAATAGAGAGGCCCTTATGGTACCTCACATAATTAAAGCAAGTACATCAATAATAACCCAAGCCAATGGCCTCATTTGCTTGCAGAAACAGATTGATGCAACAAGAATTTATACTCACAGAAAAACGTCTCGGAACCCCATGTAGTTATGTACCACTAGCCAGGCTCCAAATCGAAAACATGCTGCATAAGCAAAGAACATCATTGCTTGTGAAAGGCCAAAGGTGATTCCAAAAATGCAAGACTTCTTTTTGGCATTCCTTTGGAAACATAAAAGGGGAAATGGACAATGTTGAGCAATGCGTGGCAATGATTTTAATGCTCTGTATACATTTGATCCAGCGAGATGAAGAATAGGGCTGTAGTTTCATTTAGTGTAGAGATACAGTGCACAAACAGGCCTTTTGGTCCACCGAGTCTGCATCGATCCCCACACATTAACACTACCCTACACACTATGGACAATTTACACTTATTACAAGCCGATTTACCTACAAACCTGTACGTCTTTGGAGTGTGGGAGAAAACTGAAGATCTCAGAGAAAACCCAGTTATGGGGAGAACGTGCAAACGCCGAACAGACAGCACCCGTAGTCGGGTTCGAACCCGGGTAATTGGTGGTTCAAGCGCTGTGAGGCAGCAACTCTACCACTGCACCACCGTGCCGCCATTTCAAATAGGCCCTTCAAGCTTCCATGCATTAGGATCACGGCTGATTAGACTTTAGTAATACAGTGCGGAAACAAACCCTTTGGCCCACCGAGTCCACGCCGACCAGCAAACCCCTTACACAAACACTATCCTGCACACTAGGAACCATTTATAATTTTTTTACCGGAGGCAATTAACCTCCAAACCTCCAAACCTGTACGTCTTTGGAGTGTAGGAGGAAACCGGAGCTCCCTGAAAAAACCACACTGTCACAGAGAAAAAGTACAAATTCCATACAAACAGTAGGGCAGCAACTCTACCACTGTGCTGCCCCTCAGTGATCTATAGGGAGGTTTCACGGCAGTTGCAACGCTACTCCAAATGGAGTACATGCGATGAACTGCAGGTAGGCACTTACCATTGTTTCCAGCGTAGCGGGCCCGTTAAAACCCGCTGAAATTGTCTATTTTTGCGCTGTAAATAATTATGGGAATCGGGATAAGCGTGTGAGACATTTAGCCTACTTCAGAATTCCAAAAGTGAGGAGAAATGACGGTAGATAGAAATGAGAACTGAAGGGACAACAACAGCCAGAGTGCTTGGTGAACATTTGCCGTTTGCTCACTGCATTTCATCAACAGAAAGGCATTATTTGTGTTTTTTCTTGATTCCTTTGGCATCTAAAAAGTTTCAGAAGTGATAAATCTGGCTGTAATTTTTTTTAAATCGCCCATGGTTTTAGTAGGTTTTTACATACAAAATGAAAACGCATCTGAAGAAAAATTTACAGCCAGATTTATCACTTCCGAGAATTTTTAGATACCAATCAAGAAAAGACACAAATAATGCCTTACTGTTGATGAAATGCAGTGAGCAAACGCGATAATTTCCAATATTTTCAATTCCAATATCTGCACGGCCAATGTTTACCAAGCACTTTAGCTGCTGTAGTCCCTTCTGTTCTCGCTTCTCTATACCTTCATTTCGCTTCACTTTTGGAATTCTCAAGTTGGGTACATGTCTCTCACTTACCCCGACTCCCACAATTTTTTTCAGCGCAAAAATTCAACATTTTGCCGGTTTTTAACAGGTAGGAAAGTATGCGTTTCTTGTATTAATAACATATACCGGAAGTGACGGATGTCCTCCAGATGGATTGAGCGGCTCCATGCGTCAAGCCCTATGACCCAGTGACCTTACGTGCAACCCCCCTATACTACCTGATCTACTACCCCAGTGCTATTTTGTGTCACTATCCCCATGTTTCTTGATTCCCTTGATGTCCAGAATGCCATCAATGTGCGTTTTGAACTAATATAATTACTGAGACTCCGCAGAGCCTCCAGGATAGTGAATCCCAAAGACTCGCCATTCACTGAGTGAAGTAATTGCTCCTCTTCTCAATGCTGGATAGTTTAAACTGTGTGCCTTGCTCGACTCCTCAGCCCGGGGAAACATCTTTCCGGCATCCTGAAGTATGCCCTTTTGGAATTTTGTATGTTTCTATTAGATTCTTTTAAACTCTCTAGAATACCATCCCAGTTTTCTCAATCACTCCTCAAACAGCAAACCTGCCATCCCTGGAACCAGTCGAGTGAATCTTTCTTGCATTCCGTCTCGTCCAAGTACAGCCTTTCGTGGATAAAGAGTAAAAAAACAGGACACAATACTCCAGGTGTGAACTCACTGAGGCCCTGTATAATTACAGCCCCTGGGACCCTATAAATCAGTGCCCTATGCACAACTGTATACCCAACTCAATATTGACACAAGGGCAGCACAGTGGTGCAGTGGTAGAGCTGCTGCTACCTTACAGCGCCAAAGACCTGGTTTCAATCCTGAACGGGTGTTCTCTGTATGGAGATTGTACGTTCTCCCTGTGACAATGTGTGTTTTCTCCAGCTGCTTCGGTTTCCTTCCACACTCCAAACTCGTACAGGTTTGCAGGTTAATTGGCTTCAGTAAATGAAAGAAAATTGTCCCTAGTGTGTAGGATAGTGCAAGCGTACGAGGTGATCGCTGGTCGGTGTTGGGCCCGGTGGGCCGAAGACCCTGTTTCTATGCTGTATCTCTAAAGTCTAAAGGCTTAGATCCTGCCCAGTAGTCAACCTTTCAAATAAATCAATATTGAGATTTCTCAAGGCTACCCCCTTACCCTACTGTAGCTCAGCAGTCTGCGTACCATTTGGGGCTATATGTGGATTATCAGCTCAGTATCAAAACTACAGCACCACCCTGTCCCTTTTCCCCTTCAAAATTATTTTTCAAATCATTATCCAAATCCACTTTAAATTATGTCGCTATTCATGGCTCAATTGTCAAATAAAGGATCCAAGGCACAATAACATTTTAGGTAAAAAATATCTTTTAACTTTCTGCTTTATTCTTCTGGCTAATAAGGACCCCCTTTATACCATCAACCAAAAACCAATGGTCTCCTGTTACCTGTATGGAATAGCCATGCTACTTTTGTACATTTGTTCAAATTTTTTCTCTCTTGTTAGAGCTACAACAGTTCGAATGTTTTCAACTGCCTCTGTAGCAATCTGGTGAAGATGAAGAAAACAACGGTTAAATAATGCGGCATAAATGGAATTGCCTACAACACAATAACAGCAGATTTTTCAGAAGTGGGCTTCCAAATCCCAGTCTCAACCATAGAACATATAACAGTACAGCACAGGAATGGCCCTTTGGCTCACAATGTTTGTCCGTACATGATACCAAGTTAAACTGATCGCATCTGCCTGCACATGATCCATATCCCTCTATTCCCTGTACCTATCTAAAAGTCTCCTAAACTACTCGACTAGAACTGCTTGCAATACTCGAAATGCGCTTAATCAAAGTCCTACAGAGCTGTATCATGACTTCCTGACCACTGTATTGAATGCCCCTAGTTATAAAGGCATGCATACCTATCTATATGCGCAACAGGGACAGTCCCCCTAGTCCTCACCTTTCACCCCATCAGCCGTCGCTTACGGCACATAATCCTCTACCTTTCCCCACCTCCAACGGGATCCCACCACTAGCCACATCTTCCCATTTCCACCCTTTTCCGCTTTCAGCAATGACCGTTCCCTCCGCTCATCCCTTCCAACCCAAACAGCCCCCTCCCCAGGTACTTTCCCCTGCACCACCTGTCCTTATACCTCTACCCTCGACTGTCCAAGGACCCAGACAGCCCTTTCAGGTGAGGCAGAGGTTCACTTGCACCTCCTCCAGCCTCATTTACTGTACCCGCTGTTCCAGGTGTGGACTCCTATTTATCGGCAAGACTAAGCGCAGGCTCGGCGATCGTTTTTCTGAACACCTCCGCTCAGTCCGCTTGGACCTACATGATCTCCCGGTTGCTAAACACTTTAACTCCCCCTACCATTCCCACAATGACCTTTCTGTTCTGAGCATCCTCCACTGTCAGAGTGATGCCCAATGCAAATTGAAAGAACACCTCATATTTCGCTTGGGCAGCTTCTAAACATCTAAACCTAAATTTTAGTAGTTACTTAAGTTATGATGTCGGATGGAAGCTGCATATCCAAATCTCGTTACACTTATGTGCAATGACAATAAAAGATATTATTATTATTATTATTATTACATCCCAGCGGTATGAATATGGACTTCAAGCAACCCTTGCTTTCCCGCTCTCTCCACCCCTCCCCATCAGAGTTCTCCGACTAGTTTCACTGTCCTCCTGATCATGGCAGATCATCCACAATCAGTACCCCGTTCCTGCCATCTCCCCATATACCCTGACTCCACTTTCTTCAAGTGCCCTATCTAGCTTTCTCTTGAAAGTATCCAGATAACCTGCCTCCACCACCCTCTTGAGGCAGCGAATTCCACAGAATCGCAACTCTCTGTGTGAAAAAGTGTTTCCTCATCTTTGTTCTAAATGGCTTAGCCCTTATTCTTAAACAGTGGCCCCTGGTTCTGGACTCCCCCAACATCGGGAACATATTTCCTGCCTCTAGCGTGTCCAAACTCTTAATAATCTTATGTTTAGATAAGATCCACTCTCATCCTTCTATATTCCAGAGTATACAAGCCCAGCCGCTCCATTCTCTCAGCATATGACAGTCCTGCCTTCCCGGGAATTAACCTTGTGAACCAACGCTGCACTCCCTCAATAGCAAGAATGCCCTTCCGCAAATTTGAACACTAACTTCCATCCTGTTTTTGCCAAAAGTGGATAACCTCACATTTTTCCACATTAAAATGCATCTGCCATGCACCCTCCCACTCACCCAACCTATCCAAGTCACCCTGCATTCTCATAGCATCCTCCTTATAGTTCACACTGCCACCCAGCTTTGTGTCATCTGCAAATTTGCTAATGTAATCCCTTCATCTAAATCATTAATATATATTGTAAATAGCTACGGTTCCAGCACCGAGCCTTGTGGTACCCAACTAGTCACTGCCTGCCATTCTGAAAGGGACCCGTTAATCCCTACTCTTTTTTTCCTATCTTCCAACCAATTTTCTGTCCATGTCAGCACTCAACCCCCAATACCATGTGCCCTAATTTTGCCCACTAATCTCCTATGTGGGACCTTATCAAATGCTTTCTGAAAGTCCAGGTACACTACATCCACTGGCTCTCCCTTGTCCATTTTCCTAGTTACATCTTCAATAAATTCCTGATTTCCCCTTCGTAAATCGATGCTGACTCGGACTGATCCTCGTCCTGCTATCCAAATGTGCCGCTATTTCATCTTTTATGATTGACTCCATCATCTTCCCCACCACCGATGTCAGGCTAACTGGTCTATAATTCCCTGTTTTCTCTCTCCCATTTTTTGTTTTTAAAGTGGGATAAAATTAGCTACCCTCCAATCCACAGGAACTGATCCTGAATCTATAGAACATAAGTTTTAAAAGAGAGCAGAAAAGATTTAATAGGAAGTCGAGAGTTAACTTTTTTGCACAAAAGGTAGTGGGCATATGGAACGATTGCTGGGAGCAGGTAGTTGAAGCAAATACTATCATAACATTTAAGAGACATTTGGACAGCTAAATGGATAGGATAGGGTTTATAGGGTTGCCCGGGCGGGTGGGACTAGTGCAGATCGGGCATGTTGGTAGGCGTGGGCACGTTGTGTCATAGGGCCAGTATTCACGCAGTATAACTCTCTATGGCTGTGTGGCTTTATTTTACCAACTGTTGCCATATGGTCTCAGACAACCTGGTGGGTGAAGGCGAGAAGAATCTTTTACAGAGATTCCTGCAGACATAACGATCTGGCGGCATGATGGCGCAGTGGTAGAGTTGCTGCCTTGAGTTCGATCCCGACTACGGGCTCTTTCTATACGGAGTTTGTATGTTCTCGCCGTGTCCTCCAACACTCCAAAAACATACAGGTATGCTAGTGTGTTAATTGGCTAGTGTGTGTAGGATAGTGTTAATTTGCAGGGATCGCTGGTCGGTGCGGACTCGGTGGGCTGAAGAGCCGGCTTCCGCGCTGTATCTCTAAAACTAATCTACAATGACCCCACAGCATCCAACCACCAACACTTTCCACAATTTCCAACTCCTGATCTCCATCCGTAATTAGTGATTGGCCTCACAACCTTTCCAGCCTCATAAATGTTTGCTTCAATCTCCCAAGACACCATGCCACCCAGGGCCCTTCCCCTGAACTGCTGTCAACTGCACGCATAAACAAATACTGGGACACAACATACATTGAACAACAAATAAGTATAACTGGAAAAGCACACTCGCCCCAGCATGGTTGTTAAATGGGATGCTACTGAAAAAGAAAATTGCTGGAAACAATGGTCAGGTAGCACTTGTGGAAGGAGCAGCAGTTAATGTTTCAGGTTGCAGATCTTTCATCAGAATTGTGTTAGCTACTGTGTCTGCTTTATTTATCTCCATCCTGTTTTCTCGCAGACCCCATAAATAACAGTGCAGATAAAGGGTCTTGACTGGCCATTTCCCTCCACAGATGCTGCGTGACCCATTTAGTTCTTCCAGCAGTTTTTTTTTCGCTTCAGATTCCTGCACCTGCAGTCTCTTGTGTCTCCCGTAAATTTCTATCTGCTCCAAAAGATACAAAAATACTGTCTGGAGTTAAATCTAATGTTAAATAATGTCCTCAAAATTGTTTACCCCTCTCATAACTCACGCACTTTTCCAGCATTTTCCAGTTCCTCCCGATCCTTGTTGGCATGACCAGTGAGCGCTCGCATCTGTATCACTCCTGAAATTGCCAAGATTGGCACAATGGCTAAGATCAACAGAGTCAGTTGCCAGCCATAGATGAAGGAAATAATAATGGCACATCCAAGATTAGATACATTCTGTGCAACCGTAGCAAGTCTGGCACCGGTAGCCTATAGTAACGACATGAAAACAGCAGGTTGTTATTCATTGACTCATACAAGATTGAACAGGCCCTTCAGTCCAACCGGTCCATGCAGATGATAGGTTTATTATTGTCATGTGTGCCAAGGTACAGTTAAAAGCATTGTTATAAGACGATAAGACATATGAGCAGATTTAGGGCATTCGGCCCATTGAGTGTACTCCTCCATTCAATCATTGCTGATCTAATTTTCCCTCTAAACTCCATTCTCCTGTCTTCTCCTGTAACCTTTGACACCATCACTAATTTATTATTTTATTAATTTAAGTGATTTTTTTATTACAAGCTTGAAAAAAAGTTTTTTAAATATGTGGCAGAAATTGCATGAAGCCAAATATCTGTATATTAGGTAATTTTTAACCTTTTAGTTTCATTGAGTTGAGATACAGCGCAGAAGCAGCCCCTTTGGCCCACTGAGTCCACACCGACCAGCGATCCCTCCACATTAGCACTATCCTATACACCAGGGACAATTGACATTTATATCCCGCCAATTAACCTACAGACCTGTACGTCTTTGGAGTGTGGGAGGAAATCGAAGATCTTGGAGAAAACCCATGCAGGTCTCTGCACAGGCAGCACCCGTAGTCAGGATTGAACCCGGGTCTCTGCTGTTGTAAGGCAGCAACTCTACTGCTGCTCGACTGTGGGGAGACTCTGGATGTACAACTGTTAAAATATGTGTTCAATTATTTTTAATTAATTACCTGAAATCTTACAACTCTTTTCCTTCAAATATTCCTCCATGAGACGAATAGATCGGACACATGTAGTGTGTGTGTGTGTGTGTGTGTGTGTGTGTGTGTGTGTGTGTGTGTGTGTGTGTGTGTGTGTGTGTGTGTGTGTGTGTGTGTGTGTGTGTGTGTGTGTGTGTGTGTGTGTGTGTGTGTGTGTGTGTGTGTGTGTGTGTGTGTGTGTGTGTGTGTGTGTGTGTGTGTGTGTGTGTGTGTGTGTGTGTGTGTCGGTCGATCGATCGATCGATCGATCCAGCTCGAGGTTTTTCAGGCAAGTGCCCACAAGCTTGAAGGTCGAAGACAGTCACTGAAAAGTGATGTTATTGGGACAGGACCTTTTGGGTTGTGTGGGTTGGTTTAAGACCCTGATAATGTCGGGAAGTGGCTGGTTGTGTGGGACTTCAGGCCCAATGGTAACAGTGAGAAGAAGGCATGGCACAGTTAATGGCGATCTTTGATGATAGATGCCATCTTCTTGAGGCAGCACTTTATGTAAGTAATCTCGATAGAGGGGTGGGTTGTGTTTGTTATGGACCGGGCTGAACCAACCACTCTCTGCAGCCTCTTGCTTGCCTGTGTATTGTAATTGTCACATTTATCTAAGTTGTTGATGTATTCGGTAACATGCCAAATCTCTAAATTTGAAAGCAAGTTGAGGCTCTTGAGCTCCTTCTTCATGATTACATCTATATGCTGGGCCCAGGACAGGTTATCCGAGATGTTAATGCACAAATAATGTGAGGCCAAATTCAGCTGGACAGTCATATAACCATATATAACCGTATAACAATTACAGCACGGAAACAGGCCATCTCGGCCCTTCTAGTCCGTGCCGAACACGTATTCTCCCCTAGATTCTCCCCTAGTCCCATCTACCTGCACTAAGACCATAACCCTCCATTCCTTTCCCGTCCATATAACTATCCAATTTATTTTTAAATGATAAAATCGAACCTGCCTCCACCACCTTCACTGGAAGCTCATTCCACACAGCTACCACTCTCTGAGTAAAGAAGTTCCCCCTCATGTTACCCCTAAACTTCTGTCCCTTAATTCTCAAGTCATGTCCTCTTGTTTGAATCTTCCCTACTCTCAGTGGGAAAAGCTTATCCACGTCAACTCTGTCTATCCCTCTCATCATTTTAAAGACCTCTATCAAGTCCCCCCTTAACCTTCTGCGCTCCAAAGAATAAAGACCTAACTTGTTCAACCTTTCTCTGTAACTTAGTTGCTGAAACCCAGGCAACATTCTAGTAAATCTCCTCTGTACTCTCTCTATTTTGTTGACATCCTTCCTATAATTAGGCAACCAAAATTGTACACCATACTCCAGAATTGGCTTCAAAGGTCAAAGGTCAAAAACTTTATTTGCCATTTGTGCTTACACACATAGGAACTCTTGTGCGGTTGTTCAGAGAGTCAAGTCGTCAAATTAAAAAGACACACAGAAAGACACATAATCTATAAAAACATATACTTCTAAAGAAATAAAAAAGAAAGTGCCTAAAACCCTATATAAAGGGGAAAGTGAGAGCATTGTAAATTGCACAAACCCTATATAAAAGTGTCGATTGCTTTGTAAATTGCACAGGCCCAGGAGACAATATAATATGATATAATATGATATGCTATGAGGTAGGTCAGGACATCAGTTCATTTTGTTTTGGCCAAGAGTCTCACTGTGGCAGGGAAGAAGCTCTTAAAAAAGTGTGTTCTGTTTGTGGCGATGCTGTCCGCTCGTCTGTGCCTGAGGTTGTATGTGCAGTTTTTGTGTTTGAGCAGGGAGTGAGCTGGATGTAGTGTGTCTCTGATGATTCTCTCTGCTCTTTTTTGACAGCGCTGTGTGTAGATTGTGTCCATGGAGGGGAGTTCCGTCCTGATAATCCTCTCTGCAGTCTTTATGACTCTTTGCAGAGCCTTCCTCTCTGTCTGTGTGGTGTTTCCATACCACACCGTGATGCCTGTGGTGAGGATGCTCTCTATCAGTCCTTTGTAGACCTGGGTGAGAGGGCTACAGTGCAGACCAGCTTTTCTGAGCAGCCTGATGAAGTACAGTCTCTGCTGGGCTTTTTTCACTGTGGCAGCAGTGTTCAAAGTCCAGTTCAGATCTGATGTTACTTGTAGTCCCAGGTATCTGTAACTGTCAGCCCTCTCCACCACAGTCCCCTTGATGATGAGGGGCTGCAGGGGGGGTGGATTTTTTCTGAAGTCCATTATTATTTCTCTTGTCTTGTCTGTGTTGAGGCTTAGGTCGTTCACCTCACCATAGGCAAGAATGTCGTTCACCAGACTCCTGTAGCCCGACTCGTCCCCCCCCTTGATGAGGCCCAGGATGGTGGTATCATCCGCATACTTAATAATGATGGTATTTTCCTGGGTGGAGACACAGTCGTGTGTGTACAGGGTGAAAAGTTTGGGACTGAGACAGCAGCCTTGTGGTGATCCTGTGCTGACGGTGAGCTCTGCAGACACCCTCCTTCCCATCCTCACCACCTGTGGTCTTTCAGTCAGGAAATCCAAGATCCAGTTGCAGGTGGGAGTCGG
The DNA here is from genome assembly GCF_010909765.2 of Amblyraja radiata. Taxonomy (NCBI): domain Eukaryota; kingdom Metazoa; phylum Chordata; class Chondrichthyes; order Rajiformes; family Rajidae; genus Amblyraja; species Amblyraja radiata. The sequence continues at coordinate 106,656,897 of NC_045957.1, forward strand.
GACGCCGAGGTCTGTCAGCTTCTCAGTCAGCCTGCCCGGGCGAATGGTGTTAAAAGCCGAGCTGTAATCCAGGAACAGCGTTCTGACGTATGTTCCTCTGCTGTCCAGGTGTTGCAGGATGTGGTGTAGAGCAATGGCCACTGCGTCGTCCACTGAGCGGTTGGGGCAGTAGGCGAACTGGAGTGGGTCGATCGTGCCCGGGACCATGTGATTGATGTGTGTGAGAACCAGTTTTTCTAGACACTTCATGGCAACTGCCGTGAGTGCCACTGGCCTGAAGTCATTCAGGGTGGATGGGTTTGTTTTTTTTGGAACTGGTACAATGGTGGAAAATTTAAAAATACGGGGGACCGCTGCTTGGTTTAAAGACAGATTGAAGATGTCTACATACACTCCAGTGAGTTGTTCTGCACAGGCCTTCAGAACTTTAGGAGGGACGCCATCTGGTCCCACAGCCTTGTGGGGGTTCACCTGCCTCAGAGCTTTCAGGACCTGTGTGGGTGTCACCTGAAAGACAGTGTCCGTGGGGTTGCAGGGGGCTTTTGAGGGGATGTCTGTGTTCAGTCTGTCAAACCTGGTGTAGAAGGTATTAAGGCTGTCTGGGAGGGTGACATCCTGGGGGTCTGTGGTTGGTACTGTTTTCTTGTAGTTTGTGACTGCTTGGATTCCCTGCCACATACTGCGTGTGTTGTTACTTAGGTAAAAGCTTTCAATTTTTTGGGAATAAGCCCTCTTTGCAGCTCTGATGGACTTCTGTAGCTCGTACCGGGCTTTCTTGTACTCCCTCTGATCTCCTGACTTAAAAGCTTCCTGCCTTTTCCTGATCTTCTGTTTTATGTTTCCATTGAACCAAGGTTTCTGGTTTGGAAACACACGCACAGTTCTGGGAGGGGCACATATAGATGTGCACCAGCTGATGTAGTCACTCACAGCCTCTGTGTATTCATGAATGTCATCTGTGGCCACCTTAAAGATGTTCCAGTCTGTAGCCTCTAAACATCCCTGCAGGCTAGCCTGTGCACTGACCGTCCAGGTGTTAACAGTTCTGACTGTGACTGGCTGTGCCTTAAGCCTCTTGGTGTAGGTGGGCTTGAGCCGAATTGCCAGGTGGTCAGACTTGCCGAAGTGGGATATTGGTTCAGCTATAAAAGCATTTCTGATATTACTGTAGCAGTGGTCCAGTATCTTATTTCCTCTAGTTGGGAAAGTCACAAACTGATACAGTTTTGGTATGTTTTTCTTGAGGTTGCAATGATTAAAGTCTCCCAGAATAATAAAAGCAGCATCAGGATATTTGTTTTCATGCTCATTGATCATGTCGTGTAGCTCCCTGAGTGCAGCCTCTTCTTTGGCGGAAGGGGGAATATACACGACACTAACAATAATACATTGCAGTTCTCTGGGTAGATAAAACGGCCGTAGCTTCACAGTTAGATACTCCACATTCTCAGAGCAAGATTTAGAAATAAGCTTACAGTCGGTACACCAGGTTTGTTTGACGAGGACGGCCGTTCCTCCGCCGCGGGTCTTGCCGCTGTCCGCTGCGCTCCGGTCCTCCCTGAAGGCCGTGTAGCCGTCTGGTGTTATCGCCTCGTCGGGTGTCCTTTCCCCCAGCCATGTTTCACAGAAGCACAGCATGGAGCAGTCCTGTAAGTCCCTCTGCGTGGAGATCCGAGCATGGAGCTCATCCATCTTATTTACCAGAGACTGGACGTTAGCAAACAGTATGACCGGGAGGGCTAACCTTCCACTGCTAACCAAGTGCCGGAGTCGTCGTTCGGCCCCTCCCCGTCTGCCGCGTCTCTGCCTGGGCCTGTCGTTGTCCGGGTGTCGGCCTAGCGTCGAGTCGCCGTAGCGTATTAGCTCAGGGTAGGGGTTAAACGTGCTCGGGTCTAAATGTCCAAAAGGACTGCACTCTCTCAGCCGTAGTAGGGTCGCCCGGTCATAGACGTCGTTTGCTGACCATGCTGTTACCGTAGTATGGCACAAAATAACAAGAGACAGACAAAAAAGCAGGTTGACTCTGAGAGCTCCGCGACGTCGCCCTCTCAGGAGCGCCATCTTGATTGATGCCTTGTACAATTTTAACATTACATCCCAACTTCTATACTCAATGCTCTGATTTATAAAGGCCAGCACACCAAAAACTTTCTTTACCACCCTATCTACATGAGATTCCACCTTCAGGGAACTGTGCACAGTTATTCCCAGATCCCTCTGTTCAACTGCATTCTTCAATTCCCTACCATTTACCATGTACGTCCTATTTTGATTTGTCCTGCCAAGATGTAGAACCTCACACTTATCAGCATTAAACTCCATCTGCCATCTTTCAGCCCACTCTTCCAACTGGCATAAATCTCTCTGTAGACTTTGAAAATCTACTTCATTATCCACAACACCACCTATCTTAGTATCATCTGCATATTTACTAATCCAATTTACCACACCATCATCCAGATCATTGATGTACATGACAAACAACAGTGGACCCAACATAGATCCCTGTGGCACCCCACTAGTCACTGGCCTCTAACCTGACAAACAGCCATCCACCATTACCCTCTGGCATCTCCCATTCAGCCACTGGTGAATCCATCTTGCTACTCCACCATTAATACCCAACAATTGAACCTTCTTAACCAACCTTCCATGAGGAACCTTGTCAAAGGCCTTACTAAAGTCCATATATACAACATCCACTGCTTTACCCTCATCAATTTCCCGAGTAACCTCTTCAAAAAATTCAAGAAAATTAGTCAAACATGACCTTCCAGGCACAAATCCATGTTGACTGTTCCTAATCAGACCCTGTCCTTTCTTGTGCTGCACTCTTCTGAGATTACCTTCAGCAGTTAGTTAGATTTCATCAGATTAAGATTCATATAATTGATAGGGTTTGCTAATACCATCTGAATTCTTATGGATACCTACCCCCTTAACTTGAGATGCATCATTTGCAAGTCTGGTCGTTAACGCTCCGGTACTGTTTTTCGAATCATCATACCAGCTAATATCCTAAAAAAGTACACATCAATTAATTAGTTTCATTTTTTCACTAGTGGGAGTGTCTAGAACTAGAGATCATAGCCTCAGAATTAAAGGACATTCCTTTAGGAAGGAGATGAGACGATATTTCTTTAGTCAGATGGTGGTGTATGTGTGGAATTCTTTGCCACGTGAGGCTGTAGAGTCCATGTCAGTCGATATTTTTAAAGGCACAGATAGATAGATTCTTAATTAGTGCAGGTGTCAGAGGTTATGGGGAGAAGGCAGGAGAATGGGGTTAAAAGGGAGAGATAGATCAGCCATGATTGAATGGCAGAGTAGACTGGATGGTCCTAATGGCCAAATTCTACTCCTATTCCTTACGACCTTATTTATGCACTTATAAATGAGAGATGGTCATCAGACTCCAAAACACGAGTTATATTTATTTTGTTGGGAATGCTTAGAAATATACTTGGAAGTGGAATGTTATTCGCACATGTACAGAGATATAGTGAAAAAACTTTGTTTACTGCCATTGAGACAAGTCGTACCGGGCATAATACGTCAAGGTAATGTAAAAGAGAGAAAAAAGAAAACAGACTATAGTGTTACAAATGTCAATTGAGATAAAGAGTTTTTTTAAACTACAAAATGGATATTGAAATCTAATTAATTCTGAAATCTGCATAGATCCGCAAGGCTCAATGCACATTGCTAATGTAAATGATGATGAATGCAAACAATCAAAGCCAGTTGAATATTTTCTTATATATGGTCACTCTGAGACAGACTAATTTATTTGTCATTAGTGCAGAATCAGATTAAAATCCCTCCCTCTCACTTTTACTTACTAGATACCATGCCTCCACACTCTCAGTCCTGATGCAGTATCTTAACCAGAAATATTAATAATCCTACCACAGTTGACAACTCCAACAGATGTTAGAAAGTTGCACCATACACATTTCACATGGTCACTCCAACTGACATAGAGAATGATCGTGTTACCAAAAGGAGTTCACACAATTCTGAGGTAATCAACTGCTCCAATCATTTTCAATGATCTTGAGCAATGAGGGCTGCCCCCTGATTCTGTTAATATTGGCCAATTAGAGGTATTATAAAATGGAGGATCTTTGCATTTGCAGGGCCTGCTAGGCCTCTTTCTGTGAAAAGTTACAAGCTGTGAGCCGGTGCCACAAAGTCTGAACTCTAGATGAATATTCAAAATGAGGTGAGTTCCAGATGTCCTCTCCTTTGTTAAAATGTATAAGGACTTTTGCAGAGGAGCTCAGAGGTGTTGCAAATGCATAGTCAGGATTGGCCAAATAAGGGGGAGTTGGGAACGACAGATGGCACAATAGGCTAAGTGTTCGGCTGGCAACCGGAAGGTAGCTGGTTCGAATCCCGCTTGGAGTGCATACTGTCGTTGTGTCCTTGGGCAAGACACTTCACCCACCTTTGCCTGTGTGTGTCCTTGGGCAAGACACTTCACCCACCTTTGCCTGTCTGTATGGAAGTAATTGTGTGAAGCACTTTGGGGTCAATGCAAGTTGACTAAAAATGTGCTATATAATTAAAAAAAAAAAAAAAAAAAAAAAATACTGTTAATAATGTTGCAATGTGTTTGTACTGCTGTTTGATGATTGGTTGAAGTGTGAAACCTTGTTTGAATTGTTTATACAACCTGGGAAAAATGTGGTTAACTGACTTCCTTCCAGAAGCTTCTGTAGAAACATTGTAATGGGGTACCTTGTAATTGGGTTAGGGAACTGTCAATAACAGTTTAATGTCATCGATATCTGTGATTGGTTTGTAGAGGCTGCCACCCCCATCTAGTTTTGCGCCACAGGGTCCGATGACCTATAAAGAGTGAACCCCACGAGGATCGGGGTCAATCTTCTGGAGGGGCGCATTGGACTGCGTAACCTTTTGGAGGTGTCTGCTTGCACGAGGCTGAAGGGCTTGAACAAGCAAAGACAAGTATTGGACCCGTGGTGGTTAGGTATTGTATAGCGAGTTCGTTATTGTTGGAAAGAATAAAGAATAGTGATCTGGTGCATGACTCAGTGTTTTACTGAACTTGACTAAGGGGGGTAAGCTCTAGGAGCATAATTACAATTCCAGTCCATGAGGATTGATTCCAATACAATCTTCAGCAACTGATGCAGAGCACACAAAATGAGAGCCACAGAATAACCCAACAAAACCCCAAGGTGCCTGAGCAGAGGATTTATAATGGACCTGGAGATGCACCTTAATGCACTCCATATTCTTCACTTTGACACGACTTATGGAGACCTCTACAATCTCATGGATATCATGACAGGAGGAGTTGGAGAATGTAAAGGAAGAGGTGGATCAGGCAAGAGGTAGCACAAAGGCACTCTCCATGGGCACACGACAGGAACCAGGTTAATCAACTGATTTCAAATAAGAAGCAGAGCTATCCACAACACAGCTGAATCATCTTGAATAAACTCCTTAAAAAGTAAAATAAATACTTTGAATTTTGCGATAGCAGAAATCAGATTCAGATTCAGATTCAACTTTCATTGTCATTGTCATTGTCAGTGTACAGTACAGAGACAACGAAATGCAGTTAGCATCTCCCTGGAAGAGCGCCATAGAATATGATTTCAATAAATAAATCTATTTACATGCATAGAGTCATAGTGTTTTTCCTGTGGGAGGAGTGTCGGGGGGGGGGGTGGGGGGGGTGTGATTGGCAGTCACCGAGGTACATTGTTGAGTAGTGTGACAGCCGCAGGGAAGAAGCTGTTCCTGGACCTGCTGGTCCGGCAACGGAGAGACCTGTAGCGCCTCCCGGATGGTAGGAGGGTAAACAGTCCATGGTTGGGGTGAGAGCAGTCCTTGGCGATGCTGAGCGCCCTTCGCAGACAACGCTTGCTTTGGACAGACTCAATGGAGGGGAGCGAGGAACCGGTGATGCGTTGGGCAATTTTCACCACCCTCTGCAGTGCTTTCCGGTCGGAGACAGAGCAGTTGCCATACCATACTGTGATACAGTTGGTAAGGATGCTCTCGATGGTGCAGCGGTAGAAGTTCACCAGAATCTGAGGAGACAGATGGACCTTCTTCAGTCTCCTCAGGAAGAAGAGATGCTGGTGAGCCTTCTTGACCAGAGTTGAGGTATTGTGGGTCCAAGAGAGGTCATCGGAGATGTTGACCCCCAGGAACCTGAAGCTGGAAACACGTTCCACCTCCATCCCGTTGATGTGGATGGGGGTGTGCGTGCTGCCCCTAGACTTCCTGAAGTCTACAATGAGCTCCTTGGTCTTCTTGGAGTTAAGGGCCAGGTTGTTGTCAGCGCACCATGCTACTAGGAGCTGGACCTCCTCCCTATAGGCCGGCTCATCGTTGTTGCTGATGAGGCCAATCACCGTTGTATCATCTGCATACTTGATGATGGTGTTAGTACCATGAAAAGGTGTGCAGTTGTAGGTGAAGAGGGAGTAGAGGAGGGGGCTCAGCACACAGATCCTAAGATGTTGTCCGTTAAAGGGAGTGACGGTGATAATTTCTGAGAGTTTCATTGTCATTCCTACTGCAAAATTCTTCACTGAAAAATATGTGGAAACATTTCACTATTTAATTTAGTTTGGAGCAGGTGTCGACAACCTTGTTCTGCATGGGGGCCAGGACTCAGGTTGTGAGCGGATGGCAGGCCACATCTATCACGTGTACACATGGATCCCGCCCCCCATCCTGCCGCGGATAGCAGGCATGAAATTACGTGTTCACTTAGATCCCGCCCCTTCGAGGACGCTACCCGGAGCACCGGCCCCTAGTTACAGGCGCACACGAACATGGCGTACCTGCGGACCATTGCTTTGGCTCTGTCCTGAAGGCGGTGGCTCAAGTATTCATACTCACTCGTCCACGGCATATTGACAACCTCGATCCCGACAGAAAAGCCCAGACACAGTGCGTGGCCGTGCTGGCGGCTTTGCGCAGGATGCGGTACAGCCAGAACTCGGCGGTCGGCTGCACTCGACGGCTCCGCCATTGCGGCCGCCAGCGCAGGCCACCTTGCGTCACTGCGCCTGGGCGCCGCCGCCTCTGCCGTGGGAGGTACCATAGTTTAGAGATACAGCGTGGAAACAGGCCCTCCGGCCCACCGGGTCAACGCCAACCAGCTATCCCCACATACTAACACTATCCTACACCCATTAGAGACAATTTTAACTTTTACCAAATCAATTAACCTGTACGTATATGGAGTGTGGGAGGAAACCGAAGATCTCGGGGAAAACCCACGCAGGTCATGGGGAGAACATACAAACTCCGTACAGACAACATCCGTAGTCGGGATTGAACCTGGGTTTCTGGCGCTGCATTCGCTGTAAGGCAGCAGCTCTATCGCTGTGCCACTGTGCCGCCCTGATTTGCTTGATTCAGTTGAAGAATAAGCTAATTTTACTTTTCTCATTTACAAAGTAAAAAACCACAAAATAAGTGAAATATTTAATTATATATTGCAAATTAATAAAAGTTAGAAAGCTTGTTAATAAATTACTTTTACCTGTCGCATCATCGCCTTAAAGGCCATGGATCGTAGCCTCAGAGTCAGTGTCTCACCAGACTTACCAAATGTGAATCCCTGTCAACAAAGATAACACGAGGATGGTGAAAGTACAATTATTGGCACCAAAATCAATCTTGAAGCTCGTCAGCTTAAATGAAATACCACTGGCATGAAAAATTAACTGTTTCCACAGTTATATCTGCTCCCTTCCTCCACCCCCCTTTTGTAGCATTTCCGCTTTTCATTTAAAATGAGGAAAGACGCTAAAATCTTGGGGAGATTGCACAAGAATTCTGAAAGAACTAAAAGTCCAGGAAACAAGCATTTGTGGACCATGGGAGTGTGCATGCCACCAATATCCCTTGAGCTACTGCTACTTGCTTTTATAGAAACATAGAAAATAGGTGCAGGAGTAGGCCATTTGGCCCTTCGAGCCTGCACCGCCATTCAATATGATCATGGCAGATCATCCAACTCAGTATCCTGTACCTGCCTTCTCTCCATACCCCCTGATCCCTGTAGCCACAAGGGCCACATCTAACTCCATTTTAAATATAGCCAATGAACTGGCCTCAACTACCTTCTGTGGCAGAGAATTCCAGACTCACCACTCTGTGAAAAAATGTTTTTTTCATCTCAGTCCTAAAAGACTTCCCCCTTATCCTTAAACTGTGACCCCTTGTTCTGGACTTCCCCAACATCGGGAACAATTTTCCTGCATCTAGCCTGTCCAACCCCTTAAGAATTTTGTAAGTTTCTATAAGATCCCCCTCAATCTTCTAAATTCTAGTGAGTACAAGCCGAGTCTATCCAGTCTTTCTTCATATGAAAGTCCTGACATCCCAGGAATCAGTCTGGTGAACCTTCTCTGTACTCCCTCTATGGCAAGAATGTCTTTTGAGTTTAGTAATGCCACTACAGAGGCATCCTTCACTGGGATAATTCCTTCACTGGGAAGCCTCAGGATCCATCCACTGTTCTTCCAGAAGAATAATCCATTGAGATTTTCAGGATCACAGTGACCAGGATTGCAGGATCCCTTAAAATTTCTGACTTGCAAATCGGTTTATGGAACGAGCTGGCAGAGAAGGTAGTTGAAGCAGGGACTATCGCAACGTTTGAGAAATAATTGGACAGGTACATGGATAGGACAGGTTTAGAGGGATATGGACCACACGTAGGCAGGTGGGACTGGTGTAGATGGGACCTGTTGGTCGATGTGAGCAAGTTGGGCTGAAGAGCCGTTCTACGCCGTATGACATTTGAAATGATAGGCTTTCTTTCTCATACCAGCTGTTTCCTTTATTCTTGAGCTCCTTTAGAATGTATATATATTTTTAAGAGGTTTTGACCACAACTCATATAAGGGAATTAGTTTTGATTATTGGGGTGCTGACCATTAGACAACAAAATGTAGGAACATTAAAAAAACCCAGCTTAATTGGCTTTTTGTGCCCTCCCCATCCTTTAGTAAGACCACAGCCTATCTTTTATTTTGACAATATCTAAAATTCTAATAATCTCTGTTTTAAATTATTCAACAACTGATTCTCCACAGCCCTCCAGAGTAGAGAATTCCAAAAATTCACCATCTTATGGGTGAAGATTTGCCTCTGCATCTTTATTCTGAAAGACCAACCCTTTACTGCGAGTCAGTGACCCTAGTGAGCGTGTAGGTTTATTTTGAGAGGGCAAAGATTTAAAAGAGAATTAAGAGGCAATCTGCTTAAGACGTGGAAGGTGGGTGTGTGGAACATGCTGCCAGAGGAGGTGGTAGAGGTCTAATTATGAAGTTTAAAAGATATTTGGACAAGTACATGGATAGAAAAGGTTTAGGGGGATATTAGTGACCAGCTCAGTTAGGCATCTTGGTTGGCAAGGATGAGCTGGGCAGAAGAGCCTTTTCCCAGACTGTAAAACTCTATAGTTCTATGATTCAATGACCCCCGGTTTTAGATAGGTCAGCAAGGGGAAACATCAAATAATTCTGTACTTTTCAATAGGTCACATCTCTCGCTCTTCTAAACACAAGGGAATTGATTGGAATTAGTCCAATCGCTACCTTAGGTGTCCACAATAAGCAAACCGAACCCTGCCCACCCAAAACAGTAATCTCCTTTAACATGGAAATTTGCGCTCCAAGCCAAAAATAGTGCCCAGTTCTCTTTAAAAGCCATCTACATAACGCCATCTCAAGCCTGGACAGTTTTGAACCAATCTGCTTTATCTCTCCAAAGAGATCCGTCTGATGAACATTCACTGTACACACTCTATTGCACAACTTTGGACCGTGGGAACCACCCATTCACCTGGTATTGGGCATAGTGCTTTTGATTTAAAATAAGCAAGATATAATGTTGCAAAGAGAGGAGGTTTGCAATTGAGGATCTTGCATTGCTCAAGGCATTTGGACTAACTTTATTTTTGTGGGTCGCAGAATAGCATTTCTACTTAAAAAGATAGGTCAACACTCCAGTAATCCTTTCCGGTCCAGCTTTTAGACAGCATTGCAGATTCTGAACAGTCCCAACGTTTAAGACAACTGGGACATTATTTATGGCTTGGAGCACGTATTTCCATGTTAAAGGAGATTACTGTATCTAACAGTTTGGGATGGTCGGGTGTGGGGGAGCTAATTGCGGACACTGAGGATAGGGACTGGGATCATTTCAACACTTCTGCTGGTAGAAGAGTTCTACATTATCAACCCCATTTTAAGACACCCCTACTTCAATAACAGCAGGCAGAAACTCTGAAATTATATCCCAGTCTTTCGATGGTATAAGCAAATGCGGATTTAATCAATAACAAATAAAACCAAGTGCATGACCCATGCAAGTTTTGCTCCTGCAGTTTGTGATGTTATCTAAACCTTTCAGCTTTGTTACCCACTCCATCCAGTACCTCACTTATTGAGCATAAGGTTCTTTAGCACGTACCTGAATAAAAAAAGTAACAAAGGAGATACCTCCTATTGCTAAGAAAAGTAGGGAATACAACGTAGCCTGACGACGTACAACATTCTTGTCTGTGTTCGCAAAAACCTGTGTGGGTTAAAAGAAATATAATCAACTAGTGATTGTGAAAATAAAAGAACATAAGAAATAGTCTGATGATGTTCCGAGCCCAAAACTAAACATAGAGGTGGACAAAATCATGAAATGAACAAATCGTGCAGATGCACAGAGTCTCTTGCCCCAAGTAGGGGAATCGAGAACCAAAGGACATGGGTGTAAGGTGAGGGGGGGAAATATTTAATAGGAACCTGAGGAGTACCATTTTCACACAAAGGGTGGTGGGTGAAAGGAATAAGTTGCCGGAGAAGGTAGTTGAGGCAGGTACCTTTGCAACTTTAAGAAACATTTAGACAGGTACACGGTTAGGACAGGTTTAGAGGGATATGGGCCAAATGCAGATAGGTGGGACTGGTATGGGTGGGGCACATTGGCTAGTGTGGGCAAGTTGGGTCAAAGGGCCTGTTCCCATGCTGTAAGACTCTATGACTCTGCTCATGTTCTCGAGTGACACGGCCTGACCTGCATTTTGTGCCTTTCATTGGTAAACCAGCAATTGCAGTTCCTTATTTCCAAATAGGATGAGGAGCAGGTTGTCCAGGCTCTCCTAGCCTGCTTGGCCACTGGTAAAGAACATGGCTCATCTGCAACCTCAGATTCAGTTGCCACTTGGCCATTTGCCACTTGTCATTAACCAAATATTTTTTAATTCTTTCAATGTAAAGAAATTTGGAGATTTGTGCTATGAATGAACACAATGACTGAGCCTTTATAGCAGATCCAAGATGGAGAAATCCAAAGGTTCACAACCCTGAGTGAAATAAAAATCTCATCTCAGTCCTAAAATGACCTTCACCTCATTTTCCAAACTCTGCCCCTAATGTTGGGCTCCGCAGCCAGATGAAACATATTTTCTACATCGAGACGGTCAAGCCTTTTACAAAATTTTGTATATAATCCTACTTATTTTGCTGAACTGGAGAATATAGTCCTAGTTTACTCAATTTCTCCTCAAGCAGCGAACATGCCATCCTTGGCACCGTTCAGGAAATCTTTGCTACACTCCCTCCCAGGCACTCCAGTGAATAATTCTGAAATGTTCTCTTTCTCACCCGAATCTTGATTCTCTTCATTCATCCACCAGATTTTGCATGACTCTGTGAAGGTGGATGCCAAGTATTTATTTAATTCAGCTGCTCAGTTGCTTTGGCAAGTAAGGTAAAAGTAAATCCGAAGGGTTTCTACCGCTATATTAATAGCAAAAGGATAACGAGGGATAAAATTGGTCCATTAGAGAGTCAGAGTGGCCAACTATCTGCAGAGCCAAAAGAGATGGGGGAGATATTGAACAGTTTCTTTTCTTCGGTATTCACCAAGGAGAAGGATATTGAATTATGTGAGGTAAGGGAAACAAGTAGAGTAGCTATGGAAACTATGAGGATCAAAGAAGAGGAAGTACTGACACTTTTGAGAAATATAAAAGTGGATAAGTCTCCAGGTCCGGACAGGATATTCCCTAGGACATTGAGGGAAGTTAGTGTAGAAATAGCAGGGGCTATGGCAGAAATATTTCAAATGTCATTAGAAACGGGAATAGTGCCGGAGGATTGGCGTACTGCGCATGTTGTTCCATTGTTTAAAAAGGGGTCTAAGAGTAAACCTAGCAATTATAGACCTGTTAGTTTGACGTCAGTGGTGGGCAAATTAATGGAAAGAATACTTAGAGATAATATATAAGCATCTGGATAAACAGGGTCTGATTAGGAACAGTCAACATGGATTTGTGCCTGGAAGGTCATGTTTAACTAATCTTCTTGAATTTTTTGAAGATGTTACTCGGGAAATTGATGAGGGTAAAGCAGTGGATGTTGTGTATATGGACTTCAGTAAGGCCTTTGACAAGGTTCCTCATGGAAGGTTGGTTAAGAAGGTTCAATGGTTGGGTATTAATGGTGGAGTAGCAAGATGGATTCAACAGTGGCTGAATGGGAGATGCCAGAGAGTAATGGTGGATGGTTGTTTGTCAGGTTGGAGGCCAGTGACGAGTGGGGTGCCACAGGGATCTGTGTTGGGTCCACTGTTGTTTGTCATGTACATCAATGATCTGGACGATGGTGTGGTAAATTGGATTAGTAAGTATGCAGATGATACTAAGATAGGTGGGGTTGCGGGTAATGAAGTAGAGTTTCAAAGTCTACAGAGAGATTTATGCCAGTTGGAAGAGTGGGCTGAAAGATGGCAGATGGAGTTTAATGCTGATAAGTGTGAGGTGCTACATCTTGGCAGGACAAATCAAAATAGGACGTACATGGTAAATGGTAGGGAATTGAAGAATGTAGGTGAACAGAGGGATCTGGGAATAACTGTGCACAGTTCCATGAAAGTGGAATCTCATGTAGATAGGGTGGTAAAGAAAGCTTTTGGTGTGCTGGCCTTTATAAATCAGAGCATTGAGTATAGAAGTTGGGATGTAATGTTAAAATTGTACAGGGCATTGGTGAGGCCAATTCTGGAGTATGGTGTACAATTTTGGTCGCCTAATTATAGGAAGGATGTCAACAAAATAGAGAGAGTACAGAGGAGATTTACTAGAATGTTGCCTGGGTTTCAGCAACTAAGTTACAGAGAAAGGTTGAACAAGTTAGGGCTTTATTCTTTGGAGCGCAGAAGGTTAAGGGGGGACTTGATAGAGGTTTTTAAAATGATGAGAGGGATAGACAGAGTTGACGTGGAAAAGCTTTTCCCACTGAGAGTAGGGAAGATTCAAACAAGGGGACATGACTTGAGAATTAAGGGACTGAAGTTTAGGGATAACATGAAGGGGAACTTCTTTACTCAGAGAGTGGTAGCTGTGTGGAATGAGCTTCCAGTGAAGTTGGTGGAGGCAGGTTCGTTTTTATCATTTAAAAATAAATTGGATAGTTATATGGATGGGAAAGGAATGGAGGGTTATGGTCTGAGCGCAGGTATATGGGACTAGGGGAGATTATGTGTTCGGCACGGACTAGAGGGGTCGAGATGGCCTGTTTCCGTGCTGTAATTGTTATATGGTTATATGGTTATTTGTCATTTTCTCACTTCATATTATAAATTGTATTGTTTCGTTCTGTAAAGAGCCCTAATTTTTTTTAATTCTTTATGCATGTCTCCTTGCTTTCCCTTGCATCGATCAAGACGACAGTAGACGGCAGACTAGAAATTGAGATGGATAATGGGTGGAGAGGATGGGAAGGGTGCATGGTAAATGGTCATAGTGGAGGGGGGTAGGCTGTATTGGTGCACATCCACAGCATGACTGTTGGAGGAGGCCGGAACTACAATCTCAATGGAGAGGAACTGCTGTCACCATCCATAACCAGTGTAGACAGGGGGTGGGTGGATGGAAGGCGTTAAGATACTCGAGAGAGAGATCTTTATTCCTGCACTGTACTCCTGGCAGGACTGCTCAATTTTCTTGCCCTTAAGTAATGGTGAAGCAGGTTTGAACAGAAAGAGACCATTACAGTGCCTTTGGCAGATACAGGACCAAAATCACATATGTAGCATCTAAGGGAACACTGGATGTCACAGAAGGCTGTGGAAGTCAATGGATATTTATAAGGCACAGATTGATAGATTCTTGATGAGTACGAGTGTCGGGGGTTATGGGGAGAAGGCAGGAGCAGGGACGGATTTACCTATAAGCTAAACAAGCTTAAGCTTAGGGCCTCGAGGTCTAGGGGGCCTCCGGCCAAGGCAGGACACCTACCGTTCAATTCTGGGCGGGCTCTATCTAGAGTTCAACTCTATCTCTCTCTCTCTCTCTCCATCTCCCCCCGCTATCCGTGTCCGGGCCGCTGGGCTCCGCTCACTCCTCATCCGCCGGCACGGCAGGCCGCCTTGCACATGCGCATTGCTGCAGCCTGCACGTCCTCCCCCTGCACATGCGCACAACCACGGCCAGCACATCATCGGCCGCTCTGTGCATGCGCATTGCAACGGCAACTGGTCGGCGCTGGGCACTTTCTCCCTCGCTTTGAATTGTGTGAGATTTGGCCGCCATGGCTGTCCGGTCGCTGCCTCGCCGCCAGTGCTGAAAACCAACGCGGAGGGGGCCTCACAAATGGAACAGCTTAGGGCCTCTCTTCATCTAAATCCGGCCCCTGGGCAGGAGAATGGGGTTGAGAGAGAAAGATAGATCAACCATGATTGAATGGCGGTGTAGATTTGATGGGCCAAATATTAATATATCTGGCCCTGGGGATTTATCGGCCTAATTCTGCTCCTATAACTTATGGACGTCACTGTCCATATCTGGATTATAGACCATATTTAACAATGTTAAAAGATAGAATAAAGGAACTGCAGATGTTGGTTTACGCAAAAGGACACAAAGTGCTGGAGTACGTCAGTGGGTCAGGCAGCATGCCTGGCGAGCAGGGATAGGTGGTGTTGAGTCGGGATCCTTCTTCGCACCCAGTGTGATGAAGGATCTCGACCCGAAACGTCACCTCTCCGTGTCCTCCAGAGATGCTGCCTGACCCACTGAGTTACTCCAGCACTTTGTGTCCTTTATAACAATGGTAAACTTACCCCGATAATCTCTGAAAAAATTATGGCAAAGGCAGGCTGCACGATCCCATTTATAACGGCACAGAAAGTTCCTATTAATAGATAAGGCCATTCCTTTTTGTTCATCTTGAGGACCCTAAAAAAGGACACGTTGGGTAGATCCTCATCCTGAAAAATAAAATATTTCATTATGTGTTGTGACATGGAATGTCATTTCAAAATACTCCTTTCATACCTTGTTATTTCAAAATGTAAGAATTAATTCATAACTTCAGGATGAAAAATCAATGAACAGTAATTCTGGTTTCACATTGCAGAATGACAAAGAGAATCAATTCCACTAATTTACAGATTAGATATTACATAAATATTAACAATAGTTTAAATGGCAAAATTTATGATATCAATGAGTGGATCATAAACAGCAGAACCAATATTTAAAGACACAGCAGGAACTGCAGATGCTTGAACCAATATTTACATTTGCTTCACCTCCCTACATTCCGAGAGTCAGCTACATAAGCAGAGTGACAGCATTTGCTGTTGATGTAAAGACGAGATGTGGGAGATGCTGGAGCTTGGAAATAAAAACAGAAAATGCTGGCAATGCTCAGCAGGTCAGGCAGCACCTGTAGGGTTGGAAGCAGGAAGTAATGCTTCATGTTGACCTTTAGCATTCACTCTGTAATATAAAATCATCATGTGCGTATTGCTTCTTCATGCTGAGGCTTAAAATCGATTATTTCTCTTAGCCTATTCAAGTTTAGAAATGCAACGCTGTACGGTGGGAGAACCGCGACAAGCTGCAGCCAGACCCACCAGCAGGCCCAACTTGCCCGCCATGGACCCACCTGGAAGGCCCAGCTCGCCCATCCACGGACCGAGGACCCACCCAGAAGGCCAAAGATGAGAGAGTCGGCAGCTGTGGATGATCATCTCTTCACGGCAGAAGGTTGCCCCCAGTGTGACTCGTCCATACCCGTCCACAGGCCTGGCTTGCCCGTCCAGAGAGGAGGGGATCGGACGGAGGGCCCGTAAGCAGACTGGCTGCGGGAGGTTGTGCAGTGCTTTGACGGTGAAGTGGAGGCTGAGGCCCTGCAACAGCCTGGAGCTCGGCTGGACCGGGCGACGTTCCAAGAGGCCTAGCGCGTGGACCGAATACAGACTGCAGCGGTGAAGGACACAACGGCTAGGTTTGGCCAGGCCAATGCTGTGATGTCATCTGGACAATGGACATTTATGGTCAATCCAAGAACCCTGCACTTAAACAACTAGAAATAACATAAAAACTGACGACTCTGCATATTGTCTCAGTGTTATCCTGCTATACATCTCTGCTGTATCTGAGGAGCTTATCCAGAAGGCATCTACAGTGCCCTCTATAATGTTTGGGGCAAAGACCCATCATTTATTTATTTGTCTCTGTACTCCCCAATTTGAGATTTGTAATAGAAAAAAAAATCACATGTGGTTAAAGTGCACATTATTTATTTTACTGGCTTTATGATTCATGGCTTGTTACCAGACTCAATGTTGTCTGTTCAGTTAGTGCCAGTCATTAAGGACAAAGCTGGTAAAGTAGGGAGCCTAAATAATTACAGGCCAGGAGCTTTAGTCCTAGAAATAATTCTGCTGGATAGATTAAATGAGTTTGTTAACTCCACAGATAACCAGTTTGGTTTTAAAGCGAAACATGGCACTGACTTGTGTATATATGCCTAAAGGAAATTGTAAACAAATATAGAGGTAAAAACCTCATCAGTTCTTATGTGCTTTATTGATGCTTCTAAAGCATTTAATCATATTAATCATAGAAAGTTGTTTGTTAAATTGAGTCAAAGAGGGGTGCCTACATACATTGTGAGAATTCTGGCCTACTGGTATGCCCACCAGACTATGCAAGTGAAAATATAATGTTGGTAAGAGTGCTGTTATGATCTGTAGAACCAAAGAGGATAAATGTCTAAAATTTCCTGATTTTAAATTGTCTGATAATAATCTTAGTGTCTGTAATAAGTTAAAATATCTTGGGCATTTTATTATAGAACAAATGACAGATGATGAGGATATTTATAGGCAACGCCGTATGATGTATGCACAAGTAAATATTCTCTTGCGCAAGTTTAGTGTGTGAACAGATGGAGTGAAGCTGTTTCTGTTCAAAACATATTGTACACCACTCTATACTGCACACCTGTGGTCAAACTCAGAAAAGCATGCTTACAGAGACTTAAAGTAGCTTATAATGTTGCCATGAGAATATTATTTAAGAGGCCAAGATAGAATAGAATATGAAATGCATTTTATTGTCATTCAAACAGACAAGGTTTGAAATAAATTTTATTCCTGCAGTCATGACATTACAACAAAAAAAACCAAGACACACACTTAACACAATTTACACAAACATCCATCACAGTGAATCTCCAACACCACCTCACTGTGATGGAAGGCAAAAGTCTTATCTCTTCCCTTTGTTCTTCTCCTGCGGTCCAGCAGTCCAACTGCAGCGTCGAGGCGACTGGGGCTCATGATGTAAAGCCCCCGGCGGGCGATGGTAAGTCCCGCGGCCGTTTAAGCCGTGCCGGGCGATGTTAGGCCCCGCTACGAGACATTTAAACCCCGCAATTCCGGCGGGAGAAGTTGCCGTTGTGGGAGCTCCGAAAAGCGGTCTCCCACCAGGGACCTGCGAGCTCCCGATGTTCCTGTCCACCGGGCCTGCGGCCGGAGTCTCCGAAGCTCCGAATTCAGGTTGCAGCCGCGCGCCACCACAGCTCTCCCCGCTCCGAAGTCGGCTAGCTCCAAGATGGCGAGTCCGCAGGCTCCCTGACTGGAGCCCTCAGGTAGGTTCCGGTTGGAGGTCGCCGCCGGCTCCACGATGTTAGGCCCAACGGCATCAGAGACCCGACAGGAAAAAATTCGGGTCCCCGTACAGGGAAGAGGTTATACGGTTTCCCCCACCCCCACGTATACACAGCTAAAAAATATTAAAAGTTAAAACCAAAAACATACATCTAATGGGACAAAAATAAAAAAAGACAGACGGACTGCAGTCGAGCCGCTGCCGTTAGGCGCCGCCACACTCCACAGATGTTTGTAATTGCTCAGATAGTGCAGTGCAAGTGAAATGTTTGTGGTTGTAGGAAATACTTTACAAACTGTGTTAAGAAATCTTATGTATAAATTTATTTTCCGGATTAATGACTGAAAATGAAATCATCCTTTGGCTTAGGCTTAGTACTATGCGCTACCAATTCCAGCTCTGGAGACCTTGGTATAGTTGTCTTGTTGTAGGACACTGATTGTTTTAATTCTTGATCGAAACCATATATTGTGCTTTTGAATGTAATTTATTGTGCCTTTGAATGCAATTGATTCTATGTAATGACTTGTCTTTTATCTGTACCTTGAGTGTGTAATAAAAAGTAAGTAAGTAATAAAGGCCATTTTTATACCATGCATTTGGTTTCAGCCTGTAGAAATTACAGCAGTGTTTATACATAGTGCCCCCATTTCAGGGCACCATAATGTTTGGGACACATGGCTTCACAGATGTTTGTAATTGCTCAGGTGCATAGAAACATAGAAACAAAGAAAATAGGTGCAGGAGTAGGCCATTCGGCCCTTGGAGCCTGCACCGCCATTCAATATGATCATGGCTGATCATCCAACTCGGTATCCTGTACCTGCCGTTTCTCCATACCCCCTGATCCCTTTAGCCACAAGGGCCACATCTAACTCCCTCTTAAATATAGCCAATGAACTGGCCTCAACTACCTTCTGTGGCAGAGAATTCCACAGATTCACCACTCTGTGAAAAATGTTTTTCTCATCTCGGTCCTAAAAGATTTCCCCCTTATCCTTAAACTGTGACCCCTTGTTCTGGACTTCCCCAACATTGGGAACAATCTTCCTGCATCTAGCCTGTCCAACCCCTTAAGAATTATGTAAGTTTCTATAAGATCCCCCCTCAATCTTCTAAATTCTAGCGAGTACAAGCCGAGTCTATCCAGTCTTTCTTCATATGAAAGTCCTGACATCCCAGGAATCAGTCTGGTGAACCTTCTCTGTACTTCCTCTATGGTGCGTTTAATTGACTCCTTAATGCAGGTATAAGCGAGTTCTCAGCACCTAGACCTTCCTCCAGTCTTTCCATCACCTTTGGAAATTTTTATTGCTGTTTATCAACATGAGGGCCAAAATTGTGCCAATGAAAGTTAAAGAAGCCATTATGAGACTGAGAAACAAGAATAAAACTGTTAGAGACATCAGCCAAACCTTAGGTTTACCAAAATCAACTGTTTGGAACATCATTAAAAAGAAAGAGAGCACTGGTGAGCTTACTAATCGCAAAGGGACTGGCAGGCCAAGGAAGACCTCCACAGGTGATGAAAGAAGAATTCTCTCTACAATAAAGAAAAATCCCCAAACACCTGTGCGACAAAACGGAAACACTCTTCAGGAGTCAGGTGAGGATTTATCAATGGCCACTGTCCGCAGAAGACTTCATGAACAGAAATACAGAGGCAACACTGCAAAATGCAAACCACTGGTTAGCCGCAAAATTAGGATGGCCAGGTCACAGTTTGTCAAGAAATACTTAAAAGAGCAACCACAGTTCTGGAAAAAGGTCTTGTGGACAGATGAGACAAAGATTAATTTATATCAGAGTGATGGCAGGAGCAAGGTATGGAGGAAAGAAGGAACTTCCCAAGATCCAAAGCCCAAGATACCACCCAAGATACCACCTCATCTGTAAAACACGGTGGTGAGGGTGTTATGGCCTGGGCATGTATGACTGCTGAAGGTACTGGTTCACTTATCTTCATTGATGATACAACTGTTGATGGTAATAGCATATTGAATTCTGAAGTGTATAGACACATCCTCTCTGCTCAAGTTCAAACAAATGCCTCAAAACTCATTGACCGGCGGTTCATTCTTCAGCAAAATAATGATCTCAAACATACTGCTGAAGCACCAAAGGACTTTTTCAAAGCTAAAAAATTGTTAATTCTTGAGTGGCCAAGTCAATCACCCGATCTGAACCCAATTGAGCATGCCTTTTATATGCTGCAGAGAAAACAGAACGGGATTAAGCTAAAGATGGCTGCAATACAGGCCAGGGAGAGCATCAGCGCCAGATTTAGATGAAGTGAGGCCCTAGGCTATTTCACTTGTGAGCCCCCCCCCCCTCCCAATCCCCCACCACTAGAGGACCATGACTACCCGACAGTGACAGTGTGACACTTTTAGATCCTACTGTATGTTGTGGACTTCGGGAGCCACGGAATCCGGTAGGAAGTGGCCGATGCGGAAGTCCAAGCCGCTGCGGGTGTTCTTCCGTTCCGACGTCAGAGTTCCATCATCCCAGCGAGAGGACCCGAGCATCGGGCCGCTCGTAGCGGCGATTGACAATAGACAATAGACAATAGGTGCAGGAATAGGCCATTCGGCCCTTCAAGCCAGTACCGCCATTCAATGTGATCATGGCCCAATCAGTACGCTGTTCTTGCCTTCTCCCCATATCCCCTGACCGCTATTTTTAAGAGCCCTATCTAGCTCTCTATTGAAAGTATCCAGAGAACCTGCCTCCACCGCCCTCTGAGGCAGAGAATTCCACAGACTCACCACTCTCTGTGAGAAAAAGTGTTTCCTCGTCTCCGTTCTAAATGGCTTACTCCTTATTCTTAAACTGTGGCCCCTGGTTTTGGACTCCCCCAACATCAGGAACATGTTTCCTGCCTCTAGCGTGTCCAAACCCTTAACAATCTTATATGTTTCAATGAGATACCCTCTCATCCTTCTAAATTCCAGAGTGTAAAAGCCCAGCTGCTCCATTCTCTCAGCACATGACAGTCCCGCCATCCCGGGAATTAACCTTGTAAACCTACGCTGCACTCCCTCAATAGCAAGAATGTCCTTCCTCAAATTAGGGGACCAAAACTGCACACTATACTCCAGGTGTGGTCTCACTAGGGCTCTGTCCAACTGCAGAAGGACCTCTTTGCTCCTATATTCGATTCCTCTTGTTATAAAGGCCAACATGCCATTCGCTTTCTTCACTGCCTGCTGTACCTGCATGCTTACTTTCATAGACTGATGTACAAGGACGCCCCAAATCCCGTTGTACTTCCCCTTTTCCCAACTTGACGCCATTTAGATAGTAATCTGCCTTCCTGTTTTTGTTACGAAAGTGGATAACTTCACATTTATCCGCAATAAACTTAATCTGCCATGCATCTGCCCACTCCCCCAACCTGTCCAAGTCACCCTGCATTCTTAGCATCCTCCTCACAGTTCATACTGCCTCCTAGCTTTGTGTCATCTGCAAATTTGCTAATGTTACTTTGAATCCCTTCTTCCAAAACATTGATGTATATTGTAAATAGCTGTGGTCCCAGCACCGAGGCTTGCGGTACCCCACTAGTCGCGTCCTGCCATTCTGAAAGGGACCCGTTAATCCCTACTCTTTGTTTCCTGTCTGCCAACCACTTCTCTATCCATGTCAGCACTCTATCCCCAATACCATGTGCCCTAATTTTGCCCACTAATCTCCTATGTGGGACCTTATCAAATGCTTTCTGAAAGTCCAGGTACACTCCAACCACTGCCTCTCTCTCCCATGTCCATTTTCCTAGTTACATCTTCAAAAAATTCCAGAAGATTAGTCAAGCATTATTTCCCCTTCATAAATCCACGCTGACTCGGACCGATCCTCTTACTGCTATCAAATGTGCGGCTATCTCATCTTTTATAATTGACTCCAGCATCTTCCCCTCCACCGATGTCAGGCTAACAGGTCTATAATTCCCCGTTTTCTGTCTCCCGCCTTTCTTAAAAGTGGGATAACATTAGCTACCCTCTAATCCACAGGAACTGATCCTGAATCTATAGAACATTGGAAAATTATCACCAATGCCTCCTTAGTGAAGACAGATCCAAAGTACCTGTTCAATTCATCTGCCATTTCCTTGTTCCCCATAATAAATTCAACTTTTTCGGTCTTCAAGGTTCCAACTTTGGTCTTAACTAATTTTTTCCGCTTCACATAGCTAAAGAAGCTTTTACTATCCTGCTTTATATTCTTGGCTAGCTTACATTCATACCTCATCTTTTCTCCCCGTATTGTCTTTTTAGTTATCTTCTGTTGTTCTTTAAACATTACCCAATCCTCTTGTTTCCCGCTCATCTTTGCTACGTTGTACTTATTCGCTTTCATTTTTATACTGTCCCTGACGTCCCTTGTCAGCCATGGTCGTCCCTTTCCCCCCTTGGAATCTTTCTTCCTCCGAGGAACGAGCTGATCCTGCACCTTCTGTATTATTCCTAGAAACACCTGCCATTTTTGTCCCACTATCATCCCTGCTAGTGTATCTTTCCAGTCAACTTTTACCAGCTCCTCCTTCATGGCCCCATCGTCCCCTTTATTCAACTGCAACACCGACACCTTCGATCTACTCTTCTCCATCTCCAATTGTAGATTAAACCTGACCATGTTAGGGTCACTGCCTCCTAATGGCTCATTAACCTCAAGGTCCTTATCAAATCCAGTTCATTACATAACACTAAATCCAGAATTGCCTTCTCCCTGGGCTCCAATACAACCTGTTCAAAGAATCCATCACAAAGGCACTCCAAGTCCCTTTCTTGGAGGCCAGTACCAACCTGATTTTCCCAGTCTACCTGCATGTTGAAATCTCCCATAACAACCACAGCATTACTTTTGCTACATGCCAATTTTAACTCCCGATTCAACTTGCGCCCTATGTGCAGGCTACTGTTTGGGGGCCTGTAGATTAGTCCCAATAGGGTCTTTTTACCCTTACAATTCCTCAGTTCTATCCATCCTGACTCCAGATGTCACCCACATCTCCTGTTTCAATGCCACGGGGGATTCGAGTGAAGGGGGTCCGTTAGAGACGGGAAAAGGAATCATCAATGGGGGGTGAGGACTCCTTCCCATGGAAGAACGCTGTGAGGCGGAGGCGACGGAAGAAGAGCTCCAAATTGCGGCGGCGCGGAACTCATTGAGGTGGGGACGGAGGGGGACAAAGGTGAGACCTCTGCTGAGGACAGACCGTTCGGTATCTGAGAGGGAGAGGTCAGGGGGGGATGGTGAACACACGGCAATGTTGGGGCTTGGGGACAGGGGAAGGCAGGTAAGTGGACTGAGGCGATGTCTGGTGGGGAGGTGGTGGGTGGTCAGGGGGGAGGGGGTTATGAGGACTGGGTGGGGAAGAGTTGGGGTCACATGGTTTGAGGGGGATGGGGAAGACCCAGTGGAACAGCCACTGATGTTACCAGGGTTGGGGGGACTGGCACTAGGACCCAGCGCAGTCAAACCCAGGTGAGTGGGAGTCTGCAGCGTGGAAACTTCAGGCCCGATGCTGAGTCTCGGCTGCAGGTAAGGACACGGCTGCGGGCTGCGGGCTGCCGGATGGCGGTGGAGTGGCCAGGTCAGTGGAATTGATGGTGGAAGACGGCGGGGAGTGCCACTGATGGTAGGTTTTCTAACAACGCCACTATGTCAAAATTATTATTCGTGAGGCCAAGGCTCGAGGCCCTAAGTTTAAGGTTGTGAAGCTTATACGTAATTCCGGCCCTGGAGAGCATCACCAGAGAAGACACCCAGCAACTGGTGATGTCCATGAATCGCAGACTTCAAGCAGTCATTGCATGCAAAGGATATGCAACAAAATACTAAACATGACTACTTTCATTTACATGATATTTCTGTGTCCCAAACATATGGTGCCCTGAAATGGAGGGACTATGTATAAACACTGCTGTAATTTCTACAGGGCGTAGAAATGTATAAAAATGGCCTTTATTAAAATCTGACAATGTACACTTTAACCACGTGTGATTGTTTCTATTACAAATCTCAAATTGTGTACAGACCCAAATAATTAAATAAAGGGTTCAAGAAGGAACTGCAGATGCTGGAAAATACTGAGTTCTCCTCCTCCACCATAGATGAGACTCGCACCAGGGTCTCTTCCATACTCCGCAACACTGCTCTCTCTCCCCATCCCCCCAATTGCAACAAGGGCAGAGTCCCCCTAGTCCTCACCTTTCACCCCACCAGCCGTCACATACAACAAGTAATCCTCCGTCAGTTTCGCCACCTCCAACGTGACCCCACCACTCACCACAACTTCCCATCTCCCCCCATGTCTGCCTTCCGCAAAGACTGCTCCCTCCGTAACTCCCTTGTCAATTCTTCCCTTCCCTCCCGTACCACCCCCTCCCTGGGCACTTTCCATTGCAACCACATGAGATGCAACACTTGCCCCTTTACCTCCCCGCTCAACTCCATTCAAGGACCCAAGCAGTCGTTCCAGGTGCGACAGAGGTTCACCTGCATCTCCTCCAACCTCATCTATTGCATCCGCTGCTCTAGATGTCAGCAGATCTATATCGGTGAGACCAAGCGGAGGCTGGGCGATCGTTTCGCCGAACACCTCCGCTCGGTCCGCAATAACCAACCTGACCTCCCGGTGGCTCAGCAATTCAACTCCCCTTCCCACTCCGTATCCGACCTCTCTGTCCTGGGTCTCCTCCATGGCTAGAGCGAGCAACACTGGAAATTTGAGGAACAACACCTCATATTCCGCTTGTGGAGTCTGCATCCTGGGGGCATGAACATTGAATTCTCCCAATTTTGTTAGTCCTTGCTGTCTCCTTCCCTTCCTCAGCCCTCGGGCTGTCTCCTCCCATCCCTCAGCCTTTGGGCTCCTCCTCCTCCTCCTCCTTTTTCCTTTCACCTCCCCACACCCCACCCCCCCACACCTCATCAGTCTGAAGAAGGGGTTCGGCCCGAAACTTTGCCTATTTCCTTCGCTCCATAGATGCTGCTGCACCCGCTGAGTTTCTCCAGCATTTTTGTGTACCATTAAATAAAGGGTCTTTGTCCCAAACATTATGGAGGGCACTGTAGGTGCTTATGTATAGTGATAGTTGTATTGATCTGAATACAAAAATAAATCTCTCTGTAACTTGGTACATGTGACAATAAAGTACCATTGAACCATTGTAAAAAACATAAACACACTGGATGATAGGTCAATGATATCTGATGCTCTTTCCACAGACGCTGTTGAACTGTGGAGTATTTCTAGAATGTTCTGCCTTTCTTATGATCAACGGTTTTGTGGTCAGCAATCATGCACAAAACTGTTGACAGTAATAAAGGCAGTAAGCCCTAACTTCCAACTCATAGTTCTTGCAGGCGGCATTTTTTTAACTCATTGTTGGGTTAAATTGAAATTGTACCCAGATTCATGCTGTTCTAACTAATCGTACACAGGAGATTCATGCTTTTAATAACTGTACATTATTATGAATGTTTGAAACCTATATTACATAATTAACATACAGGGTGGGTATTACCAAATTGAATCAGCAAAAACAGCATTGAACTCTTCCGTTACCTCTTCATCTTATCAATGTTTACAATAGGATAAAAATAGAATGTATGATAAGATTTATTTTGCGCAAGAGGACTGACTGGAAAATTAACATGCAATGCACTCTCATAAAGTACTTTTGATGCAACGTTTAAAACTCAAATACATTTACAGTGCAGATTATATTTTTATTGATAACATTGATGTGAATCCTACCTGTGCATCCTCACTTGCATCTGTCTTCTCGGCTATTTCTGCCTTTTTTACACTACCTTGCTTGGGCTGTCCAGGTAGTATCTTTTTGGTGCTTTTTGCTTCTGTTTTATCATCATTTCTCTCTTGATCTTCATTTTCACGCTTAAAAGTCTGAAGTAAAAGTAAAAATATTAATATGTGTACAGTTTTTTTTAAAGCAAAATTAAACCTATGTGTGTGATTTATTTCCTTCATCAGTAGTACCTGTGTGGTGACCAAGTTGTAATAGATCCCCTTTGTTTCCATCAGTTGTTCATGGGTTCCCAGCTCTGCAATTACACCGTCTTCCAATCCTGCAATGACGTCTGCATTTTGAACAGTTGACAGGCGATGAGCAATTACTATTGTGGTGCGGCCTTGTCGTACCTTTGAGGGAATATAGAACATATCATAAGTTTGTGAGATGCTTCCAACTGAATATCAGTGTTCTTTTCTTAACCTGAAAAACTACACTCTTGTGTATAAGCTTCTTAAATTCTTTGGTTCTATGAGCTATTATCCTTGCTCTGTGTCAGAGGATAGTAGGGCTGGACACACTGTGCAGCAGTGAAAGGCACTGGTTGGTTTTGTTGGAGCAGCCTTTCTTTGAAATGGACACTATCGACTTGTTCCATGAGTTTGGATTTATATACCAGAGATCCCAGTACTATTCAAAGAAGAGCAGGGGGTTCTCTTGGTGCCCTGACAATATTCACAGAATCATGGATGGACACAAAGTGCTGGAGTAACTCAGTTGGTCAGGCAGCATCTTTGGAGAAAAAGGACGGGTTACGTTTCAGGATGGGGGCCCACCTTCAGAAGTCTGAAGATGGGTCCCGACCCAAAATGTCACCCATCAACATAGGAAATAGGTGCAGGAGGCCATTTGGCCCTTCAAGCCAGCACTGCCATTCATTGTGATCATGGCTGATCATCAACGATCAGTAACCCGTGCCTGCCATCTCCCCATATCCATTGATTCCGCAAGTCCCTCGAGCTCTATCTAACTCTCTTTTAAATTCACCCTTGAATCGGCCTCCACTGCCTTCTGTGGCAGAGAATTCCACAAATTCAAAACTCTCTGGGTGAAAAAAATGTAAATGGCATCCCCTTTATTCTTAGACTGTGGCCCCTGATTCAGGACTCACCCAACATTGGGATTTTTTTTCCTGCATCAAGCTTGACCAGTCCTTTTATAATGTTATATGTTTCTATAAGATCCCCTCTCAACCTTGCAAACTCCAGTAAATACAAGCCCAGTCTTTCCAATATTTCCTCATATGACAGCCCCGCATTCCCAGGGATTAACCTCATGGACCAACGGTGCACTCCCTCAATAGCAAGGATGGCCTTCCTCAAATTAGGAGAACAAAACTGCCAACAGCACTCAACCTGTCCACGTCACCCTGCAACCTCCTAGCATCCTCTTCACAGTTCACAATGCCACCCAGACTTGTGTCATCAGTAAATCCCTACTCTTTGTTTCCTGTCGCCAACCAATTCTCTATCCATGTCAATACCCTACCCCCAATACCATGTGCTCTAATTTTTCCCACTAATCACCCATGTGGGACCTTATCAAAGGCTTTCTGAAAGTCCAGATACACTACATCCACTGGCCCTCCTCCATCCATTTTACTTGTCACATCCTCAAAGATTCCAGAAGATTAGTAAAGCAGGATTTCCCCTTCATAAATCCATGCTGACAGACCAATCCTTTTACTGCTATCCAAATGCACCGTTATTATTTATTTAATAATTGACTCCAGCAACTTCCCCACCACTGATGTCAGGCTAACTGGTCTATAATTCACCGTTTTCTCTCTTGCACTTTTCTTGAAAAGTGGGATAACATTAGCAACCTTCCAATCCACAGGAATCCTGAATCTATAGAACACTGGAAAATGATCACCAATGCGTCCACGATTTCTAGAGCCACCTCCTTGAGTACCCTGGGATGCAGACCATCAGGCTCTGGGGATTTATCAGCCTTCAGTCCCATCAGTCTACCCAATACTATATCTCGCCTAATGCAAATTTCTTTCAGTTCCTCTGTATCCCTAGATCCTCTGTCCTCTAGTACATCTTGGAGATTGGTTCTGTCTTCACTAATAGGCTGTGGGGCGAGGAGCTTTATTCTACTGTTTCGTGACCCAAGTCACCAAACTACATGAAATGTTCACATATTGTGTAAAAAAATTATATAAATCACCCCTGAAACTCGTCATGAACAAGACTTGCACATTTTTATTAAATTAGAGAAAAAACAGAAACATTTTGGGTAATTCTTAGTCCAATCAAAACACGTTTAACATTGATTTGTCTGCCAGTTGACCAATCACGCGCTTTGCTTCAGGCTAGCACACAAAATGGCTGAAGGTGCCTCTACAGATGCCTGTTTTAGTGGCGATTCCGATTTGTTCTGTGGAATACATGTCATGGAAACTTGCAGCAGGGTAATTGAATTTAGTGAGAAAAGCATAAAAAGGTCTGAAGAATGTGCTGCTAAGTGGATAGAAGAGGAAGAAAGCCTTGAAAGCAAAGTCGCTGCTGAGGTGCTGGAACACAAAGACAGCCAGGAATCAACTCTAACTGAAAGGTAAGATCTAAAGTCTGAATTTATGAAAATCTATCTGTATGGACTTTAATTAATTTAATTGCACCCTTTTATAATGTGAATAAATTCATTCATTCATTCATTCATGAAGTTGAGGGCCTAAACTATATGTATCCATAACACAGTCAATTAAACATTGTCAATAATGCCAGCTTGTAAGTCTTTAACAGCTAATCTCGGAGTTGCCTGCGATAACTTACCGGGAAAAAGTGCTCCGACCGCGGGGCCTAGGTACTTAATATAGTGAGGCCGCGGTCTCAATTAAGAAGCGGCCGATTCGCAAATGCGGAGCCGCGGATCATCTCCGCCGGCGGGAGGGTGGGGGGGGGGGAGGGAGGCTGTACATAGTGCCGTCTGTAGCGGCCGTTTCCAGGCCACGACCACGGGAGAAAAACGGAGGGATATTGATCGCACTTTATAGGCTTCCATTGCAGTGAGAAATGGTCAGAAATGGTTGATGTTTCTGGAGAAATGAATTGGTCATATGTGAACTTGAACTAGTTTTTCTATGATAGTAACCTATTGTTATTCTCATTAACATTCTTCTTGGTTTCTTGGTTTCTTGGTCCTCCAAAATATTCCAAATGGAATTTAAACTGGAGGTGGAATTAATTAACATTGTTTATTAACAATTATTAATTAATTTATTAATTATTATTAATTAACAAAATTTATTAACATTAAGAAGAGGTTGAAATTTTATGAATTGAAGTCCATGCAGACTTAATGACTATGAGATTTTTTTTTCTGTAGCCTCTACTTAAACTTGAAATAACTTATCAATTGTAGTAAATTACAGTGTAAATCTCATTGACATTAAATAGAGGTTGACACTTTATGAATGGAAGTCCATGCAGACCTAGGTACTATGAGATGTTTCTTTCTCTAGCTATTCTGCACCCTCTGCTCCTGCACTTGAACTTGAAGTCTTATCTATGGCAGTAAATTCCAGTGTAAGTCTCATTGACATTAAGAAGAGATTGACATTTTATGAATTGAAGTCCATGCAGACCTAAGTAATATGAGTTTCTTTTTCTGCAGCTTCTGCCCCTCCACTCTTCAGAGCCTGCCCACACAAAAGTGTTTAGTGTGGACATGCACTATGCTTTAATGAACACTAATTTGATAATTTGCAGACTTGCCATCCCATCTACCTGGACATGCATACATGTTTAATTTCCTCATTGATATGTCGATATTGTCTTACATAATATAAAACATGAAAAGATGTAAAATACACCCTGACACATATTATCTTCTATTATTAGGAGGCAGCAGTGTATCCCAGGTTATCATGCAGAGTGCTATCATCACTTCTGCAACATAACAACAATAAATCGAGCGATAGCAAAGTCTAGAAGGAAGAAAGGTAATGATAGGACTCAAACAACAAATCTTTTTACTTATGGTCATATGATGTTACTTTGAAAAACGAAAAGATATATTTGATGATGTTGATTAATTTTACTTTTCATTCGTTTTCTGATTTCTTTTTCCTCTTTCAATTGAGTTCAAGATGCTGAAAAGCCTGAAGCAGGTGAATCACCTCAAGAGGCAGTTCCTGATGGTGAAGCAGATGAGCCGGCCCCAAAGAGACTGCTTCGATCCATGATAAGTCATAGTCAACAAACAGCAACGGTCGAGCACACTGACCATAGGCATGTCCTACCAGCGCATTGCATCATTTGTAAAGGTTCAAAGTACACAAAAGAAATAGATTGTGGAAAAAAATGATTATATAAAGTTTTATTTTAATGTGAATCGTTTCACTGTATATTTGGTCAAATTATTTAAACAATGGGTGAATTACTTATGATAATGGTGTGCCGGTGAATGACTGCGACAATCCACCCACCGATCCACACATACATACATACGCACATCCACACACACACATCCATCCATACGCACACTTCCATGCATGCAAACACACACATACATACATGCACACATAAATCCGCACACACACACACATCCATTCACACGCTGACATACATGTACACATCCAAACATACATGCACACATACATCCATCCACACTTACATCCACAGATACACGTTTGAAAGGCATACACAGACACACACACACACAAACTAGAGATAAACAATGCAACACTTTTAGGGTTCTTTTAGGACAAAGGTAATAGCCCTCATTTGCAAAGGCACCATCGGGGGGGGGGGTCTATAACATAAATATAAGCTCATTGTAGCTAAAAATGAATATTCATCGAGTAAACATCAGAGCATTCGATTCTTGGCCAGGATGTGACATTTACATCAGAAATAAGACAGGTCTCTTACAGGTCTGGCACTGCCCCAGTCCCACTATGGCCGTTACCCCCACTCTCCCCACTTTGGCAGTCAGCGGGGTTCAGTAAATGGGGAAACCTAGAGGATCTGTCCTGACATTTTATTTAGGCAGGTTCATGAGCCCTTAAAACCTGGGACATCTGCTGCAGTCTAATTTAATTTCCTATTAAAGCAACTGGAACATGCCTGCCTGGCACTGCCCCGTTCCCACTATGGCCGTCACCCCCACTCTGCACACTGGCAGTCAGTGGGGTTCAGTAAAGGGAGGAACTCACAAGAACGGCCCTAACCCATTAATTAGGCTGGTTCAGGAGCAGGACCTCTGCGACAGTGTCATTAAAAAAACCACTCACAATTATATTCATCATATGATAACATTCATATTAACAGGTTATATATATATACTAGACTGTGGGACCCGTTGGGTCCCTGCATCACACAGGAGGGCTGGTCATCCAACGCAATATTCCACCTCTCCACCAATTCTAATATTGGTGGCCAGTTGGGGGGGGGGGGCTTTCTGGAGCGCTAGTATGGGTGTTGTGGGCTGAAGGGACTGGTTTCCAGAGGGCTAGTATGCAAATTGTGCGCCAAATGGATTCTTGGGCTGGCGTCTCAGTCAATCAAGCCTGTTGTGCTGGCAACTCACTCACTCACGGCTGGTGGGCTGGTAGTTGACTCACGGCTAATCCTTGAAATTCTATTTCAAGCAGGGTATAAGGCCACCAAATTCAAATGCAGTTTCTTACCACTTCTAGCAGGGTGCAAGGCCACCAAATTCGTGCAGTTTCATACCATTTGAAGTAGGGTGCAAAGCCACTAAAGACAGCGAGTTGTGACCCCTCCCTCCATCTTGCAGAGACTGAACCACACCCACATTTCCGGGTTTTATAACCACTCCCCCCCCCCCCCCGGAAAAGGTGTGGCTTTCATGGAGTGATTGACAGGAGAGAGATTCTCAACATTTAAAAAAAAACTAATAACGCTTTTATTTTTCATTGATGGGAAGAATTCTCTGCACCTGCTCAGCGGAGGGGGACTGAGTAAGATGGCCAAAAATCACAGCCGTAAGTGGTAGTGTTTTATCTAAAATCAATATACAGTGCAAACAGGAAGTAAGTGCATTTACAGTAGTGCCTTTTAACTTCAAGCCAAAGCACCCAAGCCACCATCTGCAGTAAGTAGTGCCTTTCAACTTCAAGCCACACCCAAACCATCATTTGCAGTAAGTAGTGCCTTTCAACTTCAAGCCAATGCACCCACACCCCCCATTTACAGTATTGAATTGAATTGAAATTGAATTGAATCCTTTATTTGTCATTCAGACCTTTCGGTCTGAACGAAATGCTGTTGCCTGCAGCCATACATGTAATAATAACAAAACACAAATTAACATCCACCACAGTGAGTTCACCAAACACCTCCTCACTGTGATGGAGGCAAAAGTCTTAGAGTTACTGTCTCTTCCCTCCTCTTCTCCCTCTGCGCCGAGGCGATACCCCACCGGGCGATGGTAAGTCAGTCCGCGGTTCAAGCTCCGCGGCCCGGGGGGTGGTCAAAGCTGCCCGCAGCTGTTACAACGGGTGCTCCGGAAAACAGGCACCAGCCTGTGACCTGCGAGCTCCTGACATTGTCCTCCATTGGCCCGCGGCCGAGCCCCGGATCCAGGTCGCCGCCGCCTCAGCCGCCGTAGCACCGTCTCCGCTCCGCCCTGGGCTGCCCACAAGGCAGCGTCTCAGCCCCGCACCAGGCTGCCCCCACGGAAGCACCTTCCAGCCGGGAGCCGGTCCGCCCACAAGGCAGCGTCTCAGCCCCGCACCAGGCTGCTCACACGGGAGCGCCTTCCAGCCAGTAGCCGTGCCGGCCGCACAGGAGTGTCTCAGCTCCGCACCGTCCGCCCTCACCGGAGCGCCGAGTCGTGCCGCTACCCGGACGTCGCCACAGCTCGAAGACGGCCAGCCTCGCGTTGGTGAGTCCTGGCTGGCTCTACCTCCGGACCCTCGAGGTCGATCGCAGGTTGGAGGCCGCCAGCTCCGCCATTAGGCCTCAGCGCAGACGGGGGAAGAGAAGGGGAATACGACAAAAAGTCGCATTCCCCCGAAGGGAGAGACAGAAAGCTCTGTTTCACCCTCCCCCCACACACATAACACCACCTAATAACCAAAAAATGTACTAAACTAGACAAAAAAAAAACAACATAAAAAGTAAAAACAGTAGTAGTGCCTTTCAACTTCAAGCCACACCCAAGCCACCATTTGCAGTAAGTAGTGCCTTTCAACTTCGTCAAAGCTCCCAAGCCACCATTTGCAGTAATAGTGCCTTTCAACTTCAAGTCAAAGCTCCCAAGCCACCATTTGCAGTAAGTAGTGCCTTTCAACTTCAAGCCAAAGCAACCAATCCGCCATTTGCAGTAAGTAGTGTCTTTCAACTTCATGCCACCATTTGCAGTAAGTGGTGTCTTTCAACTTCAAGCCACACCCAAGCCACCATTTGCAGTAAAAAGTGCCTTTCAACTTCAAGCCAAAGCAACCAAGCCACCATTTGCAGTAAGTAGTGCCTTTCAACTTCAAGCCAAAGCAGCCAATCCACCATTTGCAGTAAGTAGTGCCTTTCAACTTCATGCCACCATTTGCAGTAAGCAGTGCCTTTCAATTTCAAGACACACCCAAGCCAAGCCAACCAGGGGAGGGGAGGGGGGGGGGGGCGCTTTCTGGAGCGCTAGTATGAACCATTTTAGAACCAATAGACATTTTTTTTGCAAGCTTTAGAACCAATAGAGACACTTTTTTGCAAGCTTTAGAACCAATAGACATTTTTTGCAAGCTTTAGAACCAATAGACATTTTTTTGCAACCTTGAGAACCAATAGACATTTTTTTTGCAAGCTTTAGAACCAATAGACATTGTTTTGCAAGCTTTAGAACCAATAGAGACACTTTTTGCTAGCTTTAGAACCAATAGACATTTTTTTGCAAGCTTTAGAACCAATAGACATTTTTTGCAAGCTTTAGAACAAATAGACATTTTTTTGCAAGCCTGAGAACCAATAGACATTTTTTGCAAGTTTTAGAACCAATAGACATTTTTTTTGCAAGCTTTAGAACCAATAGACACTTTTTGCAAGCTTTAGAACCAATAGAGACACTTTTTGCAAGCTTTAGAACCAATAGACATTTTTTTGCAAGCTTTAGAACCAATAGACATTTTTTTGCAAGCTTTAGAACCAATAGAGACACTTTTTGTAAGCTTTAGAACCAATAGACATTTTTTGCAAGCTTTAGAACCAATAGACATTTTTTTGCAAGCTTTAGAACCAATAGACATTTTTTTGCAAGCTTTAGAACCAATAGACACATTCTGCAAGCATTTTAGAACCACTAAGGGCACTTACATTTGAGTAGACATGTGTTCAGTGTTATTCACAGCTCAGAGAAACGTGACCCTCTGCCTTCCTCCATCTTGAAGAGACTGTGTGGCACACCACTTCCTGGTTTTATAGTCCCTCCGCCCTGCCGTCAGCGGGGGCAGCAGAGAGAATGGGGAATGTTGTAAAAACATTAATATCTCTGTCACTTTTAATCAACGGGAAAAATCCTCGGCACACATGCGGCGGAGGGGGGCTCTGAGCAAGGTGGCCAAAAATGACGGCCGTAGGTGACGGCGTTCTCTCGGAAATCGCAGCACAGATGGCCAAAACCGGTCAAGAACAGACTTTTAGTAATATAGAAGATATATATTGGTATAATAATATATAGTTTAAATGGACTGCAACACGGAAATAGGTTGCCCATGGTGTAATACGGGCATTGGCCACTAGATGGCGCTTATTTTCCCGATCTCATTTTCTAATTAGTTTAATTAATGTGCAACTTTTGACAATGACGAGTTATGACTTCCTTCTCAATTATATTTCATCTAAATCTGTGGAAAATTTCATGTAGTTTGGTGACTTGGGTCACAAAAACCTATTTCTAGACACATTTTTGATGCTCGGCCCACAGCCTATAAGGAAGACACAAACAAAGTAACTGTTCAACTCTTCTGCCATTTCCTTGTTCTCAATAATAATTCCACCTACTTCTGCCTTCAAGGGACCCACATTTGTCTTTAATAATCTTTTTCTCTTAACATACCTAAAGAAGCTTTAGGTACGATCTAGGGGATGATTGGGTTAACATACAATGAGTATTTGACACCACTGGGCCTTTACCCACTTGAGTTCCGAAGATGAGGAAGGGACATTATTGAAACATGAAATAATGAAAGGCCTGGATAGAGTACATGTGGAGAGGATGTTTCCACTAATGAGAGATTCTAGAACCAGAGGGCGAAGCCTTAGAATAAAAGGATGTATATTTAGAAAGGAGATAAGTTCTTTAGTCGGAGGGTGGTGAATCTGTGGAATTCCTTGTCACAGATGGCTGTGGAGGCAACTTCCTCCCTTAAACAATCACGATCATAAAGTAATTATCCTTGCAACAGATGAAACAATGAGCCATCATGTTTGCCTACATAACACCAGTGTCAGAACTTCAAGGCGCTCACTGGAATTCCATGTTCTTCGTAAATAACGAACGGTTCAAGTTTTTGTTCATTCATTGAATCTTGGGATGTGAATGCTACTGCCAAGGCCACTATCAATCCCCAATTGCTCCTGAACTGAGGAGGCAGGAAAGAGTCAATGATAAACACAAAATGCTGGAGTAACTCAGCAAGTCAGGCAACATCTCTGTAGATGACGTTTTGGGTCAAGACCCTTCTTAAGAGCCGAAACGTCACCCATTCCTTCCATCCAGAAATGCTGCTTGTCCCACTGAGTTACTCCAGCATTTTGTGTCTATCTTTGATGTAAATCAGCATCTGCAGTTCCTTCCTACACACTAAAGGGCCTGTCCCACCAGCATGCGATTGCATGCATCTAGCGCGACCAAATGTGGTGGCTTGAGGCGTACAGCCTCGTGGGGCCAGTCCCACTTCCAACCGCGGAGCCATCTGGAGTTGTGCGGGGCTGGTCCAGACATCATACTCACCAATCAGCTGGGCAGGAGGCGGGCCGACTGAATTTGGACGTCGCACGGCGTTGGGCGGTTACGTCATCACGCAACGGCACGCCGGGCGGTGATGTCATCACGCAACACCACGCGCTAGGCGTACGCCATCAAGATGCTTCATACGGTGTCGAAACGCTGCGTACGCCCGTCGAGGCGCTGCGTACGCCCATCTAGGCGCTGCGTACGCCCATCGAGGCGCTGCGTACGGCCTCAATGCGGCTGTGGGCCGACAGGCCGTTGTCGCATGGAATTTTTGGACGTTTTTCGGAGCCCCGCGCGATGTCGGGACCAGTCCTGCACAACTCCATACGGCTCCGGCAATCGAAGTGGGACCGGCCCCGTGAGGCCGTACGGCTCAAGCGACCACGTTAGGTCGCGCTAGCCGCATGCAGTCGCATGCTGGTGGGACAGGCCCTTAAGAGTCAATTACGTTGGCGGAAGTGGAGTAATCTTCAGGCTGGACCAGGTGAGGATGGAGGAGTTCAAACCCTGAAGGAGAATCTTGAACCCGACAGGTTTCTAATGACAATCAAATAGTTTCCAACTTACAGCTCAAAGTAAACCCTCATTATAACAGACCATGTGGGGGGGGGGGGGGGGGGGGGGATGTCCTTTATTGCCAATTGTCTACTATAACAGAGTAAGGGATTCCCACTACCAAATGCCCAGTGTGAAAGGACATTGACTTTAAACGTTAACTCCGTTTCTCCTTCGAAAGACACTAACGTGCCTAACCTGCTGAGTGTACAAAGTTCTTTTAACAACTAAAAACATTTGTTTTGTTAGTGCAAGCTAAAAATACCATAGGCTGTCTGTTACATTGTTTAATGGAGTTAAGTGTAATTGGAAGCAATTGGTGGTCAATTTTGATGGCTTGTCATGTCAATTTCATTGGTGAACTGTGATAACTGTTGGGATACTAACTCTGCTAGAACTAAAATCTGTTATATTCCCGAGAGTGTTTTATTGTCATGTGTCCCAGATAGATCAATGAAATTCTTACTTGATGTAGCACAACAGAAAATGTAAACATAGTACACTGTAAACAATATGACCAAAGAGGTCCATAAAAACAAGGGTTTACTGTCAATGTGAATTTTTCCACAGGGTACTTAAATTACCACTTCCACTTAAGGTATCAGTTCCAAGGTGACTAAAAATGCAGGCAATATTCCAGGTGTAGTCATACCAAGGTCTGGTTAATATACTCAAGACATCCCTGCTCCTCCACTCAAGACATTTGCAGCCAGGCTGTGGAATGGTGGTAATGGAATGGGTACTGGTGTTGGGCAGTTATGGCCCGGGATATTGGTGGTGCAGGATGGTGGTGGTATGGGTGGTGATAGGGTGCTGGCTGTGCAAGGAAATTATGGTGTAGGGCGGTAGCTGGGGATGGTGATGCAGTGCAATGGTGGGAGGTCGTGGCATTGGCAGTGTGGGGTGGTGCGAGTGGCGGCATAGAGGTGTGGTGTGGTGTTAGCGTGCGGCAAAGCTGGTGTGAGGTGGGGCTTTGGTCGTGCAGAGTGATGGTGGTGAAGGGGGAGATGATTTTGTTATCAAAGTGAAAATGTGAACCACACTTACTATTTTGCAACAAGCCTCCAGCAACACAACCAAGCTCACAATGCCAGTGTGGCGAGACCATCAGTACCTTGTCAAGTGCAACCTGGACTGCAGCTTCACTCTCAGCATCTAATGCAGACGTCGCTTCATCCAGCAGCAGGATTTTGGGATTGCGAACCAGTGCACGTGCAATGGCAATTCTTTGCTTCTGACCTCCACTGAGCTGAGTGCCTCTTTCTCCAACTAATGTATTGAATTTCTGCAGCAAAACGCAGGGATAGAGCTGTTAGTAGGTTTACAATGGATTTGTAATAAACAAAATGTTACACATATGAGCTTTGAAAAACCTCCATGATCCTAACAGCTACCTGAAGGCTTTCACCTTTCACGGTGATCAGCCCAACTAATGCATATTCACATTGTAAAGGTGTTTGAATGCTCTAAAAGCATTGGGGCATGGACACATTTCCTCAGCCACAGTGGCATAGGGGCGGCACAGTGGTGCAGCGGTAGAGCTGCTGCCTTACAGCGCCAGAGATCCGGGTTCAATCCCGACTACAGTTACTGTCTGTACGGAGTTTATACGTTCTCCCTGTGACCGTGTGGGTTTTCTCCGGGTGCTGAGGTTTCCTCCCACACTCGAAAAATATACATGTGTGTAGGTTAATTGACTTCGGTAAAATAATTATAAATTGTCCCTGGTGTGTAGGATAGTGTTAGTGTACGTGGTGATCACTGGTCAGGGTGAATTCAGTGGGCCGAAGGGCAGGTATCCCTGCAGTAAACTAAATCAGATAGAAAATAAAATATAAGGGGAACATGGGAAGAAAAGCATCATTTCAAGGAGATCTTAATCTCCTGGAGGATAGATCAGACCTAGAACAGGTAGCTTTGCTTGAGACAATTTTAATGGTAGGTATGAATTGGGGTGGGAGATTGCAACCTTCACGCGGTCCGCCCTGTTTTAACAAATGCAATCAACCTGGCATGCACAATCAAATAAAACAAGTTGTCCTACAACTTTAGGCTGTGCACGCCATACGCACGAAGAAGAAGAATAGGTAGGAATTCATAACAGAAGGCAAATGGATATTTTATTTTGACACACATCTGACAACAGTTATACTACATGCCGCCGTGTGGAATCATTGGATCTAGACCAGCAGGTCCATTTATTTAAGATGCTATTTTATAGAGCAGACCCTGTGAGTGACTGTCTTCATCAAAGTATCTATACATAAATCAACCTCTTGAGGTGCAGAAATTATAATGGCAACTCAGAATAGGTACGGTCGTTACCGACAAACAAGGAATTACAAATGCTGATTTATTAAAAAAAAAAGATACAAAGTTCAGGAGTAACTCAGCAGGTCAAGCAGCCTCTCTGGAGAACATGGATAGGTGACATTTCAGGTCAGGACCATTCTTCAGACTGGGTAAATAAAGAAGGGTCCCAACCTGAAATGCCAATTATCCATGTTCTACTGACATACTACCTGAGTTGACTCGCTGAGTTACTCCAGCACTTTGTGTCTTTTTCGTTAAGATCATTACTTACATCTGGCAATTTCATAATGAATTCATATGCATTAGCTTCCTTGGTAGCCTCTTCAATGTCAGTCATGCTGACATCTTCACAGCCATAGCGAATGTTATCAGTTATTGTGGTGGCAAAGAGGATGGGCTCCTGGCTCACAACTCCAATAAATTCTCTGAGATGCCTAACATTCAAGGACCGAATATCATGTCCATCGAGCATTATCTGTTGGAGATGGTACAGCAAATCAATAGTTATGGACACCAGTGATTTGGAAAATTCTGTAAGCAAAGCCATTACCATGAAATAAACAACCTGGGCGAGAAAAAAATGTTATTAATTAAATAGATTAATCAAAAGAAAGAAACTGCACACATTAAACGTAAGCGGGATTCCTAACTGTGCCTTCTCAGACACCAAACAATGATCTTGTAGAGGTCCACGCATTGTGTAAACATTCTGTTTAATAATTAACCGATACAGCCCCATCGCTCTCGCGCGCATCAAGTTAATATATCACTATTACTAATGTGCCGTCGCTCGTGACACCCGAGTTCCACTCCAACTGCCAATCCTTCTAATTCCAATGTGGTGCCGTGTTGCAATACCTGGTAAGGTCCCTCATAAGGCCTTTGCAGTGGCGTACGTTGGGAATCGTGGCAAAGGAAGACATACTGGCAGTCCTGGAGGGCAGACCTGGAGGGACGTACGTGGTGGTGAGTCCGTGGCGGGATGTTGGGACTGGCGAGAGCGTGCCCACCTTCTCCCGGAGGTGCGTCAGCATTGTCGTAGGCGGTTCCTGATGTCCACATGCCACCGGGGTGAAGTCCCCTGGGACCGTAAGCAGGACGCCATACACCAACTCGGTAGAGGAAATTGCCAGGTCCTCTTTCGGGGCAGTGCGTATG
Source organism: Amblyraja radiata (assembly GCF_010909765.2). Taxonomy (NCBI): domain Eukaryota; kingdom Metazoa; phylum Chordata; class Chondrichthyes; order Rajiformes; family Rajidae; genus Amblyraja; species Amblyraja radiata. The sequence goes on from NC_045957.1 coordinate 106,696,632, forward strand.
CCCAGCAGGACCCACGGCTATTCTTCCATCCAGTCCGGGCCCGTGAGCCGTGCCTTCAGGGCTGCCTTCAGGTGCCGGTGAAACCTCTCCACTAGGCCGTTCGTTTGTGGGTGGTAGGCCGTAGTGTGGTTCAGCTGAGCGCCAAGCAGCCGGGTCATCGCTGACCAAAAATTGGAGGTAAACTGCGCACCTCTGTTGGAGATGTCCACCAGCACACCAAAGCGGGCGATCCAGTGGGCAGTGAGGGCACGTGCACACGTTGCAGTGGATGTCTCCAAAAGTGGGAAGGCTTCCGGCCATCTCGTGAATTGGTCCACATCTCTGGATGGGGGCAGCGGTCCAACGATGTCCACGTGGATGTGGTCGGAACGCCGGTGTGGCAGGGCGAAATTTTGCAGCGGCACCTTGATGTGTCGCTGAATCTTTGAGGTTTGACAGGGGATGAATGCCCTGGCCCAGTTGCCGACCAGTTTGCGCACACCTTGCCACATGAACTTGGCTGTCACCAGTGCCGTTGTTGTCCGAATGGAAGGGTGAGTCAAACCATGAACCATGTCGAAAATGCAGCGGCACCAGGCGGCAGGGATGATGGGTCTTGGTTGCCCGGTAGACACCACACAGAGGAGCATGGTGTCAGCGGGCCCCAATCGCACATCCTCCAACAACAGGCCTGAGATGGTGGTGCAGTAGGTGAACATCTCCTCATCCTCTCGCTAGGTGGCCGCCATGGCCGTATAGTCGTCACCTGGGGCCAAAGCGTGGATGGCATTGATGGTGGCGCGGGCCAATGCATCTGTGACCGGGTTGTTTTTGCATGCGATGTGCAGGACACAAACAGGTTGTCCCCACAGTTGTCCTGTGTCCACGAGAAAACACCGCCGCAAATGATGGTCCCAGGTGTAGAGGAGGTGATGCTTGTGGCCGGCCGCAGTAGTCACCACTGGCGGCCGGTCGAGGCGTTTCCCTGGATGCATGCTGGGTGGTTGGCATCGGCGGGCCTCGAAACTTCACCTCTGGTGGTAGTAGCACCATGTACCTTTGCCGGCGTCGCTCGTGGTCGGCCTCACTGCCGTGCCTCTTGACCTGCCGAGGCACCGCTAACACCCGACTGATGGTGGTGCCAACCCTGCTGTTTCGCCTGCCACAGCACGTCTGCACGGGCTGCCAGCAGTCAGGGGTCGGTGAAATTGTCGTCCGCGAGGAGCAGGCGAATGTCATCAGGCATCTGCTCGAGGAACACCTGTTCGAACAGCAGGTAGGTCATGTGTCTGCCAATCAAGGCAAGCATTTTATCCATAAGCACGGATGGCTTGCGATCGCCGAGGAGTCTGGCTGCCCTGTCTCGGCGGCTGAGGCCGAAAGTGCACAAAAGGAGCGTTTTCACTTCAATATTTATTCTATGTCATTTGAATCTCAGTGAGGCTCAAACGAAACTCCGTTTCTACAGCCATACAAACAAAACAATTCCTACAAGACACACAAACAATTCAATTCACACAAACATCCATCACAGTGAATCTCCTCCTCACAGTGATGGAAGGCAAAGTCTTTTCTCTCCCCTGCACCATTTTTCTCCCGATGTTGAAGCCCCAGGCGGACAATGGTAAGTCCCACGGCCATTTAAGGCCGTGCCGGGCAATGTACGGCCCCGCTCCAGGTCTAAATGTCACAAAGTTGGGGCCCCCGGCGGGCGTTGGAATGTTCCGCGGCCATTGAAGCAGCGCGGGGCGATGTATGGTCTCGCTCCGGGTCGTTCCAACCCCGCGAAACGAGCTGGAGAAGTTGCATTGCCGGCGCTCCGAAAACCAGCGAGCTCCCGATGTCACAGTCCACCGGCCTGCAGCTGGAGCCTCCCAGCTCCGGAGTCGGGCCGCAGCAGTGAGCCACAACTGCTCCCAATGCTCCGAGGCCAGCCAGCTCCGCAGCTGCGCACTCCGCTAGGCCCAAATGACAACGGAGACCCAACAGTGAAAAGGTCGGGTCTCCCGTGCAGGGAAGCGATTTTAAAAGTTTCCCCTCCCCCCGCCCCCCACATATACACAGTTAAAAAGCGTATATAAAAATAAACACGACAACTACATTTAACTAGATTAAAAATAATAAAAAGACAGACAGGCTGTAGGGGCCGCTGTAACGTGAGTCGCGCCGCCTACTCCAACTTTGAGGCCCTTGTAACAGGAGATGTGGAGTCAGTATGGTTAGAACTAAGGAATTGTAAGGGTAAAAAGACCCTAATGGAACTTATCTACAGGCCCCCAAACAGTAGCCTGGACATCGGGTGCAAGTTGAATCAGGAGTTAAAATTGGCATGTAGCAAAGGGAATGCTGTGGTTGTTATGGGACATTTCAACATGCAGGTAGACTGGGAAAATCAGGTTGGTACTGGACCCCAAGAAAGGGACTTTGTAGCGTGCCTTTGTGATGGATTCTTAGAGCAGTTTGTATTGGAGCCTACCAGGGAGAAGGCAATTCTGGATTTAGTGTTAAGTAATGAATCGGATAATATGGTCAGTTTTAATCTACAATTGGAGAGGGAGAAGGGTAGATCAGAGGTGTCAGTGTTACAGTTGAATAAAGGGGACTATGGAGCCATGAGGGAGGAGCTGGCCAAAGTTGACTGGAACGATACCCTAGCAGGGATGACAGTGCAACACCAATAGCAGGTATTTCTAGGAATAATACAGAAGGTGCAGGATCAGTTTATTCCTAGGAGGAAGAAAGATTCCAAGGGGAGTAAGGGGAGACCGTGGCTGACAAGAGAAGTCAGGGACAGTATAAAAATAAAAGAGAAGAAGTACAATGTAGCGAAGATGAGCGGGAAGCCAGAGGATTGGGTAATGTTTAAAGAGCAACAGAAGATAACCAAAAAGACAATACGGGGAGAAAAGATGAGGTATGAAGGTGAGCTTGCCAAGAATATAAAGGAGGATAGTAAAAGCTTCTTTAGGTATGTGAAGAGGAAAAAAATAGTTAAGACCAAAGTTGGACCCTTGAAGACCGAAAAAGGTGAATTTATTAAGGGGAGCAAGGAAATGGCAGATGAGTTGAACAGGTACTTTGGATCAGTTTTCACTAAGGGGGACACAAACAATCTTCCTGATATAGTAGTGGCCAGAGGATCTGGGGTGACAGAGGAACTGAAGGAAATTCACATTAGGCAGGAAATTGTGTTGGGTAGACTGATGGGACAGAAGGCTGATAAATCCCCAGGGCCTGATGGTCTGCATCCAAGGGTACTTAAGGAAGTGGCTCTAGAAATCGTGGATGCATTGGTGATAATTTTCCAATGTTCTATAGACTCAGGATCAGTTACTGTGGATTGGAGGGTAGTTAATGTTATCCCATTTAAGAAAGGCGGGAGAGAGAAAACAGGGAATTATAGACCAGTTAGCCAGACATCGGGGAAGATGCTGGAGACAATTATAAAAGATGAAATAGCTGCACATTTGGATAGCAGTGACAGGATCGGTCCGAGTCAGCGTGGATTTACGAAGGGAAAATCATGCTTGACTAATCTTCTGGAATTTTTTGAGGATGTAACTAGGAAAATGGACAAGGGACAGCCAGTGGATGTAGTGTACCTGGACTTTCAGAAAGCATTTGAGAAGGTCCCACATAGGAGATTAGTGGGCAAAATTAGGGCACATGATATTGGGGGTAGAGTGCTGACATGGATAAAAAATTGGTTGGCAGACAGGAAACAAAGAGTAGGGATTAACGGATCCCTTTCAGAATGGCAGGCAGTGACTAGTGGGGTACCGCAAGGCTCGGTGGTGGGATCGCAGCTATTTACAATATACATCAATGATTTGGATGAAGGGATTCAAAGTAACATTAGCAAATTTGCAGATGACACAAAGCTGCGTGGCAGTGTGAACTGTGAGGAGGATGCTATGAGAATGCAGGGTGACTTGGACAGGTTGGAGGAGTGGGCAGATGCATGGCAGATGAAGTTTAATGTGATTAAATGTGAGGTTATCCACTTTTGGCAAAAACAGGATGGAAGTTAGTGTTCTAAATGACGTCAAGTTGGGAAAAGGGGAAGTACAACGGGATCTGGGGGTCATTTGCTGAGAAAATTGAGCGACTGGGCTTGTATACTGGAGTTTAGAAGGATGAGAGGGTTCTTATTGAAACATATAAGATTGTGAAGGGTGTGGACACTCTCGAGGCAGGAAACATGTTCCCGATGTTGGGGGAGTCCAGAACCAAGGGCCACAGTTTAAGATTAAAGGGCAAGCCATTTAGAATGGAGACGAGGAAACAGTTTTTCTCACAGAGGGTTGTGAGTCTGTGGAATTGTCTGCCTCGGAGAGCGGTGGAGGCCGGTTCTCAGGATACTTTCAAGAGAGAGCTAGATAGGGTCTTAAAGATAGCAGAGTCAGGGGATATGGGGAGAAAGCAGGAACCGGGTACTAATTGGGGATGATCAGCCATGATCACATTGAATGGTGCTGGCTCGAAGGGCTGAATGCACTTATTGTCTATTGTCCAACTCATTCTGGCAATGCAGCAATTGCACACAAACAACTTGTATGTAGTATGCCTGAAATTTATGGACATATGTGAAGCAAATACATTGGAGTTTCTATATATTAAAGTTACACTTGTGCAATAAATAAAGCTTCAATATCCTTAGTTATAAACTACAATAAACTGTTTCAAAGTAGTTATAAAAATGAACTCCCTGCTTCAAATGGATGATTAATGCTTTTGTTTTATTCCTCAGCATGCATTAGACTTTAATTCACTCAAGAATACTTGGAATCTCCCTCCACCCCACCTCTCTCAGTTTTATTATCCCCAAAATACATGATGTGTTCAATGGCATTTTGATAGCATGACAAACATTGGGAAATGTCTTACCATTCCATCTTCAGGATCGTATAATCTCTGCAGAAGCTGAATGGTGGTGCTCTTTCCACAGCCACTGTTGCCAACCAGTGCAACTGTTTGGCCACTTTGTAACTTCAAGTTCAGACCCTTCAATATCTACCTCAAAACAACAGAGATGGAAAAGGTATTTGCGTTTGGCTTTAATATATAGTGTTTTGTGTCATTATGTTTTACTTCTATTCTGAAAGTTAGGGGCATGCAAATTTCTCGTTTTATGCTTTTAAAAGGTAGTTGGTTAAAAACTTAATGTCAATATCAGAAATGTAATTTAATTTAAGCTTATGCTAACAAAGACTATCAATAAAATATGACAGGCAGAACATGCTTACTGTTTAAAATTCTGCATTACAAAAGAGTATCGGTTAAAAACCTACTCAACTAATAAATTAAATTACTAATTGTAAACTGTTGTCATGTAAAACTGAATATTCTGTCTTCTCCCAACTTAAGTAATTTTCCTTCATGTGCATTATAAACTATTTATTGAGTGTAATCATTCGATGATGCACTAACTTTTAATTGCAATGAAGAGTATACATGAATCTTTAAATCTTATGATAATAGAATGATCTCACCTTAATCATAAAGGATTACTTAATATGCATAGACGTTATCACAGTTCCACAAAAATATAAACTGCCTTGAACTTTTTCAGAGAGGTAAATAAGACCGAATGTAAATGCGGATCTTAGATATAATATAATATATTACATATAATAGTTTCAACTTTATCTTCTTATTGAAGGAACAGAGACTGCAATTTTATGTAGAAACAAAGAACCTCAGATGCTGGTTTACACACAAGATAGACACAAAGTGCTGGAGTAACTCAGGGGATCCGACAGCATCTCTGGAAATAAAGGATCGATGACGTTTCAGGTCGGAACCCTTCTTCAGAAGAAAGGTATGAAGAAGGATTCCAACCTGAAACATCACCCATCCTTTATCTCCAGAGATGCTGCCTGGCATGCTGAGTTACTCCAGCACTTGTGTCTATCACTGCATTCTCATTACCTGAATGACTCGAGTCCTACCTTAACATCAGGTCGTGATGGATATTTGAAATACACATTTGAAAATTCGACATCTCCTTTAATTTGACTGAGTCTGTGTCCACTTTCCGAAAAACTATCAATTGATGGTACCTGAATTATGATAGAAATCAGCAAAATTGTAAATAATCATATCTATTAATGCAGGATATAAATTTCCAATTGCAGCTGTAAATGTGGTTAGCAGATACAGATGTATGCGGCATGTGAAAGTGAAAGTGTGACCAAAGAAGTTTCAAAGAGAGAGACACAAGAAAAACTGATATTTAGACAACAAAAGCGAGAGTGGGAAGGAAGGTCAATGGATTTGACAAAAATGTGGATTTTTACTTGGCATGTGCTTAAAGGTGGCCTCAATTTCATTCTTTGCCTGTACAGTGTCCAACAATCTATCAAACCTGGTAGAGAATATTCATGAGTGAAGGAAATCTGTGGGCATATCAGGCATTAATTCAAATGTGAACCAGTCTGGGGGAAAAAAAAAATTCTCATATTAACTGCAAGCAGTGATCTAAAATTAAAAGAACAGCTTTGTAGAGCACAGGCGACTCGAGAAATGTGGCTTATAAAATGACATAACCATGTTCTTGTGTACATCAGTCGAAAGTAAGACCATGGAGCCATGTTAATTATCCTACATCAAACCAGACATCAGACACAAGCTAAATTATGCTGCACTATTGTGACTATCAAGAAGGCTTCCAGACTAAACCTATGTTGTCATTTAGCACATCAAACATGGTCTTAAGAGTATTTGTACAAGTATATCAATAATTGGGATATTTGGGAATAATTGGTAATGCCTTCCTTAATGTCAGCAGGACAAAAGAGCTAGTTATTGACTTCAAGAAACAAGGTGTTGTATACACCCTAAGCAGCACTAATAGTGCCAATGGCTGGCAGGTTCAAGTTCCTAGATGCAAATATCACCAACAATTTGTTCTGGACTAACCACATTGAAGCTACAGACAAAAAAAAAACACAAATCCTCTTTCCTCAGAACTCTCAAAGACAAAGGAGGTTCCGCATGTCTCCAATGACTCTCATCAATTTCTGCAGATGCACTATTGAAGGCATGCTATCGGGATGCATCACAGCTTAGTTTGGCAACACCTCTGCCCGATTGCAAACAAAAAAAATGCAGAGGGTTGTAGGCCTATTCAATGATACTTATGACATATATCGTACTTTCAATAAAATTAACAAACAATGTACTATTGTTGTCCAGAAAAAAAGCAACTGTTGGCAAGTTTAATGCCGAACTGTATTCCTTTGCTTATCGGGTTGTCCATTTGAAGATCCACTGGGTGATCAAAAGGTTTAAAAGCATCCCTTTCCCCCAGCTTTCCAATCCAAGTATCGACCAACAATGAACGCGTGCTCTGATAGATTGACCCGGTTACCTGGTCCATGATGTGATAGACCACATGCGCTGCTCCCCTTGCACTGGCAAATGCTTCAATGTGCGGTGATGATTGACCAATGGAAAATGCACCAATTAAGACTGCGAAGAATACCTGAAAAAATTGAAGAATAAAAATAAACTAGGTTACTCTGACCAAAAAAGCAAGAATTCTTTTTTTTTTTTTTTTTTATTATTTTTATTAGAAGTACGGTAAATTACAATAATACACAACACATATATCTTAATACATTTTTTGTACCGCTTCATTTTTTTTGAGCTTTAAGAAAAAGATAGAAGTAAGGAAAGTAAAGAAAGTGCGCAAGAGTCGTGAAGTGCAAGAGAGTGTTGGGAAAAGAAAGCCCCTTAAAAAAGAAGTTAGAGAAGGAAGTGAAGTAAGAAAGTAGACCCTAGAAAAGAAAGAAAAATAAAGTAAGGACACTCGCTCTATTATAACATTGAACTCCACAGAAAGACTACCAACCAAGTCTGTTTTTGTTGTTTTACCTCCCATTGCCAGGTCCTGATACCATTTATTTATTTATTTATTTTTAAAATTACTATTGCACCTCATGCTTGTAATAGGTCCATAAACGTAGACCACGTCTTTTGGAATTGGTTTGCTTTACCTGCTAAGAGGAATCTCATCTCTTCCAGATGTAATGTTTCAAACATATTTGATGTCCACATTTTTATTGTTGGTGTGGGCGCATATTTCCAGAATTTAAGTATGAGCTTTTTTCCCATTATTAGCCCGTAATTGAGTAAATTCTTCTGATACACGTTTAATTCAGGGATACCTTCCGATATCCCAAAAATGATCCATTCTGGTTTTGGTACCAGTTTTATTTTAATTAATTTTGAAAAAATATCAAATATTCCATGCCAGAATTTTTGGATTTTTGTACAAAAAACAAAAGAATGCGCTATGGTAGCTTCTTGACACAGACATTTATCACAGATTGGTGAAACATTAGGAAAGATTTTATTTAATTTAGTTTTTGAATAATATAGTCTATGTAATGTTTTGAATTGGATAAGCGCATGTCGTACATTGATCGAGCATTTATGCACCTGTAGTAAATGATTATCCCAGCTCTCTTTTGAAATGTTTATAGCTAATTCTTGTTCCCAGTCTCTTCTAATTCCATCTGTTGTGGGTATTTCTATGTTTAAAATGATATTATATAAGTACGATATTAGATTAGCTGATTCCGCCTTTGTCTTCATTGCTTCATCCAGTAAGTCGGAAGGCATATTATGATAGTCTTTTGTGTATTTTTTCAGATAATCACGAATTTGAAGATATTTAAAATATTGGTTATTTTTCAAATTATATTTCAGTTGTAGTTGTTGAAATGATAGTAATTTTCCCACTTCATACAGATCTTCGAGCGTTTTGATTCCCATTCTTTCCCATTGTATAAATGATTTGTCTATGATTGATGGTTTAAACGATGGGTTATTGACTATTGGTATTGAGAGAGATAGGTTTCTTAATTTTAGATTCTGTTTTATTTGTTTCCATGTTCTAATTGTGCTATGTATAATTGGGTTTTTATTATAATTTTTATTATTCAAATTTATTGGTGAGAGGATAATCGCTCCTATATTACTCGGGGAGCAGTCCCCTTTTTCTATTACAATCCAGTCCGCCTGCTGGGCAGAATTGTCCAGCAGGTGAATCATATTTTTAATATTTACTGCCCAATTATAATACATAAAGTTAGGGAGCGCTAGACCCCCCCACTCTTTTCGTTTATTAAGGTGTGTTCTTTGTATTCTATGGGGTTTATAATCCCATATGAAATTTGTAATGTCTGAGTCCAATTTTTTGAAAAACTTTTGTGGGAGATATATAGGTATTGATTGAAATAGGTATAGAATTTGTGGTAAGAAAATCATTTTTATAGCGTTTATTCTGCCTATTAAGGACATCGGAAGTGTTTTCCAGAATTCAATCAAATTATTTAATTTCTTAAGTAAGGGATTATAATTGGCTTTAAACATATCCTGGTAATTTCTAGTAATTTCAATTCCCAAATATTTGAATTTTTCTGTAGCTATTTTAAAGGGGAATTTCCTGAGGTGTGTTGAGTCTTTTGGTTTTATCGACATAATTTCACTTTTGTTCCAATTTATTCTATATCCTGAAAAGGATCCAAAGTCCTCAATTAAATTTAATATATTCGGTATACTAATTTGTGGTTTTGTGGTGTACAGTAGTACATCATCGGCATATAGGGATATTTTGTTATTTGAATATTTTGTATTATAACCGTAAATATCCAGGTGTGTTCTTATTTTTTCCGCAAGAGGTTCAATTACCAAAGCAAATAACAGCGGAGATAATGAACAACCTTGTCTATTGCCCCTTGATAGTTCAAATTTCGAGGATAATATATTATTAGTTAGTATTCTAGCCATAGGTTTGTTATATAATAGTTTTATCCATGCAATGAAGTTCTCTCCCAATTGGAATTTTTGCAATACTTTAATCATATAATCCCATACTACTTGATCAAACGCTTTTTCTGCGAAAAAAGCAAGAATTCTTATTTGCTTATTCTCCAACTAAAAAAAAAAAATCATAATATATTACTTCCTCAAATGACCATCCAAAATTAGTTTATTTCCCAATAGGTGTAAACCTCAAGGCCAGCCTGAAAATAGACCTGACATCTCACCAAATGATAGAAACAAGGAACTGTAGATGCTGGTTTATATAAAAGGACACAAAGTGCTGGAGTAACTCAGTGGGTCAGGCAGCATTTCATGATTTGGTGATGTTTCAGGTCGGGAGCCTTCTTCAGAGTCAACTAAATATTCTGGAAAAATTCTGAACTTGCATGGACTCTCAGGAAAACTAAACCAAGGCTAGCAGTTTCACAGAACCAAATTCCCAATGTAAGCCGCTGCTGTTTAATACTTAGTTTCCAGAGTAGCATGTTAGAAGTACCAAATTCCAAATATTATGTTGCTGTAATTCAGACCAGCACACACAGTACAACCTGTAGCGGCAGAGTATTATATCGTTCAAGAGATTGCTCCATTATCTCTCTAGCCAGTCTGGAGAGCACATGGCTTTAGGACTATGTTGTTTCAATATGCATGCAAGCTTCTCCATGTCCTTGAGCTCCAAGCTTCTCAAAAGATAAATCTTCATAACACACTCTTTTGATTAATAGTTTAAGAAGGAACTGCAGATGCTGGAAAATCGAAGGTAGACAAAAATGCTGGAGAAACTCAGCGGGCGAGTTTGCAATTAAATTTAATTGCACATTGCAATTAAAAGTTAGAAACTCCATAGATGCTGCCTCATCCGTTGAGTTTCTCCAGCATTTTTGTCTGCCTTTTGATTAATAGTTTCTTTATTGTTGAAGAAAAACAGGAAGATATTCATCCGACCGGCTTCTTTGCTCGTACATTTTAAACGTCGTCAAACTTCAGCTTCTCGCTTTGAAACTTCCCATGTCTCGGCAAAATATCACATGGTCGAAAAGTTATACCTTCTGCCACGATCTTCCGAGCTAAACTAAACTACTAACAGCTTCTGCGCATGAGAAGCCAGCAGCAAGCGCGCCACTGACTACGTAAGAAATCCCACCCACATAATCACGGGCAGAATAAAATTTAAAGGCAAATGCCATAATTCGTTTTAATTCGTTTTTTAAAGTTTTTAGTGAGTCCTGTTTAGTGATGTCTGGAGATTTGGACTTTTTAATGTGGGGGATAGGGGTCAATTTTACTTCTAGGTCCCTACCTGGTCGGTGAGGCAGCTCTTTCTCCGGGCTGCTCGTCGACCCGTCCTCGTGGCCTACCAGCGGGCTTGGAGCGCCGTTTCCTGGCGGGGACCGCCCAGCACCTCAGCTTCGGTGGCGGCACAGCGCTGGAGCACTATCGTGGAGCGGAGCGGGCGATGCCTTGCCTGGGTCGCCGCGCTGGATCGACGCGCTGGTGCTCCGGAGAGCTGGACCGCCGTGTTCAACACCTCCGGGCTGCGGGTCTGCGGAGCGGAGCGGAGCGGAGCGGGCGGCGCCGTTTTCAACATCGGGAGCCTGGGAGCTCCAACCCGGCGCGGCCTTGTCGGCTTCGGAAGCCGCGGTCTCCAGCTAGAAAACGGCCGTTCCAGGTGGCTCAGCCGCTGAGAGGACTCTCCCGACGCCGGGGCAAGACCACCCGGTGAGAACAGCCAGGAACATCGGGCCTCCATAGAGGCAATTGCGGTGGCCTCAATAGGTCTGACTTTGGGGTGAAATTGGGGTGGGGACTGGACATTGTGCCTTCCCCCACAGTGGTATCCATTGTGAGGGGATGATTTTTTTTTGTCTGTAAGGTAATCCTGTTAATCTTTTTCCAAGATGGCTGCCGTGAAGGGAGAGTGGACGCTGGCGCGCTTTAGCTGCCGCTGCTCTCTCTTCACATTGTGTTTTTGATTTTTTGTTTTTGGACTGAATTCTGTTTTTAATTTGTGTTTCTGTGATGTCTTTATTATTTATTTTCTGATTATATGTTTATATTCCTGTTAATCTATGTAAGGTGTCCTTGAGATGTCTGAAAGGCGCCCAATAAATAAAATTTATTATTATTATTATTATAATTAATGACACACAAAATAAAGCCAAATGGCCACTACACAACCCATTACTAATGTCTCATTAAATAATATTGACAACCAATTTATTTGCACTGAGAACAGCATTACTGTAATTGATTTTTATCATTGAAAGCTTAAAAGTTCCCAAAGTATCTTAAAGTAAATTCTGGAAGAGGGCTTTCTGTGGTAAATATAGACAGAAGGACATTTAGGGTGGTGATTGGATCTCTGATTCATGGTCCTCACAATTTTCTTTCCACTAAATGTAAAGAATGAGAAATTTGTGGACGTATCCATTTGACATGAAGGTTATATCACATGAAATCTAGGAGCTAGCTAATTGGATTGATGGAAGGAAGAAGAGGGTGATGGATTGTTTCTCGGTCTGTGCCCCGGTTTGGTGCTGAGTCCATTGTTATCACCAGTTAAAAATCATCTAGATATATGGATAGGATAGTTTTGGAGGGATATGGGCCAGGACCAAATGGGACTAGCTTGGTGAAGCAACTTTAGTGAGCCTAGATGAGTTGGGCTGATGGGACAGTTTCTATGCTGTAGCGTTCTATGACACTCTGACTCACCATGGACGATCTGTATAGATGTCGATCTTAAGGCTTAATTCATGTTTAAATACTGTAGCACAGTGAGGAGGTGTTAACAACACGCTGTTCACACTGTCCAGGCTTTATTAGAATTAAAGGCAAATTTCTTACAAGGCTTGACAGCGTAGATGCAGGTTGTGTTGTGGCCTTGGCAAAGATTCAAGAACCATAAGTCAATGTCTCAAGCTAAGCAATCAAACATTCACAAAAGCAATGGGAAGAAATGTATTTGCTCGGAACACAATTAATCTTTTGAATTCTATATCCACAATATTGAGTACATTCAAGATCGAGACCAATACTTTTTTGCGCGTTAAGGGAATCAAGAGATATGGGGTGAGTGCAGGAAAATGGCACAGAGGTAAAAGACTAGCCTTGATCTGGCTAAATGGTGGAACAATCAATACAATTTAGGTATGAGAGGCCTTCAATTTCTGATACACTACTTGTGTAATGCAGTTTAAATAAGGCCAGACATTGCATTATCCCATGGCATTTAAAAGGGGCTGGAATAGAAATAAAGGTTAGGAAATAATCCCTTCAACTTCTAGGGACATTTACATATTTGTATGCTTAATGCAAAAGGTCACTTACTGTAAGCACTGTTCCAATTGTATAGTCCTCATCCAAAACAAGGGTACTTCCATACCAGAAGGCCAAAGCATAGGAGCCATAGATTATTAAGAAGGTGAAACCTATTGCTAAATTGCTGCTGATGGCCTTTTTGATTCCAAGCTTTTGGCCTTCAATTAAATTTTTTAGGTACCTGAATAAAATGATGATCATTAGATAATAACCACTGCAGTATTTAGCTTCATGTTAACAATGTTGATATAAAGAGATAGAAAAAAACAAATATCCTTCAAAACAATTAATCACATTCCATGATATTCCAGCACACACATACCATTACATCAGGAATTTAATAAAATATTTAAAGATCTAATTCGACAGGAATTTTTCATTGATTGGCATTAAATAATGGTAGAAATTAATTTGATTGAGTTTGATGAGAATCATGAAGTCAATTTGCTCAGTGCTTATCTACCAGCTTCATTACATGTGCTCCCTGTATTTATTTATTAGCAAAAGCTGAAGTCATTGAAGGCTGTTGTAAAGTGGGATAAATGATAAAGGAATGTACTTGCAGTGAGCAATCGGACACCTTGGAACTATAAACAGGTAGGGTGAGGATCATAACTACAAGATGTGCATGGCATTTTCGGGCCTTCATCAGTCAGAGTTTGAGTACAGAAGTTCTAGTTATATAAGATGTTGGTGAGGACATATTGAGTACACAAGAGTATTGTGTTCAGTTTTGAGCATTAAGGAATGCCCAATTATGGGAAGGATGTTGTCATGCTGGAAAGTGTGCAGAGAAGATTTACGTGGATGTTGCCAGGACTCGAGGGCCTGAGCTATAGAGAGAGGTTGAACAGGCTGGTACTATCCCTCGTAGTGCAGGAGGACAAGGGGAGATCTTATAGAGGTGTATAAAATCATGAGAGGAATAGATCGGGTTAACACACAGAGTCTCTTGCTCAGACAAGGTGTAATCGAGAAACAGAGGACTTAGGTTTAAGATGAGGGAGGGAAAGATTTAACAAGAACCCGAGGGGTAACTTTTTTTACACAAAGGGTGGTGGGTGTATGGAAGGAGCTGCTGCAGGGTGTATTTGAGGCAGGTACTGTCACAACGTTTGAGAAACATCTGAGACAGGTACATGGATAGGAAAGATTTAGAGGGGAAAGAAGCTAAACGCAGGCAGGTAGGACTAGTGTAGATGGGACATGTTGTTCGGAGGGGCAAATTGGGCTGAAGGGCCAGTTTCCACTCTGTATGGCTCTATGACAGTGATGGGTGTTATAGGTGAATAGGAATCATGGTTTTGGATGGGAAGCCTTGCCAACTGAGTTTTCATTGCACATTATGCAGTAGTAACTGTGTGATAGGTCTTTCCTTTTTGATGTATTCCCTGCCCAGGTGTTAATTTGATTAAGAGATTAGTTCCATTTGGATTGGGAGATTTCAGACTATGCCACAAGACAATGCAGTACCATAAACTCAACCTGGCCACCTATGTAAACAGTATGTGGTGTTAACAATTACACATAAAAATGGTTTGCATTTCCAATATTGCAATACAGTCATAGAGTGATACAGTGTGGAAACAGGCCCTTTGGCCCAACTTGCCCACACCGGTCAACATGTCCCAGCTCCACTAGTTGCACCTGCCGGCATTAGGCCAATATCCCTCGAAACCCGTCCTATCCATGAACCTGTCTATGTTTCTTAATCGTTGGGATAGCCCCAGCCTTAACTACCTCCTCTGGCACTTGTTCCGTACACCCACCACCCTTTGTGTGAAAAATGTTACCCTTCAGGCAAAGAAACATTGTCTTCAGGCCCAATAAATCCCATCTTTAATACAAAACCTTATTGCTAAAAGACCCCCAATATCAGCACTGGAGAAAGTGAATATAAATTCTAACCTATCAACTTCTTTATTTTGTCCTCCAAAAGCTACCACAGTTCTGATGGATGATAATGCCTCCTCTGCCACAGCTCCAGCCTTTGCATAGGCACTTTGCTCTTGTTTTGTGAACGAGGTCAGTATCTGAATCAGTACAAAAAAATGGAAAACAATAAAGATTCATATTCAAGAACAATAAAGATTCAATTATTTCCTTAGTTGTCCAAGTAGAAGACGACAAGAAATGTCATTGGATAGTCTGAAGCTCATCCCAGCTGGAGCTACTGTCCTCTTGATAACAACACCGTAGGATCAGGGGGGAAAGGAAACGTTCTCACTTCAAAGAAAAACAGAAAATGCTGGGGAAAATTATCAGTGTGTCAGCCACCATCTGTGGAAAGCTAAAGAGACCATGTTTCAGATGTTGACTGTTTCTTTTTCCAGATGGTGCCTAGCCGACTGAATTATTTCCACATTTCTGTTTGAGTTTTTTTCCCTCACATCTGTATGTCCCATTCAACTTTCACACAAACATCTAATCCACTCCTTGCATATTTTGTCCCGCCTCTGAGGAGAGAACAGCTCCCCCAAATTGCTTTCAACTTCATCCATTAAGCAGGTCTCTAAGATGTGTAAACCATAACTGACTTTGGGATGGGAGGATTTGATTTGTCAATATTAATACAAAATAAAATACAACAACTGACAATGTTTAAGAAAGAACTGCAGACTAACAACTGACAATGTTCGGCTCAAATCACGTTTATAAGAGGATAAACGTGATTGTAACATTTATGATCCGAGAGGCCTTTGGCACAGTAAATGTGGAGAAGATGTTCTGATTGTGCTGATTACCCAGGGTGGCAACAAAATCATTCATATCATAAGGCAGCACATTGGTAATTTGTTGCCTACAATTAAGGTTAAATTAAAAACACATTGTGACCCTTTGCAAAACATATTCGCCCATGAATTTAGGAATGTTTTTTTTGCTTATTTAATTGTTTTAATACTTTTAACTTAAAGTTGTGAAGTTCAGTATCAGCATTCTTTTTAAATGTGATTATTCTTGCAATAAAAAATTTCAAAATAAGTTGAATCTTTGCCAAATGTGGCTTTATTGATAGTGCAATTTCTTTCTTAACCTGATTCAAAGTCCAGTCGTGCCAAAGGCAAAGATAAATGAAACCATATAAACTGATTAGACAATATCTTGTAAGACTAAGAGGATGGACTTTTGGCACAATATTTGATCTTTATAGTTCTAACCTGTCACATGGAGTGTACAGATGTTACAGGAGGTACAGATCATGAGATCATTGATCTCGTGTCCACAATCCCCTGTAAAATAAACATGTGTGCACACGTAATAAGAAGGAACTGCAGATGCTGATTTACAGTGCATTGAGAAAGTATTCAGACCCCTTCACTTTTTCCACATTTTGTTACATTACAGCCTTATTCTAAAATTGATTACATTCATTTTATTTATCATCAATCTATGCACAATACCTCATAATATAAAAGTGAAAACAGGTGTTTAGTAATTTTTGCAAAATAATTAAAAAGAAATAACTGAAATATCACATTTACGTAAGTATTCAGACCCTTTGCTGTGACTCTCAAAATTGAGCTTTGGTGCATCCTGTTTCCATTGATTATCCTTGAGATGTTTCTCCAACTTGATTGGAGTCCACAAGTGGTAAATTAAATTGATTGTACATGATTTGGAAAGGCACACACCTGCCTATATAAGGTCCCACAGTTGACAGTGCATGTCAGAGCAAAAACCAAGCTATGAAGACAAAGGAATTGTCTGTAGACCTCCGAGACAGGATTGTGTTGAGACACAGATCTGGGGAAGGGTATAAAACATTTTTTGCAGCATTGCCGGTCCCCAAGAGCACAGTGGCCTCCGTCATTCTTAAATAGAACTTTGTAACCACCAGGACTCTTCATAGAGCTGGCCGCCTGGCCAAACTGAGCAATCGGGGGAGAAGGGCCTTGGTCAGGGAGGTGACCAAGAACCCGATGGTCACTCTGACAGAGCTCCAGAGTTCCTCTATGGAAATGGGAGAAACTTCCAGAAGGACAACTATATCAAGTTCAAGTTCAAGTGAGTTTATTGTCATGTGTCCCTGTATAGGACAATGAAATTCTTGCTTTGCTTAAGCACACAGAAAAAAATAGTAGGCATTTACTACAAAACAGATAAATGTGTCCATATACCATGATATAAATATATACACACATGAATAAATAAACTGGTAAAGTGCAAATAACAGAAAGTGGTTATTAATAATCAGAGTTTTGTCCGAGCCAGGTTTAATAGCCTGATGGCTGAGGGGAAGTAGCTATTCCTGAACCTGGTTGTTGCAGTCTTCAGGCTCCTGTAACTTCTACCTGAAGGTAGCAAGGAGATGAGTATGTGGCCAGGATGGTGTGGGTCTTTGATGATACTGCCAGCCTTTTTGAGGCAGCGACTGCGATAAATCCCCTCGATGGAAGGAAGGTCAGAGCCGATGATGGACTGGGCAGTGTTATAATTATATTATATATCTGCAGCACTCCACCAATCAGGCCTTTATTGTAGAGTGGCCAGACAGAAGCCACTCCTCAGTCAAAGGCACATGACAGCCCGCTTGGAGTTTGCCAAAAGGCACCTAAACAAGATTCCCTGGCCTGATGAAACCAAGATTGAACTCTTTGGCCTGAATGCCAAGTGTCACGTCTGGAGGAAACCAGGCACCGCTCATCACCTGGCCAATACCATACCTACGGTGAAGCATGGTGGTGGCAGCATCATGCTGTGGGAATGTTTTTCAGCGGCAGGAACTGGGAGACTAGTCAGGATCGAGGGAAAGATGAACGGAGCAAAGTACAGAGAGATCCTTGATGAAAACCTGCTCCAGAGCGTTCAGGACCTCAGACTGGGGCGGAGGTTCACCTTCCAACAAGACAACGACCCTATGCACACAGCCAAGACAACGCAAGAGTGGCTTTGTGACAAGTCTGTGAATGTCCGTAAGGGGCCCAGCCAGAGCCCAGACTTGAACCCGATCGAATATCTCCGGAGGGACCTGAAAATAGCTGTGTATCAACACTCCCCATCCAACCTGACAGAGCTTGAGAGGATCTGCAGAGATGAATGGGAGAAATTAACCAAATACAGGTGTGCCAAACTTGTAGCGTCATACCCAAGAAGACTTGAGGTTGTAATCACTACCAAAGGTGCCTCAATAAAGTACTGAGTAAAGGGTCTGAATACTTATGTAAATGTGATATTTCAGTTATTTCTTTTTAATTATTTTGCAAAAATTTCTAAACACCCGTTTTCACTTTTTTTATTGTCGGCTATTGTGTGTAGATTGCTGATAAAAAAAATGAATTTAATCCATTTTAGAATAAGGCTGTAACGTAACAAAATGTGGAAAAAGTGAAGGGGTCTGAATACTTTCTGAATGCACTGTATACCAAAGAGAGACACAAAGTGTGCAGAAGTTACTCAGTGGGTCAGGCAGCATTCTCCCCATAACCTGTGACAACCATACTCATCAAGAATCTATCTATCTCTGCCTTAAAAAATATCAATTTATTTGGCCTCCACAGCCTTCTGTGGCAATTACTTCTACAGATTCACCACCCTGTGACTAAAGAAATTCCTGCTTATCTCCTTCCTAAAGGAACATCCTTTAATTCTGAGACTATGTCCTCTGGGTTTGAACTCTCTCATTAGTGGAAACATCTCTGGAGAAAACGGATAGGTAAAGCTTCGGTCGCAAAAATAATCACATTTAATTTGACTGCTGATACTGAACTTCACAACTTGAGGTTAAAAATATTAAACCACCGCCGAGGGATGGCGAATAATAAAAATATTAAAATAATTAAATAAGCAAAACACTGTGGCAGTCCCTGGAGGTCAGGCCACTCCTTGGGTCATCTCCCTCGGCTTATGAGAGACAGGGACGATTGGCTGGCTACGGGGTTTCCCGAGGGCTGCTCGCGGGCGTTCTGTGTGTTTGCCATGATAGATTAAACTGCTTCTGAACCTGCCTGGCATCTGGCCCTTGTAGCCTCCCGCTTCATGTGGCACGGGCTGCACAAGCAGGTTGGACATTGGGCGCGCACCTGCATCTCGTGCCAAACCGCCAAGGTGCAGCGATACGTTCGTGCACCGTTGCAGGAGTTCGCCATACCTCGGCGGTGGTTCAACCACATTCACGTGGACATCGTGGGGCCGCTACCACAGTCCCGGGGCATGACCTACATCTTCACCGTGGTGGACCACTTAACGCGGTGGCCTGAAGCCTTTCCGCTGGCTGATTCCTCAACGGCCGCTTGTGCTCGGGCCTTGGTAGCGCACTGGATCGCCCGGTTCGGGATGCCGCTGGACATAGCTGTGGTCGGACATGGCACGGCTCCTGGGGGTTCGTCTCCACCACACGACGGCGTATCATCCGCAGGCGAACGGACTGGTGGAGCGGATTCACCGCCAACTCAAGGATGCCCTGATGGCACGGCTCAATGATTCGGAATGGGTGGACGCTCTGCCGTGGGTTTTGCTGGGGATCCGCACCGCACCGCACTCCGCCGAGTTGGTATAGGGGTCCCCGTTGACGGTGCCTGGGGAGTTCATCTCGCTGGCATGGGGACAGGTGGAGCAGCCTTCAGACGCTCTGCAACGTCTTCGGCAGACGGTGGGCAAGCTGGCGCCGGTGCCCACGTATCATCATGTGACCTTCAGTCTGCACGTTCCATCTGCTCTGGAGGACTGCCAGTTCATCTTCCTGCGCAGGGATGCTCATCGGACACCCCTCCAGCGGCTCGTCCACATTCGTCCTGGACATGGGGGGGTCGGTGTGAGACTGTTTCGGTTGCGCGGCTGAAGCCAGCGCATGTTGACATTGATCGGCCGGTGCTGGTAGTGCGGCCCCACAAGCGAGGGCACCGTTCATCTAGGGTACCTCCTCCAGTGGCTACTCCATCCCCTGCATCTGTTGGTCGGTTGCCCGTTCCTGTGCCAGGCATCACGCGCACCCGGGCTGGTTGTCGCATGCGCCCTCCAGTCCATTTCGTGCCTCTGGTTCTTGGGAGGGGGGGGGGGCGGGGGAATCCTGTGGAAGTCCCTGGGGGTTAGGCCACTCCTTGGGTCATGAGGGACAGGGACGATTGTCTGGCTACGGGGTTTCCCAAGGGCAGCTCGTGGGCGTTCTGTGTGTTTGCCACGATTGATTAAACTGCTTCTGAACCTGCCTGGCCTTTTCTTGACCTCATCCAGGCCACTACAACACCCTACAAAATATTCCTAAATTCACGGGTGGATAGGTTTTCAAAGGGTCACAATGTGTTCTGAAAGCAACCCTCCTATGATATGAATGATTTCATAGTCAAGACCCTCCTTCAGATTCAGACGTCAAAGGCTTCAAAGTCTGAAGAAGGATCCCTATCCAAAATGTCACCTATCCATTTTCTCCAGAGACGCTGCATGGCCCACTGAGCTACTCTAGCATAGACTGTGTCTTTGTGTGGACATGGTTCAATATATTGGATACGCAATACAAACACGCAGTTACAAAACCAAAGCTTCCGACAATAAATTGCAGCTAATAATTACCTTTAGCCTAGAGGAAAAAAATACAAGATACTTTTCAGGAAGGTTGGCAAACATAATTTTCCTCAAGCGTTTCATTGCACCTGTGCCTCATTATACAGCTGCTTATGTCGATAAAACCCACTCAGCAAGCCACATATTAATAAACTTCCAGATCTTATAGAGGTGTATAAGATCATGGGAGGAATAGATCGGGTCCTTTAGGAATAGATCAGAGTCTCTTGCCCAGAGTAGGTGAATCAAGGAACGGAGGACATACTGTGGGTTTAAGGTGAAGGGGAAAAGATTTAATAGGAATCTGAGGGGTAACCTTTTTCCACACAAAGGCTGCTGGGTGTATGGAACAAGCTGCCAGAGGAGGTAGTTGAGGCGGGGACTATCCCAACATTTAAAAAGCAGTTTCTTCTTCTTGCATATGGCGTGCACAGCTTAAAGTTGGAGGACAACTTGTTCTATTTGGTCTTATTTGATTGTGCATGCCAGGTTGATTGCATTCGTCCAAACAGGGCGGACCACGTGAAGGTTGCAATCTCCAACCCAAAAGCAGTTTGACAGGTTTGGAGGGATATGGACCAAATGCTGGCAGGTGGGACTAGTGTAGCTGGGAAATGTTGGCTGGTGTGGGCAATTTGGGCCAAAGGGCATGTTTCCACACTGTATCACTCTATGACTCTGTCTATTAGGAGAAATAAAGTGGTATGAAGTGGCAGTGAATGTTGGTAGGAATATCCCAGAACACCCAGAACATCCCAGAATTGCTCATTTAAGGCATAGTTATCAAAGATGGAGTGATTTAAAATGGGATGGACCGATGATTCAAAACTGGGAAAGAGCTGTTATTTTTTGGCCAACTTGGAGGGGGTTACGCTTTGCCCAGCAGAGAGGAGATAAGGGTTTTGCAAACATAATTGAGTATTTTAAGTTCAGTAATTGCTTAACTGGAAGTCAATGTGGATTTGTAAATGCAAAGATGATTGGTGAAGTTGGAACATGGGTGTAGAACTTTAAGTAAACTTATGGAGGAGGAATGAGGCAGATTAGACACAGGGCAATCGCATTGTTATGTGACGGTCATGTAATGAAAATTAAATTTCACTCAACAAATTCTAAAAATACAAGATTGTGTTTGAATTAAAGCAATGAGTCAAGTATACTGACCTTAGCCCAGATTGCGGCACAGATTCCCAGAACGGGGCTCACAGCCAGAATCACCAATGCCAACTTCCATCCTTTTATAAAGCCAACCACAAACCCAGCTACAAAGGAGGACAGTGACTGTATGAGAATGCCTATTTTATCACCAATACCATCATTTATTTTCGAAATATCACTGAAAAACAAACAGAACACAATCAAAGAATGTCATCTGGTAAACAGCAGTATGCAATGACTCGTTATTTAATCTTCAAGTCTTCAGGGTTTCCATTGCTCTTTCATCACTGGAGTTTGATGCCTTCAAGGCCATCACAGTGGATCTATCAACCAGGTAGATGCTTGACATATTCCCTGGTTTCAATAAATTGTTATATCTTTTTGTAAGCTTCATTCAGAAGTTTTTCATGCAGCATAGAAACATTTACTGTTGGATGTTTATTAAATATCTGGCAACATCAAGATCCTCTTGATTGTATGAAATTTGAGACAATATGAATTAGCAGGCTGGAATGGTGAAAGAACAGTGTTCCATCCCATGTAGTCAATCCCACCTTTTTTCTGGTTACACTCGAGGAGCTAAAAATGGCCTTTTGGTAGCTGCCAAAATATATTAAAATCAGATTCTGCTAACTTGTTTGAACATCTATTGTCACAATGGCAGCATTGAAGTACAAACATTTAAACAATAACAGGCAAGAAATAACTAATTGGACCACTCATTCAGCTCCAGAACTAACGTCTTGTGCTCCATACATATATATGACACACTCAATGGCTCAAATGGCCGCCTTGGTGTTCTAACAATTTAATTTATTTATGATTCTATGTGGTTGGTATTAGGACATTAGCTATGTAAAATATGTCACAGATTGATTTGGAAGTGCGTTGTAAGTTCATAAGTTCTAGGAGTACAATTAAGCCATTTGGCTTAATAAAATGACTCTGCTCATATCAAAGCGTCAGAGAGATTAAGTCTACTCTGCCATTCAATCATGGCTGATCCATCTCCCTCTCAAACCCATTCTCCTGCCTTCTCCCCATAACTCCTGACACCCTTATGGGGCCACAGATGACAGGTGCTGCCTAATGGAGAGGAACCAAATTTCATGAACAAGGATAGGTTTAATACCAAAATGCGTGTGGAACACAGTATTATGTGCTTAAAGCCGTGTACAAAGATCAGGACACGAGTGTTCTTTCATCACACCATACATGGAAGGACGATACTTTGACCGATCAGGTCTACGCTGCCTCACAAAGTATTCCCTTCACCTCACTAATTTGCCCCGAAACCTTTTCCCCACACATTCCCCTCACATCTCCATTACCTCTTCCACACTTGAGAAAGCATCCTATCGGGATACATTGCAGCAAGGTTTGGCAACTGCTCTGCCGAAGACCACAACAAATTGCAGAAGGTTGTGAATAAAGCCACTCTTCCCGTCAACTGATTTAATTTACATTTCACGCTGCATTGGGAGAGTAGCCTACATAATCAAGGACTAACTTACACCCTGGTTATTCACTCTTCTTCCTCTCCCATCAGACAGAGGATACAATATTTGCAAGTACACCACCAGATTTAAGAACAGCTTCTTCCCTACTCTAATTAGACTCTAGAATCTCATAACTAAGGATTTATTTCCAATTTCCCAATCTATCTCATTGTGGCCCTTGTGCTTTCTGAAAAAACTGCACTTTCTATGTAGCTGTAACACTACATTCTGTACTTCGATGCATTCCTGGTTTTGCACTACCTGTGATACTCATGTATGATTTAACTGTACTCATGCATGGCATTATTTGCCTGTATAGCTTGCAAAACAAAATGTTTCTCGCTACATGTCACAATAAAATAATTTACAGTGGCCAAATAACCTCCCAACCATGCATGAATCAATGTAAAATCACAAGGGCATTATAAAAACAAATAAAATAAGTTAAGAACTGTGTATAATTAAAAATAAAAGTGATCCTGCCTTAGTTTAGAACTATATCGAGAATGATGTGCACAAATTATATGTAAGATAGGGTTTCTGCAGTTCTTCATTAGCTCAGAACAAAGTGTCAGGGAAGCAGTGACAGAACAGGTAGCAAGTCGAGAATAAAAAAGAAAGCAGAGGAATGGAGGGTTTAACTAATCACCAAGCTTGGCAGCAGAGGGGAAAGAGCATTTCACAAAGGTTAGTGTTGGGACTATTGTTGCTATTGCTGAGAGAGGTAATTGGGAATTAAAAAGTGCAGAAACTGCACAACAGCATGGGAGAGGCTCAATGGACCTGCTGGTGTTTTCCCTCCTTTGCAAGCGCTGCAGGCATGAGACATCTGCACTTAAATCAAAAACAAAAGATGCAAAACCAAACCGAAATCAACTTGGCGCGTAAAACGTAGCGACACTTGTGCACTGACTCAGTGGTCTATTATCTCATAATTAGTATAATTGTGCATAATGTGTAGTAGGATTGTCATTAAACTGCATCCAAAAAAATAATTTCAATTTAAATACATGTGACAATAAAGTACCATTGAACCTTGTCATTCTTGATTGTCATTCAACACTAGAACATGTTGGTGCTGAATTTTGATCAGCTGGTCTTTAAATAACTGGCACATGTCAAATATTGTGTTGTTTGTTCGAGGTAAATCATTTAAGCCCAGACTGTGTCATCCACTACTGTTCCTCCATCATGAGATGGTCAATTCCATTTCAAGCTCCACAGATAATAAAGCAGTCTATGTTCTCATGTCGCAAAATATGAACATTTAGGCTTCTGCTGATACGTGGCAAATAACATTCATGTGCCACGTGCTAGGCAATAACCATCTCCAACAAAGATGAGCCTAACCATTCAAAGGCGCATAACGATCGCCAATTTGTCATCATTAAGATAATGGGGATCACCTTTGGTCACAAACTGTATTGTGGCTGGTAAAGCAGGGAGGAGGTTGAGTCTCCAGCAACATGTGGTTTTATTATTGACTCCACATATTCTTTCCACTGCATTCATGGTACCGAGTGGTGGCGCCATCGAGTGTGGCTCCTTTACCAGCAGCTGCCCGCCCTTTCACCCATTTTGTTATTTTTAGGATGTCAAAAAGTATGTTTTTGGAGATCTTAGTCTTTTTTTATGTGGGGGGTGTGAGGGGGTGGGGAAAGAGGTCAGAAATGGCTGATTCGGAACTCCAAGCCGCTGAGAGTGTTCTTCCCGTTCCGACGCCGTGCTCCGATCATCCCGGCGAGAGGGCCTGAACATCGGGCCGTCATAGCAGCGACTGCGGAGGGCCCAAAGACCCCAACCAAGGGTGAACAAGAGGAAGATGACTGAACTTTATTGCCTTCCCTCACAGTGGGAAACATTGATTCCGCTGTGGGGGATGTTCATGTTAAATTCTATAATGTTGTGTTCATTTTATTTTATTTGTGTGGCTGTATGGCAACTCAAATTTCACTGTACCAATTGGCGTGTGTGACAATAAATGTAACTTGAACTTTAGGAATGTAAAGGAATATTAATCAAATGTCCAGTTGAGAACAGCTTCAATAACACTTTAGAAGCTCAATACCGTCTAGAATAAAGCAGCCTCCGTGACCGCCACCATATCCACCACCTTAAACATCTCCTCCCTTGACCACCAGCACGTTTTACTGGCAGTCTGCTTCATTTATGAAACAGATTACATCAATCGCCAAGGCTTTTTGACATCACCCCACAGACCCACAAATTCTACTGAGTAGGAAAAGGGCTTCAGGTTTATGGAAACATAATTGGCTAAAGGTTCTTTCCTAGTCCCAGAACATCCTGGATAATGCTTCATTGGCTCAGAATTGTGGAGGTGCTTTTGCCAGAAGGTTTACAGCAATTCAATGAGTTGAAACTCCTCTATCATCTTAAAGAGAATTATGGATGAACATTAAATGCTTCTACTTCTTCTTCTTCTTCTTCTTCTTCTTCTTCTTTGGAGTTTTACGGCAGCCGGCATCCGCAATGTTGCATTGCTGCCACCTTCTGGCTTCATTCCACAGTACTCATGTCTTTATATTAGATCCTTTTTATAAGCCCAGAGGCCCTCAAGAAATCAAACAACAACTTTATTCCTTTTCCTTTCCCTCCACACTCTAGAATGTTCTTTACTGATATTTCTGTCAATCCAATTTTCCTCATTTCAATGATCATAAATCCTCTTTCTGTCTCATATCTCCTATATGCAACTAGAGCATGCTGAACTGTTTCTGGTTGATGGCATTCCTCACACAGCCCAGTAGGGTGTTTTCCCAATATTTTTAATGTGCTGTTCAGGTGAGTGTGTCCTATCCGCAATCTTGTTAATACTACCTGTTCCCTCCTGTTCCCCCCTCTTCTTGCTGTAATGCCCACTCTGTTTTGTAGTGAATAGAGGTGTCTCCCCTTTGTCTCCTGTTCCCAATATTGTTGCCATTCCTGATTTATTTTCTTCCACACAATGTGCTTTCCTTCAGATTTGGATAGTTGTAAGTTTACCTCTATGTTTCTTTTTTTTACAGCCTCCTTTGCCAATTTATCCACCTTTTCATTCCCTAGAACACCAATGTGTGCTGGGACCCACAACAAAGTCACGTCACTGCCCCTCCTTGTCACTTGGCTTAATAGTAGCAGGATTTCATAAACTAAGTCAGGCCGCCTATGGGATGCACCAGACCCAATACTCTGGATTGCAGATAATGAGTCGCTACATATTACTACTTTACATGGTTGCACCTGTTCCATCCACCGAACTGCCATCAAAATAGCGTACAGTTCCACTGTATATACTGTCAAATAGTTGTTTGTTCTTTTGTAAAGCTCAACATTCATCCCCTGGACTGCCACAGCCGCCCCTGTTGTTTCAGCTACTGGATCCTTTGAGCCATCTGTGAAAATTAAGAGGTGTTCCCTGTATCTATTATCTATATGGCTATGATATTCTGTCTTTAGGTCTGAATTTTTGTTCCTCCTTTTTGCCTCCCATATCTCCAGATCAACTTTTGGGATGTTCAGTAACCATATTGGCACAGATGGCCACAATACTGGAGGGCAGAACTCTTTGTCCTCTTCTCCCATGTCCCTTGCCACAACTCCTCCAACCCAGCCGAAGCTTCCAGACTGAGCCATCCCTCTCTCCCATCACTCCTGTACTACCTGTTTTGTTGGGTGGTTCTCTCCATGACCCTTAAGGCTTAGCCAGTAATTAGCCATTAGTTGTCTGCGGCGCAGTCTCAACGGCATCTCCCCAGTTTCCACCTGTAGTGCACATACAGGTGATGTCCGCACACCTCCTATACAGACTCTTAGAGCTTCCGCTTGGACTTTGTCCAACTCGGACAACACTGACTTAGATGCTGACCCATAAGCTATACTGCCATACTCTAGTCTGGATCTGATCAGTGATACATAAATACGTTTAAGAGATAATACATCTGCTCCCCACTCTAAACCTGCCAAGCATCTCATTACATTGATGGCTTTTTTGCATTTTTCAATTACTTTTGTAATGTGGACCCTCCATGTTAATCTGGAGTCAAAATGAACCCCCAGGAAGCGGAAATCTTTAACTCTTTCCAAATTGTTGCGTATAGTTTTAACTGGACATCCTCTTTAATTTTCTTCCTTGTGAAAACCATTGTCTTTGTCTTCTCTATAGAGAATTTAAAACCCCATTTCCTTGCTAATAATGGCCCTTACAATGTATGTATGTATGAGTGAGAGTGAGAGTGAGAGTGAATATATATATACTCCTGTATATGAATTAAAGTCTGTATTTGTGATCACTTACTCAGTTAGACGGGTGTTGATTTCACCGACCTCACTGACATCAAACCATCCAATTTCTTGACGCAACACAGCATGAAATAATTCAATTCTTATTTTCTTTATCTGCCTTGCTGCTGCCAGTGACCAGAAGGAAATCTGCATAAAGGCTGCAATTAAAGCACCTCCCCCTATTCCTGAATAGTAATAGGAAAATCTGCAAAGAAGAAAAAAAACTGCATTGAAATAAAAGTACTGGGATTAGACAATTAATATGAAGCTGTTGCGAGGCAATAAATAATAATTTAATTTCTTTGATATTCAGCATCTACTGCCACCCACTCTGCAATCCCAGAGGGTGGCAAAAAGTATTCCTTTGTTTAAGAAGTGAAGTAGAGAGAATCTAGGGAATTGTAGACCAGTGAGCCTCATATCAGTGTTGTGGAAGTTATTGGGTAGGATTCTTTGTGATAGGATTTACTCTCATTTGGAAGACAATGGGTTATTAATCGACAAACAGCATGGCATCGTATGTGGCAGGTCATGTCTTAATAACTTGATTGGATTTTTTAAAGTGATAAATGTGATTGATAAGGGTAAGGAGGGTATGAAGCAGTCTACAAGAATTATACAAGGCATTTGATAAAGTCCCCCATAGTAGGCTGCTCCAGAAGATTAAGATGTGCAGGATTCACAATGATTTGGTTGTATGGATTCACAGCTGGCTTAATGATAGAAGACAAAAGGTTGTGGTAGAAGGGCTTTATTAGGCTTGGGTTCTGTGACCAGTGGAGATGCACAGGCATCGGTGGTGGGGCCTTTGTTGTTTGTAATATATATAAATGACTTGTACGTAAATGAAGACGGGTTGGTTAGTAACTTTGCAGATGACCCCAAGGTTGCTGGGATTGTGGACTGTGAGAAAGATTGTCAAAATATTCAGCGGTATGAAGGTGTTGCATTTTGGATTGTTGGGGACATGCCAAACTTCCTTAGCCTTCTAATGTAGTGGAGGCATTGGTGCGCTTTCTTGGCCACTGCTTTGGTGAGGCTGGTCCAGGACAAATTGCTGGCAATATTTATTCCTCAGAAATATGGTATAGAATGGTAAAGAAATCATTTAGAATGCTTGTCTTCATTGGCATTGAGTATCAGAATCAGGAATGTATGTTGCAGCTTTATATGACTTTGGTTAAACTGCATTTAGAATATTGTGTACAGTTTTGGTCGCCGCATTACAGGAAGGATGTGGAGGCTTTGGAAAGGATGCAAAAGTGATGCAGAATTCTGCATGGATTGGAGGCTATTACCTATAAGGAAAGGTTATTTTCACTAGAACGCAGAGGTTGCGGGGACAGATAATAGAAGTAACTAAAATGATGAGAGGCATATATAGGGTAGTCAGAAAGTTTTTCCCAGGATGGAAATATCATAGACCAGTGGGCATTGCGTTAATGTGCAAGAGGCAAAATATAAAGTAGCCGTGCAGGGCAAGTTTTTCCCTTACATACAGGGTGCTACGTGGCCAGAATGCACTACTCGGTGTGGTAGTGGAGGCAGATATGATGGTGGAAATGGAAGAGACTTTCAGATAAACTCATGGATATGCAGCGAATTGAGGGCCATGGATTATATGAGGCAGATGAGATTAATTTATCTTGGCGCCATTTTCGGCACAGATATTGTCAACTGAAGGGCATGATCTTACATTGTACTGTTCTCTGTTCTAATCTGAGTGGTGACCAAGAAAAGGACTGTCCATCCTTTGTAGAATAACCTTGTTTGTTCCATTAAAGTGAATTAAAATCAGGTGGGTTTTATTAAGAAATCTGCTCCAACAAGTTTCCAACCAGGCAGCAATGTTTGAAAGTTACATGCATCCTTGTCAATTAAATGTTGCTATTACCATGCGACAATGCCTCAAAGAGATCATACTTCTGGAATTGTGGACCAACCAGGAGATTATCCTATTTCATATTTTAACCATCAAGGTGCACTTTCACAACCAAAGCTAAATATAATCAAATATCATGTTTTCTTTCCGATTTATGTTTTACTTTACATCTGTGCCAGATCAATAATGCATCATCCTAACAATATCATTTTAAACTGATATTACAGTTGATGGTGCAATGAATAACTTCAGGCGTAACTTAATTCTAATTATTTGCAATTCTGAAATTACAAAAATATGTTTATGTCATCAACTGGAGCCAACCAGTATGATTATAGAAATTAATACAAAATTAATATAACCCCTTTGATGTGTTAACTACCTCGTCATTTGCTCCTCCAATGTTTCGGTAAAATCACCAGTTACATTCAGCGTTGAATTTGCTGGAATGGATATGTTGCAGTTAGTACGTGTCCTTCTGTTCAAGTTAGTAACATTCATTGAAATCGTCATCACATAAATATGAGGAAATGATAACAAAGGAAGTATAGAATGCAAGATATTTTAATATTAAGTATCTACACAGAGACAACACGCACACGCGAGCATGCACGTGCACTCACACGCAGTTATATCACACACGTGCGCGCATACACTCGCACGCGCACACACTCACAGTATGTAATGCTATGACACCGAGTCAGGAAACAAGTAGTCTCTGACTCAACATGTAGTTTCTGAAGCTGAAAGAATGTTTCAGGCGTGACACTGAGAAAAGTTGACCTAGTTTCAGGATCAATTAATGTCATTAAGCTCCATTAAAGAAGATCAAACCAAAGAGTTTAGGTAGTAAGGTTGTGATGGGATAGTAAGGAGATGGAATGTAGGGAGGTGAAGTCATCTTCCATTTCTGTTTTGCTTTATTAATATTATCAACTGCAGTCTCCCTGCTCTCACAGTAGAACAAGAATGAGACTGAAATTGGAATAGAAGTGTCAAAAATAGTCATGGAGTCATACAGCACGGAAACAGGCCCTTTGGCCCAATTTGACCATGATGACCAAAATCCCCTATCTAAGCTAGTCCTGTTTATTTAGAATTTTTTTCTTTTTCTTTTTTACTTTCTTGCAGAATTTATGTGTAATTTATGTATTATTTATGTTTTGGAGTGTTTGCGTTGATGTGCTTGCGAAGCTGCTGTAAGCAATATTTTTATTGTCCCTGCAGCTCACTGTATTTATGCATATGACTTGCATTGATATTTTCTGATAACCTTAAAATTAATTCTTCATTGTCTATCCATCCAGCCAGCTTTTCTATTTGCAACAAACCTCTTAATGATAGCTCACACGTTTGTATCCAAATAACATATACATCAGTAACAAGAGGCCTATTACCAAGACTTGCAGAACCTAGCTCCATACATCCCACCATTCATTAAAATTCTTGTTAACCAATACCCTTTGCTTCCTGCCACTGAGGCACTTTTTAATCATTTGATCTGGCATATATCCGCCTCTCATAATTTTATATACTTCTACTGGGCCTACCCTCATTCTTTATCAACCTCTCTACTTCCAGGATGCTATGGGCCTGCATCCACAAGATCTCTCTGTACGTAAATGCTCTGAAGGATCGTGCCATTTACTGCCATTCTTTTCTCTTATTTTTGACCTGACAAAGTGCAGCATCTCAGATTTGTCCAGATTGTCCATATGCATTTCTCTCCCCATAATTCCAGCTGATCAATATGCTGCTTTCATATGTTCATAAGGCATAGGAGCAGAATTAGGCCATTTGGCCCATCAAGACTGCTCTGGCATTTGATCATGGCTGATCTATTTTTCCCTCTCTATCCTAATCACCTGCCTTCTCCCCATAATCCCAGAGCAAAATTAGCTATTGCCCTTCCTCCCAGGTATTTTTCTTTGGAATTAACAAGAATGAGGAAGGATTAATTGAGGAGTTCAAAATTGAGAGATAACTAAAAACATGCCAAACAGAAAAAAAGTATTTTCATTCGCAGGAAGTCTATTCTAGTGTAGTCTTGTGGTCTATCCGTCTCATCAACCTGCCCAATTGGCTAATTGTTTACTTCTGGCTCAATTTTCCTGCACCTTCCCATGGAGTTACAGGAGATGCAACAGCTTTCCCCTCTTCCTTTCCCACCACCCAAACGATACTTCCAGGTAAAGAAACAATTCTCTGGCATTGTTTGAGTCTAGCATACTGTGCAGGTATGTGGCCTCTGGATTTCTGAAGACCCAAGTATCCCCCATTGTCTTAGTTGAACAAAAGAAGAAGGAAAGCTCACGAGTATCACATGTCTTGTGTTGACATTGCCGCTCTATTTATCTCACCTGATTGATCACCTATGACGTGTTGCTGATTAACAGAGTGTTAATTAGCTCACCGAGCCATAACCTGGATTACTCTTTGCTTCCTGCCACTAGGCCGCTTTTTAACATTTGATCAGATTTTTTAATCCAATTCGCCACTCTCCCTTGGATCTGTTTGACAGGAAATTCTGGTTGTGCAGAGTAATCCAGGTTATGGCTCGGAGAGCTAATTAATACTGTGTCTGTGGTGACCAGTAATCCCCGCACTCCAACACTACCCTACACACACTAGGGACAAATTACAATTTCACCGAGTCAATTAGCTTACAAACCTGTACATCTTTGGAGTGCGTGAGGAAACCAGAGCTCCCAGTGAAAACCCACGCAGGTCACACGGAGAACGTACAAACTCCGTACATACAGCACCTGTAGGCAGGATCGAACCCGGGTCTCTGGTGCTGTAAGGCAGCCACTATGCTGCCCTATACAATAGGAATGTTTAAAAATCATTTAGACAGGCACATGAATTAGCCGGGGATGGAAGGAGACCATGCACAGGCATATAAGATTAGTTTAAATTTGTATTATGATTGGCACATACATTATTTGCCAAAGGTCCTGGACTGTGCTGTACTGTTCCATGTTCTTCCTTTTATGGTTTTGTTTTATCATAGCATCATTGGGTTGACTTTTGAACTTCATCATCTGAGCAGGAATCTACACACCTGAAGACTTTACAGAATTTGTCAATTGTACTTCTGTTGAAGTAAATAGATTGGAAATTAGCCAAATTTGTGAAGAGCAGGGGAATGTTATTAGATTGCCAGCCACGGATGAAAATCAAAATCTACCTCCATACCTTTTCATCCTTGGTTCCATACTCATGAATCATTGTTGAACTTTTCTATGACTACAATGTCCTAGTTGCTGCTTCAGATGTTAGGCATGGCAAGAGCTCAGCGCTCAAAACTGGTTCTGACACTGCAAATATTTTTAGGTGGATTTCTGGTGATGAACTTTCTTGTGATCCGTGTCTCACTCTACCGTTATATTGGGAGGAAATGCTGGAACAAATGAAACCACCTTCTTCCTCTTTCTAAACCAGAGTACTGCAACTAGTTCAGACTCCCCGACCACTACCCTGAATTAAATCGCCTGACTCAGCTCAGTGTCATCAAAACAGTGCGTCACACTTTACAAGGGGAAGTTAAGAGACATTAAAAAAGAAACCACAATTTTTTGCTGTTACCTTGGCCGACACGTACACATTGTGATCATTTTGCAAGTAACCAATTATGGTCACATCAAGATTTAACCACCTGATGCAAAAGTTCAGTGTGGTGAACACTTATCTGAATCAGGAGATTGAAGGTTCAAATCCCGCTCCAGAGATTGAAGCACCAAATTCTGGTTTAATATTCCAGCATCATATTGAGAGTGCAGTGCATTTTTGGACTTACATTCAGAAGATCTCATGATGATATTTTAGAAGGATTGTGGTGAAATTACTGATCTAGCATTCTAAGTTCGTCACCATTAGTCCAAAAGCACGAGTCCAATTGCCATGACCAACTGGAGAAATGAAATTTAAATAACTCTCCAATTTTAGGTAACCCATATTGCCTTTCTATATTGGAAGTGGCCATTTCTGCTGGTTGTCTATCTGTCATTTTGCTCCATTTTCCCTCTCTGCATGAGCACAGCCTAAACTACAGGACATGTCCCACACCTTGCTACTTTCAACATGAGTAAAAAAAACAGCCAACTTCTAACTGCTCTCACCCTATCACAGATATATATTTTTGTCTTATCCCTCCATTCTATCACCTTCCTTCCCTCTCTTGTATCTCTTTTACTGTTCAAACAAAATGTCTCTAACCCAAAATCCATAATCTGCTTCTCTTTCCCCAGAGCTGGCTGACCTGCAGAGTGTTTTTAGTATTCTCTGTTTTTATTTTAGATTTCCAGCATCTCTGTTAATCTTTAAAATAAAGATAAGGCATTCTTACTCTGACTTGTCTTAAATCAGGTTAGACCTTTGTTCCAGAAATCGTCAGTTGTCATTAAATAACAGCTTTGGTAAAGTGAGGGCAGTTACTTCTCTCCGATCTCTGATCTAGTTCTGAAATATGCTGATGTTTTACTAGAAGGGGTGAACATTTCAAAATCAAAAGTGCAGGGAATGACAATTTGACCAGCTTGTAAATACTCAGCACTAATGTCATGAAGCAAAATAACAATACGGCAAAAAAAATGCTAAGGTTTATTACTGACATGTACCGAGGTACAGTGGAAACTTGTTTTGCATGCTGTCCAATCAGATAATACAGTACACACATACAAATCAAAAATACAACAGATAAAACAAAGGGGAAGAAACAGAGTGCAGAATATAATTCTCAGCATTGTATAGATTTACAGATAGAAAAGAGAAATCCAGAACCAGGGGCCACAGTTTAAGAATAAGGAGTAAGTCCAGAACCAGGGGGCACAGTTTAAGAATAAGGAGTAAGCCATTTAGAAAGGAGACGAGGAAACACTTTTTCTCACAGAGTGGTGAGTCTGTGGAATACTCTGGCTCAGAGGGTGGTGGAGGCAGGTTCTCTGGATGCTTTCAAGAGAGCTAGATAGGGCTCTTAAAAATAGCGGAGTCAGGGGATATGGGGAGAAGGTAGGAACGGGGTACTGATTGGGGATGATCAGCCATAATCACATTGAATGGTGGTACTGGCTCGAAGTGCTGAATGACCTACTCTTCCACTTATTGTCTATTGACTTAGGGCAATTGTATGAGATAATAGATTCTTCTCTGGGAAGGACAGACAAAGGGTCGCCCCGCTCCAGTGCCATCTTCTAGCCAACTTGCTACAGCAGTGCATTTTCAAATTCAGATCCCAATAAAAGACAAATCTTCTTTACTGTCATCTAAAAATAACTGATAGATATATTTTGAGTAAAAACTGAAGTGCAATGAAACCTATATATTTAAAAAGACACAAAGTGCTAGAGAGAATCAGCAGGTCAGGCAGCATGCCTGGAGAACATGGATAGGTGACGTTATGGGACAGGATCTTTCTTTAGTCCAATCTTAACCAAAATTAAATGGCTCTGGTGAACGTTTATATATCAAAACCTTCAACATTTTATTTAGGTGAACACATGGTCTTGCATTGTTAGCACTAAATTTATGTGAGAGCATCAAATACTGCTAGCACGCATTTTTGACAGTTGATTGTAAGTTATATAAAGTCGCCATTGAAATTAATGAATTTGAATGTGTAAATAACAGTGCATGTAGAGTATTCTCTCAGAGTTAACGCTAGCAACTCAAGACAAATAAATATGACCAAAGTGTGTACAAAAGGTTAAATTATACTGTTCAATATCTGCAACAGAACTGCATTATCTTGATAATCCAGAAAGTTAAAATCACAAGTGACCTTTCCACCTACAAAAAGTATATATATTTGGTCAGTTCCTCCATTTCCTGCTCAAAATTATACAAATGCAGCTATGTACTTACATAAGAGGAAAGCAAGTATTCAAGCTTCTGTGGTTTCTGTGGAAGAGTCGTGAATTTATTTACCTGTTATATTTTTCATAAGTCCATCATGAACAAAGCTGTCTGTCATCTCCCCAAACACTATGACCATGAGTGGCAGGGCAGTTCCATGAATTATGGCAGCAACACTACCCAGCACCATCAACAATTTATCACCACCATCTGCATAGCGAAACTAAATAAGAATAATTAGAAACACTGGTATTAGTTTTGAAACCAATATTGAAATTAAAAATTTTTAATTCATTCAAATTGTTCAAAATCACATTTGGATTGACATTGGCTGACATTTCAAAGTAACCCATAGTTATATCATCACTGGTGTTAGTTACCATTTCAGAACCTTTACCAAATTCTAAACCTTTCCTAGACTTACCAAGCTGCCAGATTTAAATGACTGTAATTAAATTTAAATAACTTCAAATTATTTTATTTAAATGACTAAAACTGATGTTGGAAAGTACCTGGGGAGGGGTGGTTTGGACAGACTGGGACGTGAACCAAGGAGTTGAGGAGGCAGCAGTCTCTGTAGCAGGTGGAAAGCGGTGGGGATGGGAAGATGTGACTGGTGGTTGGATCACTTTGGAATGTATAAAGTATTAGACTCTAGGAATGTTAAGAGTTACGGGGAATAAGCAATAAAGTGGAGTAAAAACCAGACCACTTCACTCATGATGTTATTGTTTGGTGGAGCTGGTTCAAGATGCCACATGATCTATTCCTGCTCATCTTCCTCTGCACAATGTAGGGGAATCTACTGAAGGGGCAACGTTTCATAACGTTGCCAAGCAAATCAGGATATGTTAAAGATTTCAAGCAGCACCAACTTCTGCCAGATTCAGAGAGAGGTGGAACACCTTTGCTTTGGTAAAATAGCCATTTGGATTATACTGTTTCAATTCAATCTGTGCCGGAAGACACATGGTGGCATCATTATCAAATAGAAAGATCTTTCTAATGGTTGTGCTGGAATGTGCTTTATTAACACCCCTATGACAACATGTCATTTAACATAAAAATAGGACATGCTGGAGTGAATACTGGCCACCCCAGATGGTTATAGCACATGACAGTAATTTCTGCAGACTCTAATACACCAACGCATTCTTGGTTATAGGGAACTTGAGGGAAAAACCCGTAGGTCAGGTAACGTCTCTGGACAGGGAAACAGTTAACATATTGGGTCTGGGACGCTTCACCAGAATGGAGAAAGATAGTGCCAGACCTGAAAAGCTAACCGCTTTACTTTACACAGATTGCCCGACTTACCAGCATTTTGTTTTTATTTCACATTTCCAGCATCTGTGGTTTATCTGATTGTTATTCAACAATATTATCTCCACTGGACCATAAAATAGCACCAGGAGGTCATTAAATATGTTGCATTTGTCCCAATACTTTGTGTAAACCATCTGAACAGTCTATATTTTCTTGAATAAAAATCAATAGGTTCTAAAATCAATATTCCACAATTAAATAACCATTTGTGCTCATCTCTTCAAACTTTCTCACTCATTGTCCTTTTGAAGGCCGACATCTCCAGGTAACATGTATTATCCTTCTCATGCCTGGAACCGAACCCTCAAAGCAGGACCTTCATTTGTTTTTGTTTGGTTTATTTATTGTCACGTCTACTGAAGTAAAGTGAAATGCTTTTGATGCGCGCTAACCGGTCAGTAGAAAGACTTCACACCACGGTGGCAGAGAATTTTCCAAAGCCACCTTGAAAAATTGTACCATATTGTATGATAGTTTCTGGCCCAACGGCTACATAAAATTGAGGAGCATTTAGGAATACGTAGAACATAAAACAGTACAGCATAGGAACAGGCCTTTCGGCCCACAATTTCCATGCTGAACAGGATATCCAGTTAAACTAATCTTCCCTGCCTGAATGTGATCCCATCCCTCCATTCCCTGCATATCCGTGTGCCTTTCCAAAAGGCTCTTAAATGCCACTATTGTATCTGCCTCCACCACCATCCATAGCGGTGTGTTCTTGGGACCCATCACTCCTTGTGCAAAGAAACTTTTGCTGCATATTTCTTTTAAACTTTATCCTTTCACCTTAAAGCTAAGCCGTCTAATCTTTGACATTTCCACCCTAGGGGAAAAGGTTTCTGACTCTGCCCTGCCCCATAATTGTATATACTTCAATCAGGTCTCCCCTCAGCCTCCAACACTCCAGAGAAAACAATCCGTTTGCACTGAGAGCCTGGAGAATCTTTGTCAGGTGCACACCGGAGCCAGGTGTAGACAGGTGTAGAATAGCACCCTCCAAGCCACCCACCCACCCGCAATATCAAGCACCTCCTGCCCCACTTTGGCCTCTTCTGCCTCCCTCACATTCCACAGAACTGGAATAGAAGCATGTCATGTTCATCACCGAGACCATCAGTAATTTCAATAATCACATTTAACTTTATCATTGCACCTTTGTCCCGATTCTGACTCATAGAATACAGTTCAATTATCCTTCTTTATGGTTTTATTATCATTGCATGTTCAATGAATTACTTATTTCACTCCATAGGTCATTCAGCAATCTACACTCATTTACAACTTCCTTTTCTGCAGGCACTTAGCACAGCAAACATTTTGTGTGTTTTTTCTAATGATCGCCTATCATTTAGTAAATTGGACCAGGAATCCCCTTACACGATTCACTCCAACACGGGTGTTATTTTATGCATAATGACATAATCTAAGAGTTCAACACCCATTAATCGCTTATCAGCAGGTATTGGATCAATATATTGTGTTTAAGAAGGAACTGCAGATGCTGGAAAATCGAAGGTACACAAAAAAGCTGGAGAAACTCAGCGGGTGCAGCAGCATCTATGGAGCGAAGGAAATAGGCAACGTTTCGGGCCGAAACCCTTCTTCAGACTGATCGGGGGTGGGGGGGGGCGGGGACAAGATAGGAAAAAGGAGGAGGAGCCCGAAGGCTGGGGGATGGGAGGAGACAGCAGGGGGACTGAGGAAGGGGAGGAGATAGCAAGGACTAACAAAATTGGGAGAATTCGATGTTCATGCCCCCAGGATGCAGACTCCCCAAGCGGAATATGAGGTGCTGTTCCTCCAATTTCCGGTGCTGCTCGCTGTGGCCATGGAGGAGACCCAGGACAGAGAGGTCGGAGACGGAGTGGGAGGGGGAGTTGAAGTGCTGAGCCACCGGGAGGTCAGCTTGGTTATTACGGACCGAGCGGAGGTGTTCGGCGAAACGATCGCCCAACCTCCGCTTGGTCTCACCGATATAGATCTGCTGACATCTAGAGCAGCGGATGCAATAGATGAGGTTGGAGGAGATGCAGGTAAACCTCTGTCGCACCTGGAACCACTGCTTGGGTCCTTGAACGGAGTCGAGGGGGGAGGTAAAGGGACAAGTGTTGCATCTCTTGCGGTTGCAAGGGAAAGTGCCCGGGGAGGGGGTGGTACGGGAGGGAAGGGAAGAATTGACAAGGGAGTTATGGAGGGAGCGGTCTTTGCGGAAGGCAGATATGGGGGGAGATGGGAAGATGTGGCGAGTGGTGGGGTCACGTTGGAGGTGGCGAAACTGACGGAGGATTACTTTTTGTATGTGACGGCTGGTGGGGTGAAAGGTGAGGACTAGGGGGACTCTGCCCTTGTTGCGAGTGGGGGGATGGGGAGAGAGAGCAGTGTTGCGGGGTATGGAAGAGACCCTGGTGCGAGCCTCATCTATGGCGGAGGAGGGGAACCCCCGTTCCCTGAATATTTAGGACATTTCAGATGTCCTGGTTTGGAACGCCTCATCCGTGGAGCAGAGCTGCGTAGACGGAGGAATTGGGAGTAGGGGATGGAGTCCTTACAGGAAGCAGGGTGGGAAGAAGTGTAGTCCAGATAGCCATGGGAGTCAGTGGGTTTATAGTGGATGTCGGTCAGAAGTCTATCACCTGCAATGGAGATAGTGAGGTCAAGGAATGGTAGGGAAGTGTCGGAAATGGTCCAGGTGTATTTGAGTGCCGGATGGAAGTTAGTGGTGAAGTGGATGAAGTCAGTCAGTTGTGTGCGGGTGCAGGAGGTGGCACCAAAGCAGTCGTCGATGTAGCGCAGGTAGAGGTCAGGGATGGGGCCCTGGTATGTATTGAACAAGGATTGCTCGACGTAACCGACAAATAGGCAGGCATAGCTGGGGCCCATGCGTGTGCCCATAGCTACGCCTTGTATTTGGAGGAAATGGGAGGATTCGAACGCAAAGTTATTGAGGGTAAGGACCAGTTCCGCTAGGCAGAGGAGAGTGTCAGTGGCTGGGTATAGGTTGCTTCTCTGGTCGAGGAAGAACCGGAGGGCTTTGAGAACATCCTGGTGTGGGATGGAGGTGTAGAGTGACTGGACGTCCATGGTGAAGATGAGGGGGTGAGGGCCTAGAGAATGGAATGCGCGGAGACGACGGAGAGTGTCTGAGGTGTCTTGAACATAGGTAGGGAGGGATTTAACCAAGGGGGATAGGATGGAGTCAAGGTATTTGTAAATGAGTTCGGTGGGGCACGAACAGACAGAGACAATGGGTCTACCGGGACAGTCAGGTTGGATCAATATAGTTTGTTATGAATTGGGAAGAAGTAAGGATTACATCACATTGAAAACAGGAATCATGAACATCACTTTATTGTGCATTGTGTCAGCATATTAAAAGTCTCACTACCAGCAGTGATAAGCATAGATCAAAATGTCAGTACCTGTATACTGAAACAGTAAACCCTCATTTTAATGGGCCAATTTATAAGGGATTTAGGTTATAGCGGACAGATCTACTGACGTTGCCAATGTGACCCATGGCTCGCAAGGTGCACCAGTGAGCTGTTTCTCACCTACTGCCACAAGGTCCAGTTGACGCAGCTGTTGTTGAAGCTCACGTTGTAGCGCTTTATTGAAGCCTGCTGCCATCAACATGACGCGCTCCGTCACCAGGTATCCCTCTCCTCTCACCAGCTGCCACTTCTTCCTATCGGTTGTCACTTTGTCCACTCGACCTTTCTCTCTCCCCCCCCACCTCTAACCTCAACTCCAGCGTCGCCTACATACATACTCCACCTTGGACGATGTTGGCGACTGCGGGGAGAGAGGAGGAGACAAAGGTGGAAGAGTGTGTGGTGGAGAGGATAAAGTGATGGGAGAAGGAGGAGGCGGCAGCTGTGAAGCCGGGGGCGGACAAAGCGATGGCCGACAGGAAGACAAGACAGCCGGTGAGAGGGGAAGGAGCCCCACAGTGACCGAGCGCATCCTGTCATTGGCAGTGGCCTGAAGAGAGCGCTGACGGCCAGGGACTACAATGTGAGCCGCAACAACAGCCACTTCAACCGCACAACGTGGAAGCTGGTGAAGAACGGGGCACAGGTGCAGACCAGCAGCATTGGCGCCAAGAATTAAGTTGAAACGACACATTACAGGAGTAACTCAGCAGACTGAATCAGCCTGAAGAAGGGTCCCAACCCAAAACATCACCTATCTATTTTCTCCAGAGATGCTACCTGACCTGCTGAATTACTCCAACACTTTGTGTTCTTTGGTGCATTAACTAGCATTTGCATTTCTTTGTTTCTATGCACAGTACAATGAGATTATCTTACTCGGTTATAATGAACAATTGCCAATAACGGATACTATTCCTC
The DNA here is from genome assembly GCF_010909765.2 of Amblyraja radiata. Lineage (NCBI taxonomy): Eukaryota > Metazoa > Chordata > Chondrichthyes > Rajiformes > Rajidae > Amblyraja > Amblyraja radiata. Next base: position 106,737,617 of record NC_045957.1, read on the forward strand.
CCCCCATGGTCCGTTATAACAAGTGTGTATTGTATCTGCACATTACAGGTGCTTTGATCTGTGATCCAACACTGCCACTGCCCCTGGGGAGAGGGGGTGGTTATGGATTGTGTTAACTGCAGTCACAATTGCAAATAGTTTACCACCAGCAGATCAGATCTAAGCATTGCTCTCTCTCTCTTTCCACATCTCTCTCTCCATTTCTTCCCCCGCATTTTTATTACCCTGTCCACACCCAGTTCCTGTTTTTGCTTATTTTGGGTAATACACACTTGCTTTCTATGAGAGCATGAATATGTTGCCTGCTTTATCATTTAGGTTAATCTTTAACATATCTTAAAAGGGAAGAAGCCACAATAATTTTTTTCTTCAAGCAATGACATCCCAATTATGCAATTTTGTTTCCAAAACTAATTTCTCAGGGGAAAGCAATAAAGGCAGGCAGATTATCTTATTTTAAAAAGCATGCAAAGGTGCAAAATTCCTTGTGTGTCCTAGAAGATAGTGGGAAGCAAGGGAGGAGATTGCTTATGGCCTGGCAGAGAATGTTGTATCTTTGTTAGCCACAGGTGAGAACCAGCAGGATGGAGGACAGTTAATGTTGTGCCTTTATTTAAGAAGGGCAGCATGTAAAATTCAAAGACCTGCATACCTATGAGCTTTACATTAGCTGTAGGAAAGTTGAATTAAGAGATTTTGAGAGGACGGATTTATTTTCCCCCATGGCAGGCTCGTCTAGAAGGTTAGAACACATGGGATCCAGGGTGTTCTAGCTTATTGGATGCATAACTGGCTTGGTGGTAGAAAGCAAAGTTTGATAGTGGCGGTTGTTTATCAGATTAGGGGCTGACATGTATTCAGTGGCGTGCCACAGGGATTATTGCCGTCCTCTGGTGTTTGTCATACGTATTAATTATAGACACAAAAAGCTGGAATACCTCAGCGGGACAGGCAGCATCTCTGGAGCGGTGTGGAGAGATGGTTCCGCAGAACGACCCTGCTTTCCCTCTACTAACACTGTGCTCCGCCTGACGGAGCTGGTCTTCACCGTCACCACACAGAAGGTAGTTGAGGCCAGTTAATTGGCTATATTTAAGAGGGAGTTAGATGTGGCTAAAGGTATCAGGGGGTATGGAGAGAAAGCAGGTACTGGATACTGAGTTGGATGATCAGCCATGATCATATTGAATGGCGGTGCAGGCTCAAAGGGCCAAATGGCCTACTCCTGCACCTATTTTTCTATGTTTCAACAACCTACCCGTTGACTCCTCCCACTTCCTCCATCTAAATCATAGCTATGGGCACCCGTTTGGGCACCGGCTTCCACATACTCACAACTACCTGTGTGAAAAGGTTTTTCCTCATCTCCATTCTAAATGGCTCACCCCATATTCTTAAACGATGGTTACTGATCCTGGACTCCCCCAACATTGGGAACATGTTTCCTGCCTCTAGCATGTTCAAATCCTTAATAATCTTATATGTTTCAATAAGATATCCTCTCATCCTTCTAAATTTCAGAGTATACAAGCCCAGCCGCTCCAATCTATCAACATATGACAGTCCTGCCATACCAGGATTTAACCTTGTGAACCTACGCTGCACTCCCTCAATAACAAGAATGTCCTTCCTCAAATTTGGAGACCAAAACTGCACACAAGACTCCAGGTGTGGTCTCACCAGTGGCCTGTACAGCTGCAGGACCTCTTTGCTCCTATTTTCAATTCCTCATGTTATGAAGCCCAACATGCCATTTGCTTTCTTCACTGCCTGCTGTACTTGCATTCTTACTTTCAGAGAATGATGAACGAGGACCCCCGGATCCCGTTGTAGTTCCCCTTTCCCCAACTTGACACCATTTAGATAATAATGTGCCTTCTTGTTTTTGCCACCAAAGTGGATAACCTCACATTTATCCACATTAAACTGCATCTGCCCACTCACCCAAGCTGTCGAAGTCACCCTGCATCCTCATAGCATCCTCCTCACAGTTCACACTGCCACCCAGCTTTGTGTCATCTGCAAATTTGCTAATGTTACTTTTAATCCCTTCGTGCAAATCATTAATATACATTGTAAATAGCTATGGTCCCAGCACCGAGCCTTACGGTACCCCACTAGTCACTGTCTGTCATTCTGTAAGGGACCTGTTAATCCTTACTCTTTGTTTCCTGTCTGCCAATCAATTTTCTATCCATGGCAGGACCCTACCCCCAATACCATGTGGTCTAATTTTGCCCACATATCTCCTATGTGGGACCTAATCAAATGCTTTCTGAAAGTCCAGGTACACTACATCCACTGGTTCTCCCTTGTCCATTATCTTGGATACATCCTCAAAAAATTCCTGAAGATTAGTCAAGCATGATTTCCCCATCATAAATCCATGCTGATTCAGACCGATCCTGCTACTGCTGTCCAAATGTGCCGCTATTTCGTCTTTTATAATTGACTCCAGCATCTTCCCCACCACCGATGTCAGGCTAACTGGTCTCGAATTCAGTTTTCTCTCTGTCGCCTTTCTTAAAGAACGGATAACATTTGCTACCCTCCAATCGAAAGGAATGGATCATGAATCTGTAGAACATTGGAAAATTATCACTAATGTCCATGATTTCTAGAGCCCCTTCCTTAAATACCCTGGGATGCAGACCTCATGGCCTTGGGGATTTATCAGCCTTCAGTCCCATCAGTCTACCCAACACCATTTCCTGCCCATTACTTTGATGACTGCATCAGTGCTACCTCCTGCACCCATAGAGAACTCATGGACATCAAGTTCACCACCAATTTTCATCCTGCACTCAAATTTACTTGGACCATCTCTGACACCTCCCTGTCCTTTTTTGATCTCATCACAGGAAATAGATTATTGACTGGCGTCTACTCCAAACTGACTGACTCCCACAACTATCTCAACTACAATTCTTCCCACCCTACTTCCTGCAAACTCTATCCCCTACTCCCAATTCCTCCGTCTACACTGCATCTGCGCCCAAGATGAGATGTTCCATGCCATGACATCCGAGATGTCCTCATTCTTGAGGGAACAGGGTTTCCCCTCTCCCATCATAGATGAGGCCTTCACTCGTGTAGCCTTGGTACCCCCAGCTCCGTCCAACTCCCCAACCCTAGTAGAAACAGAGAAAGAATCCCCCTAGTCCTTAACTTCCACTCCATCAGCCATCGCATACAACACATAATCCTCCGAAATTTCCGCCACAAGATCCCACCACTAGCCACCTTTCCGCCTTCCAGAGACCATACCCTCCGCAACACCCTGGTTAACTCATCCCTTCCCACCCAAACCACCCCCTCCCCAGGTACCTTCCCCTGCAACCACAGAAGAGCAACACCTGTTCTTATACCTCCTCCCTCGATTCTGTCCAGGGACCCCTGCAGTCCTTTCAGGTTAGGCAGAGGTTCACTTGCACCTCCTCCAACCTCATCACTGTATCTGTTGTTCAAGATGTGGACTCTTATACATCGGCGAGATCAAATGTAGACTGGGTGATCATTTCGTTGAACACCTTCGCTCAGCCCCCCTAAACCTACCTGATCTCCCAATTGCCAGACACTTTAATTCTCCTTCCCATTCCTACACTGACCTTTCTGTCCTTAGTTTCCTCCATTGTCAGTGAGGCTAAACGCCAATTGGAGCAACAGCATCTCATATTATGCTTGGACAGCTTACAGCCCAGTGGTATGAATATTGATTTCTCTCACTTCAGGTAGCCCCGGCATTCCCTCTCTCTCTCTATCCCTCCCCCACCCACATCACAGTAGCTTCTCGTTTTCACCCCACAAACAGCTAGCAATGGCCTGTTTCCTTTATCATTGTTACTTTTTTGCATATCTTATATTAATTGTTCTTTATCTAATCACATATTTGTCTATATCTCTCGTTTCCCTTATTCCTAACCAGGCTGAAGGTCTCAACCCAAAACATCACCCATTCCTTCTCTCCACAGATGCTGCCTGTCCCACTGTGTTAGCCCAGCTTTTTGTGTCTATCTTCTGTTTAAACCAGCATCTGCCGTTCCTTCCTACACATATATATTAATGATTTGGATGATAATGTAGGTAGCATTGTTTGTAGATTTGCAGATGACACTAAAATTGGTCATATAATCGACAGTGAAGAACGTCTTCCAAGGGCATAATTAACTGGAAAAGTGTGAAAGGGATTAACAGATGTAATTTAACTCAGACTAGTATGAAATGATACATTTTTGATAATGTCAACACAACTAGTGACAAGCAACCTTCACTGTCATACTTTGCTTCCTACCACCAAACCAGTTATGCATCCAATTGGCCAGATCACCCTGAAGGAATGGTGGTGAAGGAGTGTGTCATGTTGCTTTAATAGACTGAATCAATGAGTACAAGAGTTGGGATGTCATCTTACAATTGTACAAAATGCTGAATATGTCACTGTTGAGTATATGTGATGGAGTTCATCTGATGAAGTTCTGTTTGCCATACTACAGGAATGATATGATTAAGCTAAAGACGATGGAGAATAGATTCACAAGGATGTTGCCTATATTGACTGGGTCTGGTTTCAATAGACAATAGACACAAGAGTAGGCTATTCGGCCCTTCGGCCCTTCAAGGCAGCACTGCCATTCAATGTGATCATGGCTGATCATCCACAATCAGTACCCCGTTCCTGCCTTCTCCCCATTTCCCCCGACTCCGCTATCTTCAAGAGCCCTATCTAGCTCTCTCTTGAAAGTATCCAGAGAACCGGCCTCTACCGCCCTCTGAAGCAGAGAATTCCACAGACTCACAACTCTCTATGCGTAAAAGTGTTTCCTCGCCTCCGTTCTAAATGGCTTACCCCTTATTCTTAAGCTGTCCTGGACTCCCCCAACATCGGGAACATGTTTCCTGCCTCTAGCGTGTCCAAACCCTTAATGATCTTATATGTTTCAATAACAGCAAAGGTGGGAAGAGGATGACATGTTAGTATATAAAACTATGAGAGACATACGTAGGGTAGATAGTCAGAGTCTTTCCCATGGTAGATGTGTCTAAAACTAGAAGCTATAGGTTTAAAGTGAGAGGGAAGTTTACAAGGGATCAGAGCGGTGAATGTTTCACTAAATGTAGTTTGAGGAATTAGCTGCCAGAGGAGGTGGTGGAGGCAGGAACAGTAACAAAGTTTCAGAGCAGATACTTGGATAAGCAAGGCATGGAGGATTATGGAATTAATGGGGGCAACTAGGAATGATGGTCAGCATAGACACAGTGGGCAAAGTGCCTGTTTGTAAGCTATAAAGCTCCATGACGATGTAATTCTTTCAATCCAAAGTTGAATTATTAGATGTCAACCAGAAACCTTTCACAATCAGAGTCCTCATTCATTTTATGTTTGTCCAAGTGAAAGCCTCTGTTTTGCAATTCACTCACAATGGTGGTTTCAAACTTCCTGCTATTATTTGTCCCTTCACTCACTGTAACATTGCTGGGTGAAAACTCATTCTCACATTGAGCACGTTATCTGTGTTATCTTGAGGTAAAGATCGCAATGGAGTTGTTTGTGTAGAACACATTCCTGCTTGTCTTTTCCTACATTGAACTACAAAGTAACAACTTTGTTAAAGGTCACAGTTTATTGCTTTATGAATGATTCTCTTGATCTTGACCTTAAAATCTTTAAAGCATGTCACTTCAGCAGACTTCAAGAGAAAAAATTGTATAACATAACTGGAGCATATTGATGCACTTTGTTATTCCTTCTAAGAAATCCCTAGATACTTTGTCAGCTAAAGGAGTCAACATAAACTGTGACTGAAGCAAAAAACTGCATATGCTGGAACCGGGAGCAAAATAAAACTGCTGGAGGCATTCGGTGGGTTGAGCAGCTTCTGTGGAGGTATACATACGATTGCTTGATTGATTGATTGGAGGAAACATAGAAACAAGCCCTTCGGCCCACTGTGACCATCTAACACTTGTTCACACTAGTTCTAACTTATCCCACTTTCGCATCCACCCCCTACACACTCTGGAGCAATTTCCAGAAGCCAATTAACTTGCAAAATTGCACGACTCTTACCGATGTTTCAGGATGAGGCCCTATATCAGGATTGAGGGAGAAGTGGCCAGAAATGAGAGGGAGCGGTGAGACAGAGATTGGTAGGTGATAGTTGGAACCAGATGAAGCGGGAATGATGGGCCGATGGAGCCAGCTCAGGTGGGGCATGGGGGATGTTGATAGGTGGAAATATAAGACAGAAAAAAAGATTAGTCAGATGGATAAGAGTGGTGGGTAGACACAAAGACTGGTGAAGTGCATAGGTTCCTTACCCTCCCTCCCTTATAATAGACAATAGGTGCAGGAGTAGGCCTGTCGAGCCAGCACCGCCATTCACTGTGATCATGGCTGATCATCCACAATCAGAACCCCGTTTCTGCCTTCTCCCCATATCCCTTGACTCCGCTATCTTTAAGATCTATCTAACTCTCTCTTGAAAGCATCCAAAGAATTGGCCTCCACTGCCTTCTGAGGCAGAGAATTCCACAGATTCACAACTCTCTGGGTGAAAAGGTTTCTCCTCATCTCCATTCTAAATGGCAAACCCCTTATTCTTAAACTGTGGCCTCTAGTTCTGGACTCCCCCAACATCAGGAACGTATTTCCTACCTCTCGCGTGTCCAATCCCTTAATAATCTTATATATTTCATTAAGATACCCTCTCATCCTTCTAAATTCCAGTGTATACTTTCAACATATATCAGTCCCGCCATCCCGGGAATTAACCTTGTGAACCTACGCTGCATTCCCTCAACAGCATGAATGTCCTTCCTCAAATTTGGAGACCAAAACTACACACGATACTCCAGGTGTGGTCTCACTAGGGCCCTGTACAACTGCAGAAGGACCTCTTTGCCCCGATAATCAACTCCTCTCATTATGAAACCTAGTTCCACCAACCAGCCTTTGCCTCAACGATCCTTCTCACTTCCATGTACTGGTTATCTACTTTCTACACTCTCAGTCTTGATTCAAAACATCAATCATACATTTTTCTCCACATATGCTGCTTGACCCATAAAGTTCATTCAGCATGTTGTTTATGCAGATGCTGGAAATCTCAAACAAAAACAAAAAACGCTGGAAACACTTTTCATACAGAGGGTGGTGTGTTCATGGAATGAGCTGTCAGAGGAAGTGGTAGAGGCGTATATAATTACAATTTAAAAAACATTTGAGGCAGCATGGTAGCGCCACGGTAGAGTTGCTGCCTTACAGCGCCAGACACCCAAGTCGATCCTGACTACAGGTGCTGTCTGCATGGAGTTTGTACGTTCCCTCCATGACCTGCGTGTTGCCATGATGCCAATTGTTTTTAAATCACTTCAGTCTGCAGGTACTATCGCAAAGTTTAAGAAACATTTAGGCAGGTACATGGAAAGGATGGGTTTACAGGGAGATGGGCCAAATGCAGGCAGGTTGGACCAGTGTAGATGGGACATGTTGGTCATTGTGGGCAAGTTGGGCCTAAGGCCCGTTTTTGACTGTGTGACTCTATGCCTCCATGTAATCCACATAATTCCTTGCACGTCCTCTTAAACGACACTCTTGCATCTGCCTCAACAGCACCCTGACAGTGTTGGCCAGGCACATACAACTCTGTAAAAAAAACACCCCACATAACTCCATTAAACTATGCCCCACTCACCTTAAGACTATAGTTTTGACCTTTCTACCTTGAGATAAGACTGACTTCGTATCCTTTCTTTGCCTCTCATAAATTTTGTAAACTTCTATTCGGTCTCCCTTCAGCCTCCGACGCTCCAGAGAAAACATTGCAGGTCGATCCAACCTCTTGCTATAACTAACACCCTGTAATCTTGGTAGCATTCTAATAAATCTCTTCTGCAACCTCTACAAAGCCTCCACATCCTTCCTGTAATTGGACAACCAAAAATGCAAACAATACTCCAAATGAAGCATAACCAAAATGATTAAGCTGCAACATGACTTCCTGACTCATATACTCAATGCCCCAACTAATGAAGGTAACTATACCACTTTAACACTCACTTACATGTGTTGCTAATCTCAAGGAGCTACTGTGAGAAAATGTTGGCACCATATCTGAGGAAGGATGTGCTGGCTCTGGAGAGGGTCCAGAGGAAGTTTACAAGAATGATCCCAGGAATTAATAGGATGGGGACCCACAGTCCCGTTTATATCAACGGGTCGATGGTTGAAAGGGTCAAGAGCTTCAAATTCCTGGGCGTGCACATCTCTGAAGATCATTCCTGGTCCGAGAACACTAATGCAATTATCAAGAAAGCTCATCAGCGCCTCTACTTCCTGAGAAGATTACGGAGAGTCGGTTTGTCAAGGAGGACTCTCTCTAACTTCAACAGGTGCACAGTAGAGAGCATGCTGACCGGTTGCATCGTGGCTTGGTTCGGCAACTTGAGCGCCCTGGAGAGGAAAAGACTACAAAAAGTAGTAAACACTGCCCAGTCCATCATCGGCTCTGACCTTCCTTCCATCGAGGGGATCTATCTCAGTCGCTGCCTCAAAAAGGCTGGCAGTATCATCAGAAACACTGATCTGTTTTGTAGTAAATGCCTACTATGTTCTGTGTGCTAAGCAAAGCAAGAATTTCATTGTTCTATCAGGGACACATGACAATAAACTCACTTGAACTTGAACTTGAACATAGAAAAATAGGTACTGGAGTAGGCCATTCGGCCCTTCGAGGCATTCAATATGATCATGGCTGATCATCTAAAATCAGTATCCCGTTACTGCTTTTTCCCCATATTCCTTGATTCCTTTCGCCCAAAGAGCTAAATCTAATTCTCTCTTAAACATCCAATGAATTGGCCTCCACTGCCTTCTCTGAGTTGCCCTTGCAATAGACTTCTCATATTTGGCTAAAAGAGACACAGTTTTTTGTTTTTGATAACGTTTTTTTTAGCGACATGATTCCTGAAATCATTGTTTGTTTCTTTAATTCCTTGCCTTATTTTCACTATACATTTCCTGTTTGTTATAACCCATGCTTCCAAAAACAAACGACACAACGTTGAAGAAAAAATACCCTGCCGATTCTGTTATAAAACAGAAAATACTGGAAGATCTCATGAGGTCAGACAGCTCTTGTGTAAATGTAATACACGTGAGCATTAAAAATTTCCCACATTTACACAAGAATTTGAAGCTCTTGACCCTTTCAACCATCGACCCGTTGATATAAACGGGACTGTGGGTCCCCATCCTATGTTCTGTTTCACACACCAGATAAGGAAATAACTATGCATGGTTAAAGACTGCACCATGTAGTCTATTACATATAAATTATGTTTTAGTATATTTAAGCACGCATTTCACAAAGAAAGTTTTCTCACGATACTATTAGCAAATTAGATCTTAAAATAGTTTACATTGAGTAATATAGATAAATGCCAGTTACTTTTTAGAAATCATGAAAATGAGCCTTACCAATGACAGTGTGCTGACCTGTTCAATCTTTTTTCCTTTCTTGTCCTTAGTTTTGCTGCAAGTTTATAAGATATAATGATCAGATTTTTTTTCAATGTCCTGCGTTTTATTTCTCTAAATATTTCATTAGTTTAAAAATTCCTGAAACCAGTTAAAACATGCTTTTCTCAATATCAAAAATGTTTATTTAAAATCAAATCACTGGACAATTTTTTTAACTGAGAATTAATTTTTTGATTGTTTTTAAATCATTTCATCTTACTGGCACTATTTTCAACAGTGCTCACAATACAATTAGATTTAATCTAACATGGCCTCACAATGACGGATCTGGTAGAGCTGCTGCTTCACATCGCCAGCGACCTCGGGTTTGATCCTGACCTCAAGTACTGTCTGTGTGGAGTTTGCATGTTCTTCATGTAACCACATGGGTTTCCTCCGAGTGCTCCAGTTTCCTCCCACATCCCAAAGATGCACAGGTTTGTAGGTTTATTGACCTCTGTAAATTACCCCTAGCAGGTAAGAAGTGGATGCAAAAAATAGGATAACGTGGAACTAGTGTGAATGGGTGATCGATGGTTGGCGAGGACTTGGTGGCCAAAGGACCTGCTTCCATGCTGTATCTTTCAATCAATGTACGCGGTGAGAAAAGCCTACAGAAATATTGGTGCTGAATCCTGGTTTTGAGATGGCAAATTTTACAGAAATAGATTGGGACAGGCTGGAGAAATGTTTGACGATGCAAGTTAATATATATGCGAGACGAGATACGCTTGGGAGACATGAATGCTCACAACTTGGCTGGGCATTTTGCCTTCTCACCTGCTATTCTTGTATATACTGTTATAGAATTTAATTAGCAAACTTAGGAGTAACTTACTATAACTTGGCTGAAGTATCGAACTTCTGTGGGAAAATATGTTTCAATGTAAAGTGAAATAATCAGTAAATATTGTAATTTTTCATACAATACAAATGGTTGCAAAAGCTGCAGATTCCATAACTAGTGTATACATTATACAACAATATTCATCAACAAATTAACTGCAAAGTTCAACTATTTTTTAACAATCTTTCATATAGGGTTTCTCACCTCTCTTCATCCTGTGCTTTATCTTTACTTTCGTTTATTTCGTCAGTGTTTCCTTTTGTATACTTTTCAGTCATCCCTTCACCTGTCACAGAAATGTAATTTTCTTAGGATTAGAGATGTTTGAGTTTTAAGGACTTTTAAATCGATTTGTGTGTAAATACAAAACTGTAATGAAAGACGATATCAAAAAGAAAAATAGAATCCTTAGCACCGTTAAATTTCGCACACTTTCTGCACAAAGGAATGAGTTCTGTAACAAGGAGATACAGATTCTAAAGGGACTTGAATTGAAATTTCACTGAAACATGTTCATCAGAGATGCTGCCTGACCCGCTGAGTTATTCCAGCACATTAAGTTCTGTAACATGATGTGAAGAAAATATCTGGTGCTTTGCAATGGAATGCATTGAATAGACCAGTTATTGGACCAGAGACTGACAAAGACCGATTTTCAATTCAACAATGAATTGTATCTGCAAATTAATGGCATCCTTGGGCAAGATGTTTGCTCTTTGTAATCCCAACACAAACGCAGCAGACTGGGAAGATCCAGTCCTTTGGAATGGCCACAGACTCCCAGTGGTATTGCAGACACCTCAATGACATAATGGGGGCACAGACACATTTGGAGAGTTTCAAAGGAATTTGTTGGAACCCGTAACAACCACCATCTTCCCATCAAACCTAAAGCTACAACATGTTAAGAGATACCACCTTAGCACCACCAACCTCAAATTGGCACAAGAAAACAAAGACACAAACTTCCTTTTCAAAATGAAAAGATGCAGAAAATGTAAAATAAGAACAGAAAATATTGGATACACTCACTAGGTTAGGCCACATCTGTGAGAGGAGAAACAGAGTCAGCTTTTCAGGTCAAAAAACTATCATGGGATGTTGCACCTAAAATATTGTCTCTCGTGTGTTCTGATCTAAACAGCTCTTCCAGGTGAGGTAGAGAATCACATGTACTTTACAGGGAACCCATAGCCCCAAAGCGTTCCTTTCCCACTCCCACTGGTCCACCTAGGTTCTCTCTCCCCCTTTGTTCCTATTTTCTAATCCCCCTTCCCCCCCATTAATTCTTGCCCACTAGGTTCCATCTGCTGACCACCCCACAACTGGTCTGTAATTCTCTGTTTTCTCTCTCCCTCCCTTTTTAAAAAGTGGGATTACATTAGCTACCCTCCAATCCTTAGATTCTGGAACTACTCCAGAATCTAAAGAGTTTTGAAAATATTATCACTAATGCATCCACTACTTCTGGGGCTACTTCCTTAAGCACTCTGGGATGCAGCCTATCTGGCCCTGGGAATTTATCGGCCTTTAATCCATTCAATTTACCTAACACCATTTCCCGACTAACCTGGATTTCACCCAGTTCCTCCATCTCATTTGACCTCCGGACCCCTGCTATTTCCGGCTAAACTCTTTGCACATCTCCTTTAAACTTCGCGCCTCTCACCTTAATGCTATACCCTCTAGTATTTGATTTTTCCATCCTGGGGAAAAAAATTCCTACGTCTACACTATACGCTGATCATGTTATATTCTTCTATTAGGACTTCCCACCATCTCCAGCATTCCAGAGAAACCAATCCAGGTCTGTCCAACCTCTCCCTGTAAACAATACCTCCAAATCCAGACTTTGTTCTGGTAAACCTCTTCTGCATCCTTTCCACATAATGGGGCAACCTGAACTGCATACGATACTCCATATAGGTGAACTGAAAGATTTAGTTATTACTGCATTTGGCCACACAGTCATGGGTGTACAGCGGATGATCATGATACTAAGCACACAACAATGAGGCGCAGAGTTAAAGGATGTGTTATGACCAATTTTAACCCACTGAGGTCTCTGCCAGTCAAGAAGTCCAGAAGCTGGATGCCAATGGAGGTCCCAAGGTGGCTGGCTGGTAGTCATAGAGACTGGTCAAATTTCTTAGGGTCTGGAATATTGATTTCCTAAAGCAGGTGAGGAGAGTAGATTGCTGAAGAGGTTTAAGATGTCGGAGAAAATGTGGTCAATTGATTGGCAGGCGACTTCAGAACCGGTCCGTGGACTGCATACGGACCAGCTACTTTCAGATAGTGTACTCTTACCAAAGCAGATCTGACTTCTGCCACTGAGACGTATGGAACAGCGCTAGAGGTGAATGGGGGCGGATGCGCCTTGGTGGTACTTTAATTACCTGTTTAAAAGTATGCCCCTATATAACATATATTTAACTGTTGTCAAAACTATTGGCAGATTAAAGGACCCAACTATTAAATGTCACATTTGATTCAAGTCCACTAGCGCCAGAATTATGTGTGTATTTAAACCGTTCAGATCATTTGCCAAAATTTGCGCCTTATTTCTATGCCTTCGTGATAAATAACTGAGATTTTAATGCAGGAACTTCTTCAGTCTGAAGAAGGGTTTCGGCCCGAAACGTTGCCTATTTCCTTCGCTCCATAGATGCTGCTGCACCCGCTGAGTTTCTCCAGCATTTGTGTACCTTCTTCTTAATTATTAGTTGATTGTATAAGACAAATTAATTAAAAAAAATTACAATACATCAATTCAAATTAAGAATTTGATACCACTAACTAATAATTAAGAAGATTCTGCATTAAAATTCCTAACTATTTTATCAAATTACTAATTTGTCTGATTAAATTGACATACGGAATTAAGAAAAATCTAACGTAGTAACAAAGTTAAACATGCAGAGCCGAAATGAAACTTACTATTTCCCCGAGCAAACGGACTGGGTCAGATTTCCGCCCGACAATTAACGATCGAAGCTGCTGGAGGGATCTGGACTGGAAATGTTACAAAAGTGCTTCTGTATTCGGTGCAAAGTCTCATCGGAAGGAAAGATTACCTTCACGAACACTGGAACAATAAACAATAAGCGAGCGCTGAGGATCACACAAATAGGACAGATAACGAAACAGGAAATTAAATCCACGTGTGATGCTTTAACCCAACCTCCAGAGATAAGATGTGTGGTGTAGCGTGCCTCAGCAATCAATCAGCATCATCAATTCTGTACATCAAGTCCGTGTCTCTTTTCATGGATGCTGTCTTACCGGCTGAATGTTCCTAGCATCTGGAGGTTTTTGCTCTTCAGGTTCAGGTCGTGAATCGGTTTGACCCAAGACATTGGAAACGGTGACGTTTTATAGATCTCAGAGATGTTTGGTTTGTTGCTAAATACAAATTAAGTCCTAACACTGAATTCGCTACTCCCACTGCATTATACCTGTTTAAAGTGTATAGAGTCATACAGCATAGAAACATGCCCTTTGGACTATTAACATCATGACATGTACACAATCCTATTTTATTCTCCCCCATTCCCGTTACCTGCAAATTCAACCACTCACACATTAGTGGCAACTTAAAATGGACAATTAACTTGCCAGCCTACACGTCTTTAGGATGTGGAGGGAAACTGGAGTTCCCAAGGGAAATGCATGCAGTCACAAGTTGAACAACAGCTCTGACTCAACAACAAGCAACCCGCTTTGTGATAGATATTTGGAAATACTAAGCAGGACAAGCAGTTTCCTTAATTTTAATTGCCTGACCTGCTCAGTTACTCCAGCATTTTTTTTGTAAACCAACATCTGCAATTCATAGTATCTCTTTTTTTAAATATTTACTTTTAGAATCTGGGCAATGCTGGCATTTATTGTTCATTGCCACTTCCTCTAGGAGATAGTGGTAAACCACCTTTGAGCCACAGAAGGTTTCTGGTGATGATATTTTCACACATGGTCCAGAGTATGTAATGGATTCCAAATTTTCAGCAGCAGATCTTCTGAGACCGTCCCATTTATTATGTTTGCAGTGCAATGCAACATTGGAATGTCTTCCCAGTTTCCACACAACTGCTGTAATCACTGCAACAGAATGCCATAATGGATAGATGCATCTGCCACATGTACATGGTGATGAAAAGGTCATGTGTTATCTCCCTTGTGTTGATTCAGTCACTCCCTCCACAGACCCAGTCTGGCATCGCCTTCCATCAGGACTTGGACAGCTGAGACTGTGGTGATGTTGTTAGGCCATTCTTGATGATTTTCAAGAATGACGTTCCCCACGTACATTCTTGCTGCTTTTGGTGTTCCTGTTCAACATGGAGGAGCATTGATTCATCAGCTGAGGGACGACAGTAAACAGTAACCAGGAGGTTGTTTCCTCACCCATATTTGATTGAATGCCATGACTTCATGGAGGTTGTAGTCAATGGTGTGGTCTACAAGGGCTACTCCCTTTGATATCTGCTGTCAGAGGGCATTGGAATGAAGATACATTTCTTCCCGCAACAGGATGGTGAGCCCGTGGACTTTGCTGCCAGTGGGAGATGTAGAAGCTAAGTTGCTTAATACATTAATGAAGAAAAAAGATAAATTCTCATCAAGAGGTATGGGGAAGGAGAAGGAATGTGGCATTGAGATAGACCATAGGACATTACACCAGTACGGGGGTGACTCGTGACTCAGATACTTATTGAGATGGAGGGTAGGTTCATTTAAAATAATTGAAAAGAATGGAGCATGGAAGTCATTGTGGGATTGAATTACCAGAAGACTGCCAGTGCCAGAGACGATGACAACTCCAGCACTGCAGGATGTATGGCCCCCTCCAGTGTTGTGTATTATTATTTTCCATTATTTATTTTATATTTACATTGTCGGTGATGAGCAGGATGTACACTGTGAAAAAATAACATAAGAAAATAAGAGTAAAAGAGCCCTCAGCCCCTCAGTCTGCAATGCCAATCAATGTGAATAAAAGTCACAAAAAATGAACCTACTGCAGGTCCTCTTCATGATCAAAAACCAAACTGCTGTAGGAACTCAGCAGGTCAAACCACAACTGTGCAGGGAAATGGACAGAGAACATTATAGGTCAGGACCCTTCTTCAAGACCTTCACCACCACACAATAGAGGGCAGTGAGCACCTTGTCCATAGATGTTGTTAAAGCAGGTACCATAACACTATTTAAAAGATATTTGGACAGGTACATGGATAGGAAAGGTTTTGAGGGGTATGGGACAAATGTGGGAAGGTGGGACTAGTGTAGATGTGGCACCTTGGTTGGCATGGTCAACTTGGGCTGTTTCTGTGCTGTATAACTATGCCTCTGTGACCAGTTCTTCCAGCATCTGCAATGTCTTGTCTCTCATTTTGATGATCTCTCAGCTTGGTTTGGCTCGGTCTGCACAAGTCAATCTTGATGCGTACTTCCCAGGATTTGAATTGACACTCCATTTGCAGTCTCATGGTTCCTCAAATTTCTTGCACCACAAATTGCTGATGCTTACCCATCTAATGTTCCATTTATTAGATGGTTAAGCATGTGGGTAAACCTGCAGACATTATGTAATCAGATGTCACATGAGCAGACATTTTAAAAACAATTTAAAAGAGAGTTAGATAGAGCTCCAGGGGCTAGCGGAATCAAGGGATATGGGGGGAAGGCAGGCACGGGTTTCTGATTGGATGATCAGCCGTGATCACAATGAATGGCCGTGCTGGCTCGAAGGGCCAAATGACCTCCTCCTGCACCTATTTTCTATGTCTACGTTCTATGTTTCTATCCTTGGAAATTATTCCCTTAAAACCCTCTAGAATTTAGGAGATTGAGAGGGGATCTTATAGAAACTTACAAAATTCTTAAGGGGTTGGACAGGCTAGATGCAGGAAGATTGCTCCCGATGTTGGGGAAGTCCAGGACAAGGGGTCACAGCTTAAGGATAAGGGGGAAATCCTTTAAAACCGAGATGAGAAGAACTTTTTTCACACAGAGAGTGGTGAATCTCTGGAACTCCCTGCCACAGAGGGTAGTCGAGGCCAGTTCATTGGCTATATTTAAGAGGGAGTTAGATGTGGCCCTTGTGGCTAAGGGGATCAGAGGGTATGGAGAGAAGGCAGGTACGGGATACTGAGTTGGATGATCAGCCATGATCATATTGAATGGCGGTGCAGGCTCGAAGGGCCGAATGGCCTACTCCTGCACCTAATTCCTAATTTCTATGTTTCTATGTTTCTATGTTTAACCCAGATTATAATAGCTCCAAATTTATTTGAGGCTTACAGGTCCACCACCAATTTTCCGGCACCCTTTGTTCCAAAGCCTTTCTGGATTATCTGTATTGCCAGACCAGCAGAGGTCACTGTAATGACTTCCAAACACGCGTGGTCTTCACTACATGTTTTATTATAGACACTGGTATAAAACACACACTGTGCCCTAGCTGTCCGTGGTCTGTCACTGGAGCTAGAGAGCGAGAGAGACGTGGGGAGGCTACAGTTATACTGAAGATAATAGGGAGTGGTTAGTAGTGGTGAGGTCACTATGTTAAAGGAGCATGCACTGATCTACATCCTTCCCCTCGGAAACAAGTATTATAGCAGTGACAGTGCGACCACGACTCATACGCTAGAAACACCCTCCGCGCGTACACCGGCAAGAAACAGTTAACAAATTCACGCAAACTCCCCGTAACGTACAGGCGGCTTGACCAACCGGCCGGAGCGGGTGCGCATCCCACCCTCCCCTCCCTCCGCAGGAAGAGCAGGGACGAGAGCCGAGGCGGCGACAGGGGAACGGGCAGGAGAGCTTGTGGGAGAGGGAGGACGAGGAGAGCGGGGAGGTGAAGCGGGAGAAGCGGGAGCGGGCGAGGAAGGCGAAGGCAGACTGGGAGGAGCCGGGGGAGAAATAGGCACACAGAGCTGAGACGGCAGAGACCTGGGCATGCGAGGAGTGGAGGGCAGAGAGGAAGGAACCGGAGGGGCAAAAGGGGCAACAGGGGGTGGAGCGGGCTCGTTAACCAGGAGCAAATGCTGGCGGGACCGGCGGTAGATGGTACCCTCGTAGTCAATGAGGTACGACCGAGGAGAGTCCGCATAGCCGACGACCACGGCTAGCCGGTAGTGGCCGGAGGGGGACCGCATCCGGACCACCTGATTCGGGGAGAGACGCGGAAGGGGACGACAGGACTTGTCGTGGGCGCGCTTCTGAATGGCCTGTTTCTGGGCAAAACGCTCCTGGATGGTGGCAGGGCTGAGGACCGCGGGCTGCAGAGATCGCTTGGAGACAGGGATTGGAGGGCGTGTGGTGCGGGACATGAGCCGCTGAGCAGGCGAACCCAGGGCAGGGTCACGGGAAATATTGCGGAGGTTGAGGATGGCCAGGTAAAAGTCCGACCGCGAAAGTCTGCAATGCTCCAGCAACTCCTTAGCACTGCGGACGGCGCGCTCAGCAAGGCCGTTGCTCTGCGGGTACTCGGGGCTGCTGGTGATGTGGCGAAAGTTCCAGGATGCAGCGAAGGCGCTGAACTCCGCACTGGAGAACTGGCCGCCGTTGTCAGACTGCAAAGTAACTGGGGAGCCAAAGGTCGCAAAGTGGCGGCGCAGCTTCCCGATGACAGCAGCAGATGTGAGGGTGGGCAGCTGATCCATCTCGAACCAGCTGGAGTAGGAGTCCACAAGGACCAGGAAATGTTTGCCGCGCCACTCAAAAATGTCAGTGGCGACCGACATCCACGGCAGGGCGGGGGCAGGCTGCTGCAGGAGCGGCTGGCGTTGCTGGTGGGGAGCGAGGCAGTTGCAGGTCGAGCAGGCGGAGACTCTGTCCCGGATGTCTTGCGCCATGCCGGGCCAATAAAACTGACTTTGGGCCTGGGGCAGAGTGGCTTCGGCCCCTGGATGGCCGCTGTGGGCAGACTGGAAGTAGTGGTCCCGCAGCGCAGCAGGCACCACGACCTTGTGGCCCTTCACCACCACGCCGTCGTGCAGTACAAGTTCATCCCGGACGAGGAAGTATGGCGCAGCGCCATCAGGCAGGGACGAGCGGCGGTCGTGCCAGCCACGGCGGATGACGTCCGCAAGCTGTTGCAGGGCAGGATCCTTGGCAGTGTGCTGGACCAGGGACCGCATCTGCTGGGAAGGCACAATGTTAACGTTCAATATCATCAGGTCAGACGACTCGTACGGGTGTTGGGCAGTGGACGCCAGCGGTGCGCGGGACAAAGTGTCGGCCACAAACATGTCCTTGCCCTTGCGGTATACAATTCGAAAGGTGAAGCGCTGGAGCTGCAGCATCATACGCTGCAGGCGGGATGAGGCAACGTGTATCGGCTTATTCAGGATCGTGACCAGCGGCTGGTGGTCGGTCTCAATAGTGAAGGTGTTGCCCAGGATGTAGTCCTTGAACTTGGAGCAGGCAAACACCACGGCAAGGAGCTCTTTCTCGATCTGAGCGTAGCGCTGCTCAGCAGGGGTCATGGTGCGGGAAGCGTAGGAGACAGGCAGCTGCAGCCTGTCGTAGAGCTGCAGGCAGGCGGCACCGAGGCTGAACTTCGAGGCATCGCAGGTGAGGACGATGGGGCGCTTGAGGTCGAAAAATTTGAGAGTGGGGGCGCGGACCAACTGGGACTTCAGGGCTTCGAAAGCCGACTGATGGTGCGGGAACCAAACCCAGGCGGTGTCCTTCTTGGTCCGCTCCCTCAAGGGCGCACTCAGCTCGCTGAGGTCGGGAATGAATTTCCCCAGGTAGTTCACCATGCCCAGAAAGCGTTGCAGGCTGGGCACGTCGGTCGGAGCGGGCATCCCCGAGACCGCAGCCGTCTTCTGTGGGTCTGGCCTCAGACCCTCAGCCGTGAAGACGTGTCCCACGTACGTGACCTCCGGGAAGCGGAAACGGCACTTCTTGGGGTTCAGTTTGAGGTTGACCTCACGAGCCCTATCCAGGATTTGACGGAGGTGGAGGTCGTGCTCGGCGACGTCCCTCCCGTACACCAGGATGTCATCAACAATGATAGCACACGGCAGACCGGCAAACAGCTGCTCCATGGTGCGCTGGAAAACCTCGCTGGCAGAGTTGATCCCGAAAGGCATGCGGAGGAAACGGAACCTGCCGAAAGGAGTGCTGAAGGTGGTCAGGAAGGAGGAACGTTCGTCCAGCGGAATCTGCCAGAAAGAGCTCTTGGCATCGAGGACCGAGAATACAGTGGCGGGGCCAACCCGTGCAGCGACGTCCTCCACCGTTCGCATGGGGTAGTGCGGGCGCTTGATGGCAAGGTTTAGGTCCTTTGGGTTGATGCAGATTCGAATCTCGCTCTTGTCCTTCTTTGCTGCAACAACCATGGTGGAGACCCACCGGGTGGGATCACTCACCTCCTTTAGTATGCCCGTGGCCACCATGTGGCGCAGAGTCGACTCCACCCTGTCCTTCATGGCAAAGGATACGCGGTGAGCCGGGCGGACCACCGGATCGACCTCCGGGTCCACAGCGATCTTGTATTTGCAGGGTAACTTCCCCAATACATCATCAAAACGATCGGGGTACTCGATCATGGGGTCCATGGGGGCCTGCACCGGGTGGATACCGCGGTGGAAGGCAACCAAACCGAGGTCCTGGCACGCTCGAGTGCCCAACAGAGTAACATTCTCAGAGTCTAGCAGGAGGAAAGTGAGGGGCCGAGAGGTCTCCAGGACTGTGCAGATAAGGGTTGTTTTTCCGACTGGTGTGAGCACTCCTCCCCCATAGGCATGAAGACGGGAGTCGTCGGGAGTAACCTTCTCACCAGATCTTATCTGTTCGAAGAGGCTTCTTGACATAACATTTGTGAAAGCTCCCTTGTCGACCTTGGCAGTAAAGATCGATCCATTCACGGTAACATGTACAGAGGGATCCTTTATCAAAGCAGGTGCACCCAAGAGCGAGAAAATAGACGATTCATCATGGGAGGAGACGTTATCTGAATCAAGGAGTTCGTCTGAATGGTGCTGGGAACCAAGAGCGCTATCAGGCTCAGCAAGGTTGTTTAGGCTTCTACGTGGTGCAGGGACCGGCCTGCCAATTGAACGACAGGCTGCAGGGGCAAACATTAAACTGATGACTAGCGAAGTTGAAGTTGGGGCAACGACGCGGGCCGTCCCCCGCGGGTGCGGGAGCGCTACGCTGGCGTGGCAGGCCATCGTTCCGCCTGCGCCCAGCAGCACTGGCATAGTGAATGTCCTGAGCAGCAGGTGTAGATACAGAGGCAACAGCAGCAGCCATGCGAGAGGAATGCAAAGCCTCGTTTAAAGTCAGGTCGGGCTTCCTTAAGAGCTCAGCCCGTAGCTTCTCGTCCTGTAGACCGTGAACCAGGACATCCCTGATCATCTGGTCGGGGGTCACCGTGTCAAGGCGGCAACGCCGAGCCAGGTGACGCAACGAGGCAATGAAAGAGTCGATATGCTCCCCGGGGTTTTGGCGTCTGGTGAAGAACTTAAACCGCTCAATGATGCAATTAGTAGGAATGTCACAGAGCGCGGTGAATTTAGCCAAAAGACATACCGGGTCCTCAGCATCCTCACCAGCGCCGTACTCGAACGATTCCGAACGTTCCATGGCTTCCGGGCCAGCCTGGTTAAGTAGCAGATGTGCCTGCACCTCCGGGGTGGCATTGGCATGGGCGATCGCGATGTAATGCTGGAAATCGCGTTTGAAGACCGCCCAACGGTGCACGATGTCTGAGTCAAACACCAGCACGTCAGGTTTACGACACGAGTTAGCCATGGCAAATAACAGGGAAATTGGAACTGGGGGAAAGAAAAAAAAACCCAATAGACAGGAGGCGCGAAGTAAGACTTCTTGACACCATGTAATGACTTCCAAACATGCGTGGTCTTCACTACATGTTTTATTATAGACACTGGTATAAAACACACACTGTGCCCTAGCTGTCCGTGGTCTGTCACTGGAGCTAGAGAGCGAGAGAGACGTGGGGAGGCTACAGTTATACTGAAGATAATAGGGAGTGGTTAGTAGTGGTGAGGTCACTATGTTAAAGGAGCATGCACTGATCTACAGTCACAGCCTCCGAGAGGAGTCGAATGATCCGCCTAGGACGCTGATGTGCTATGGTACGATCAACTTTGGAAGTTGGGTTTGGGAACAGATCTGCCGGCTCCAGCTGGGCTGGAGTTCCAGAGCCATATTGCAGGGGGCAGATTCGACTCGCCGATCGGCCACGGAAGTCCAAATGAGGTCGAGGTCTGCCATCTCCCCACATTTGATTTTGCTACTCTTTTTCCCTTAACACATCTAAAGAAGCTTTTACTGTCCTCTTTATATTCCTGGCCAGCTTCCCTTCGTACTTCATCTTTTCAGCCCGTATTGCCCGTTTTGTTTTCTTCTATGAAAGTTTCCCAATCCTCCGGCTTCCGGCTACTCTTTGCTGTGTTATACATCCTTTCTTTTAGTTTTATTCTATTCCTAACAACTCTTATCAGCCACGGTTGCCTCCTACTCCCCTTAGAATCTTTCTTCCTTTTTGGAATGAAATGATCCTGCGTCTTCCGGATTATGCCCAGAAATTCCTGCCATTGCTGTTCCACCGTCATTCCAGCTAGGATCCCTTTCCAGTCTACCTTGGCCAGCTCCCCTCTCATGCCTTCATAGTCCCCTTTGTTCAACTGCATCACTGACACTTCTGAGTTAACCTTCTCCTCCTGAAATTGCAGATTAAAACTAATCATATTATGATCATTACCTCCAAGCAGTTCCTTTACCTTGAGTTCTCTTATCATATTTGGTTTATTGGACAACATTCAATCCAGAATTGCCGGCTCCATCACAAACTGCTCTAAGAATCCCTCGGAGGCACTCGACAAACTCTCTTTCTTGGGGTTCTGAACCAACCTAATTTTCCCAGTCTACCTGCATATTGAAATCCCCCATCACCATAGTGGCATTATCTTTGTTACATGCCAGTTTTAACTCCTTAATGACATGATTCCTATGGAAACGTGACCAGAACTTCAGGGAGACACAGTGGTGCAGTGGTTGAGTTGCTGCCTTATAGTGCTTGCAGCGCCAGAGACCCAGGTTCAGCCCCGACTACGGGTGCTGTCTGTATGGAGTTTGTACGTTCTCCCCGTGACCGCACGGGTTTTCTCCGAGATCTTCGGTTTCCTCCCACATTCCAAATATGTATAGGTTTGTAGGTTAATTGGATTGGGTTTGTATACTTGGCATAAGTATAAATTGTCCATAGTGTGTGTAGGCTTGTGTTAATGTGCGGGGATTGCTGGTCGGTGCGGACTCGGTGGGCCGAATGGCCTGTTTTCACGTGGTATCTCTACACTAAACTAAACTGTAAACAGTAATCCAAATGTAGCCATACTGACATCTTCTACAGTTATAACATGATGACACAATTACTGTATTCAGTACCCTGACTGATCAAGGCAAGTGTAGCAAATTCCTTCTTCATCATCCTGCTGCCTGTGTCATCATTTTCATAGAACAATGTCTCTGCACAGCTAGGTCCCGCTGTTCTGCAATGCTCCCGAGGGCCTATCATTTACTGTGCAAGTCCTGCCCTGGTTTGTCTTAGCAAAATGCAAAAATTTGCATTTCCTGAACTAAACCCCAGGAGTTTAGTTTTGCTTAGCTCATTTGACAATACCCCATTGTAATCTCATCTCATGTGACAATATCCCTTTGTAATCTTAGATGACCTTCTTCGCAGCCAATATACCACAAATTTTGGCATCTTCTGCTATCTTACCAACCATGCCACCTCAATTCACACCAAAATGTTAATATAAATAATGAACAACAGTGGACCCAGCACCAATTTCTGTGGGATACCACTTGTTTCCTCTGTCTGAAAACAAACTTCTACTATCACCCTGTTTCCTATCCTTCAAGCCAATTCTGTACCAATTGGCTAGCTCACCCTGGATCCCATGTTGTCTAACCATCCAGATCTACTGCCATGCAGTAACTTTCCCACCACTGAAAGTAGGTTGACCGTTATGTAGTTCGCAGGCCTATCCTTGCAGCCTTTTTTAAGTCGAGACACCACATCAGCCCCCTCCAATCTACCTGTGTGACTCCACGCCCACCAGATTGACTAATAAATGCCTTCTTAGTTTAGTTTAGATATTCAGCACGGAAACAGGCCCTTCGGCCCACCAGGTCCGTGCTGAACAGTGATCCCCGCACACTAGCACTATCCTACATACACTAGGGACAATTTTCAATTATACCAAGCCAATTAACCGACAAACCCGTATATCTTTGAAGTGTGGAAGGAAACCGAAGATGCCAGAAAAAACCCACGCAGGTCGGGGGAGAATGTACAAACTCCGTAGAGACAAGCACCTGTAGTCAGGATCGAACCAGGATCTTTGGTGCTGTAAGGCAGCAACTCTACTGCTGTGCCACCGTGCTGTCCAATGTTGGGGGCAATTAAGGACAGATGACGTCCAAATGTTGCTTGCAATGTCCACATCCAATGAGTGAACAAATTTAAAAGCCTTTGTTTTAGATCCAACAAAGGATAACAACAACATAAAAGGCAGTTTGAAGTGTTCTCAAATACACGTCTACATATCTAATCAAGGATAGCTACAGGATGACAAGCGCAACTGCTGTTCCCGAGTTCATGTGGGATGATGTTGGACTGATGCTATGGGAGAATGAAGCGGGTGTGATAGCAGGTTTAAAAGAACATGCAAACTATTTGCTTTAGATTCCAATGGCCAAGCCATTCCAAGATCGGCTTGTATTATGCAGCAAACTCAATGCCAATGCTATCTGTTTTACAACAACTATGATTAAAGCAGATGCCAAAATAGGAACATAAGGGATTGACAATGCAGTCAGCTGAGCTTGCTGCACCCCATAGTGAGATCTTGTCTTACCTGTTTGTTACTCAAAGCCCTTTTCCAATCTGACCTCCTTAATCCTTGATTCTCCCATGGTTTAATAATCTATCCATCTGAGCTTTAAATGTATTTAATGACTCAGCCTTCATAGCTCTCTGTGGCATAGATCAGCAATTCTCTGAAAGACAAGATTCCTCTACTTCGCCACCTTAAATAAGTTTTAGACAAAATCTTCACCCTAGAAATCTTTGCTGATCTAATGCCTTTGCGAATGCTGAAGATGCAATCTATGACAGTGGACATGTGCTGACAAAAGTGACAAGAAGGCTGAGAGGTAGAATCTTTTGAATTATTGTCAGCTTTCTATGGATCAAGTAATTGATTCCTTACATATATATATTACAAACGGCAGAGGTTCCACCACAGATCCCAGTGGAACTCTACTGGTCACAGACCTATGCGGAGTGGCGGCGCCTAACGGCTCGACTGCAGTCCGTCTTTTTTTTTCATTTTTGTCCCGTTAGATATATGTTTTTGGTTCTAATTTTTATTATTTTTTAGCTGTGTATGTGTGTGGGTGGGGGAAACCGTTTTAATCTCTTCCCTTTATGGGGACCCGACTTTTTCCCTGTCGGGTCTCCGGTGTGGTTGAGCCTAACATCGTGGAGCCGGTGGCGGCCTCCAACCGGAACCAACCTGAGGGCTCCAGTCGCGGAGCCTGCGGACTCGCCATCGCGGAGCTGGCCGACTTCGGAGAGGGGAGAGCTGTGGTGGCACGTGGCTGCAACCCGACTTCGGAGCTTCGGAGGCTCCGGCCGCAGGCCCGGTGGACAGGAACATCGGGAGCTACCAGGTCCCTGGTGGGAGATCGCTTTTCGGAGCTCTCGCAATGGCAACTTCTCCCGCCGGGGGTGGCGTGGGCCCAGCGGGGGTGGTGTGGGCCCAGCGGGGGTGGCGTGGGCCCAGCCGGGGTGGCGTGGGCCCAGCCGGGGAGGCGTGGGCCCAGCGGGGGAGGCGTGGGCCCAGCGGGGGAGGCGTGGGCCCAGCGGGGGAGGCGTGGGCCCAGCGGGGGAGGCGGGGGCCCAGCGGGGGAGGCGTG
This sequence comes from Amblyraja radiata, assembly GCF_010909765.2. NCBI lineage: Eukaryota > Metazoa > Chordata > Chondrichthyes > Rajiformes > Rajidae > Amblyraja > Amblyraja radiata. The sequence continues at coordinate 106,762,960 of NC_045957.1, forward strand.
GGCCCAGCGGGGGAGGCGTGGGCCCAGCGGGGGAGGCGTGGGCCCAGCGGGGGAGGCGTGGGCCCAGCGGGGGAGGCGTGGGCCCAGCGGGGGAGGCGTGGGCCCAGCGGGGGTGGTGTGGGTGGGAGATAGCTTGGGCCCTGGTGGTGGGAGGAGGAGAGGGGAGCGGGCCCCGCCGCAGCGGCGTCTGGTGTTGGGGTTACAACTGCTGGGTTCAGATTCAGCCACTCCCACCCGGCGACGGGAGAATGGAGAACTGGCCGTTTCCAAAGTGGAAACGCTGATTATTTTAATAATATATTGTCGGAAAAAAAAAAAATTCCGAATTTTTTCTTACTCTGGGGGGAAAAAAGGGGGGTGCGGTCGCACCCAACGCACATCCCCTTCGGACAGCCATGCATGGCTCGGCTGGAACGCATGCAGACGCATGCAAATGTTCAGCTATCCAAAGAAAATATTACCATTATTACTGAAAACAATCGTTTTTTTATTTATGCACCCAGAAAAGTAATATGCTAGTAAAGTTAATTTGTCATTATTCATTAATTGAACTCGTCTTAATATTATGAATCACAAATGATGAGCAAAGTTCCTTGCTGGGAGCATGAACTTCAAAACATATTCCTGTGGGCGATACTTAGAACAGTGCAGCACCGGAACAGGCCCTTTGGCCCACAATATCTATACTAAACATGATGCTTGTCTAACTCCTTCCCACGTGCACATTATCCATATCCCTCCATTCCCTGCATAACCATGTGCCAATCCAAAAGTCTCTTAGATATCACCTTTGTATCTGCCTCCACCACCGCCAACAGCAGCCCATTCCAGGCACTCAGCATGTTGTAAAAACCTGCCACTCTCATCTCCTTTAAACTTTGCCCCTCTCATCTTAGACTACCCACTGCATCATGTTGGGATATAATTTGCCCGCAGACGGCTGGATAACTCTGTTTGGAGGAGAATTGGTTCCCTTGTTTCTATTTTGTTAAATCTTGGTCGGTCTTCCTGAACTCGCTCTAGCTTCTTTGCCTCCTGTCATGGAATGAAAGCAAGTAGAGCAAAAACAATTGGGATAAATAAAATGTAACAATAATAACAAAAGTGAAAGTGTAATAAATAATAATGTAATTCAGAATAAAAGGACATACCTTTAGAAAGGAGATAAGGAATTTCTTTAGTCAGAAGGTGGTGAATCTGTGGAATTCATTGACAGCTGTGGAGACTTGGTCATTGGGTATTTTTAAGGCGGAGATGGATTAGTAAGGGGGTCGTGGGTTGGGGAAGAAGGCAGGAGAATGGGATTGAGAGGAAAAGAAAGATCAGCCATGATTGAATGGTGGAGGAGTTTCGATGGCCTATTTCTGCTCCGATGACATGAAGCACTACTGTATTAAAATTATGAAAATAATTGTGCACATGGAGTATGGGGACTTTGAGTTTTAACTAAGATAGTGTATAATTTTTTTGAAACTGCCAATGGATCGATAGACTTGTTAATTCCTCATTATTAATTATTGAGAGTACTCCACATGTTGCTGCAAGGCATTCACAGGTGGAATGTGATCTTGCGGCAAATGTATAGACCAGCCTTGTGTCAATCTGAGGGAGCATGCTGGACTTGAATGCTTGACTTAAATGGACACTCTATCTCCCAGGGTTAGGCTATATACTGATTCCATTCATTCAATTTTTGAGTTCACCTCTCCAATAAGGAGCTTTGCCTTCTGTCACACAAATGTGCAGACAACAGAGATTCGAACATTCCAGAGAGGTCAACGATTTAACGGTTATTTGATAGGAATCAGCTCGGACCCGCTGAATAAATCAATCGAGCTATAATAGTTACTGTGCTTGCAGCCAATTAGATCACCAGACTCACCAGAAACACGGTAAGTTGCAAATAAAATTAGAGAAGGGCAAGCGTTGTAAACATTTTTCAAATAACGGAATATGTTAAACGCAGTTGGCACTTCAATTCTTTCATACACAGTAGATTATGGTAAGCTGGATTCAGTGTGGACTATTAAGGGAATTTGGGTAGGTCAAGACAGTTAGAGAAGAGAGCAAGTTAGAAGGTAGGTCTAACAGCGCTTTGACCGTGATAACAAAACCCCAGCCATCAAAATTGCTCCACCCCCAAATGAACAACCCCTCAGTCTCTCCACCTCTGCTGTACAAGATGCACTGAGCAAGGTGAATGAGCGCAAAGCTGCCGGCCCCGATGGCATCCCTGGCCGGGTGCTTAAGGCATGTGCTGGACAACTATCCCAAGTCTTCACCGACATTTTCAATCTGTCACTGGCCCAGGGTGTTGTCCCCACTTGCCTCAAGACATCAACCATCGTGCCAGTGCCCAAACAGTCAGCCACAGGGAGCCTCAACGATTTCCGCCCAGTGGCACTCACCCCTGTCATTGCTAAGTGCTTTGAGCGGCTGATCTTGGCTCACCTCAAAGCCAGCCTCCCCCCCACACTGGACCCCCATCAGTTTGCCTACCGGGCCAACAGGTCTACAGAGGATGCCATAGCGGCGGCCCTACACTCTGCCCTGACCCACCTGGACAACAACAACTCCTACATCAGGTTGCTGTTCATTGATTTCAGCTCCGCTTTCAACACTGTCATCCCCGCCAGCTTGATCACCAAACTCAGCGGGCTTGGCATCTCCACCTCCCTCTGCAACTGGACACTGGATTTCCTCACCAACAGACCACAGTCTGTTAGGGTCAACAACCTCAACTCCACCACTATAACACTGAACACCGGCGTGCCACAGGGCTGTGTGCTCAGCCCTCTCCTCTACTCCCTCTTCACCCACGACTGCATCCCTAAGTACGGATCCAACGCCATCATTAAGTTCGCTGACGACACCACGGTGGTAGGACTGATCAGTGACAACGATGAGTCAGCCTACCGAGAGGAGGTCCAGCACCTGACAACCTGGTGTGCCAATAATAACCTCGTCCTCAACTCCAAGAAGACGAAGGAACTTATTGTCGACTTCAGGAAGGTCAGAGGGGGCAGACATACCCCCATCCACATAAACGGGACTGAGGTGGAGCGCGTCTCCAGCTACAAATTCCTCGGGGTACACATCTCGGAGGATTTGTCCTGGTCCCTCAACACCTCCAAGCTGGTCAAAAAGGCACAGCAACGCCTTTACTTCCTGAGGAGGCTCAAGAAAGCCCACCTGTCCCCCCAGATCCTGACCAACTTCTACAGGTGTACCATCGAGAGCATCCTGACCGCCTGCTTCACGGTATGGTACAGCAGCTGCACTGTTGCGGACAGGAAGGCACTACAACGGGTGGTGAAAACCGCGCAGCACATCATCGGCGCCCCGCTCCCTGCCATGGATGCCCTCCACCGAAAACGGTGTCTGAAACGAGCTGGGAAGATCATTAAAGACCCCTCCCACCCCAATCATGGACTGTTTGCCCTCCTCCCATCAGGGAGGCGGTACAGGAGCCTCAGGTCTCGTACCAGTAGGATGAGGAACAGCTTCTACAATCATACCATCGCATTGCTGAACTCGGAGTCCCGCCGATAGATTCCTCCGGTCCCTCCGTCCCCATTGTTTAATTATTTTGCATTTTCTATTGTTCTGTATCCTCTTTTAAAAAAAAATTTCTATATTGCACTACTACGGACTGACGCAAAACTGCATTTCGTTGTACCCATACTCAGTATTTGTGCAATGACATTAAAGTTGAATTGAAAATTGAAATTGAAACAGAGGGGTCAAGCAAGTGAAGATGGGTACTGGGCAAGAGGTAGCATGAAGTGAGGAGGTTTAGAAGAATATTAGACTGATAGGGAAGCGGTGGGGCTGTTGATGGCGGTTTGAGAGGGGAGGAGAGAGAGAGAGAGAGAGAGAGAATTCTTGTTCTGCCTGTGAGACTGCTGGAGGTTCTAATTAACCCCTTCAAGCCTGACGTTTTTTAACCGGCTATGTATTTAACATACTAATATCAATAAACAAGATAAGAATTTTTATATCTCTACTTTTCAATTTAAATAGTAAATACCCACTTAGATGCAAGTTATAAGATGAAATTTAACTCTCTTAGATGAAATTATTAACGGTCTGCTTTCTGTTTTTTCTTTTTACATAATATCTTGTTTAGTCCTTTATATTTGCAATATTACTTTGTAAGGGGCCGAGCTAAATGTAATCAACACCCACAGAAGCTCACATGAAATATCCCACCAGGGGGTGGGCTTCACGCACAGTGTCTTCAAACGCTGTTTTTTTAAATTATTTACTTTATTTAGCACTTTTTTCACTTACTCTTCTCAAGGCACTTTTTCTTGTGATATACCTGCAGGGCTTTGAAATTGGGATCACCCACCCAATAACCAGAAGGTTGATTTTATACATTGTGTTGCCCTATCTGAAACAAGGGAAACCATGTAAGCTCTAATGCAAGACGACCCTCTGAAGAAAACTGGAGGAATCACATTTTGTAGTTGGAATATTAGATACATAGATACATAGAAAATAGGTGCAGGAGTAGGCCATTCGGCCCTTCGAGCCTGCACCGCCATTCAATATGATCATGGCGGATCATCCAACTCAGTATCCCGTACCTGCCTTCTCTCCATACCCCCTGATCCCTTTAGCCACAAGGGCCACATCTAACTCCCTCTTAAATATAGCCAATGAACTGGCCTCAACTACCCTCTGTGGCAGAGAGTTCCAGAGATTCACCACTCTCTGTGTGAAAAATGTTTTTCTCATCTCGGTCTTAAAGGATTTCCCCCTTAGTCTTAAGCTGTGACCCCTTATCCTGGACTTCCCCAACATCGGGAACAATCTTCCTGCATCTAGCCTGTCCAACCCCTTAAGAATTTTGTAAGTTTCTATAAGATCCCCGCTCAATCTCCTAAATTCTAGCGAGTATAAGCCGAGTCTATCCAGTCTTTCTTCATATGAAAGTCCTGACATCCCAGGAATCAGTCTGGTGAACCTTCTCTGCACTCCCTCTATGGCAATAATGTCATTCCTCAGATTTGGAGACCAAAACTGTACGCAATACTCCAGGTGTGGTCTCACCAAGACCCTGTACAACTGCAGTAGAACCTCCCTGCTCCTATACTCAAATCCTTTTGCTATGAAAGCTAACATGCCATTTGCTTTCTTCACTGCCTGCTGCACCTGCATGCCTAATTTCAATGACTGGTGTACCATGATACCCAGGTCTCGTTGCATCTCCCCTTTTCCTAATCGGCCACCATTTAGATAATAGTCTGCTTTCCTGTTTTTGCCACCAAAGTGGATAACCTCACATTTATCCACATTATACTGCATCTGCCAAACATTTGCCCACTCACCCAGCCTATCCAAGTCACCTTGCAGTCTCCTAGCATCCTCCTCACAGCTAACACTGCCCCCCAGCTTAGTGTCATCCGCAAACTTGGAGATGTTGCCTTCAATTCCCTCATCCAGATCATTAATATATATTGTAAATAGCTGGGGTCCCAGTCCTTGCGGTACCCCACTAGTCACTGCCTGCCATTGTGAAAAGGACCCGTTTACTCCTACTCTTTGCTTCCTGTTTGCCAGCCAGTTCTCTATCCACATCAATACTGAACCCCCAATACCATGTGCTTTAAGTTTGTATACTAATCTCTTATGTGGGACCTTGTCGAAAGCCTTCTGAAAGTCCAGATACAACACATCCACTGGTTCTCCCCTATCCACTCTACTAGTTACATCCTCGAAAAATTCTATAAGATTCGTCAGACATGATTTACCTTTCGTAAATCCATGCTGACTTTGTCCAATGATTTCACCACTTTCTAAATGTGCTGCTATCCCATCTTTAATAACTGACTCTAGCAGTTTCCCCACTACCGATGTTAGACTAACTGGTCTGTAATTCCCCGTTTTCTCTCTTCCCTCCCTTCTTAAAAAGTGGGGTTACGTTAGCTACCCGCCAATCCTCAGGAACTACTCCAGAATCTAAAGAGTTTTGAAAAATTATCACTAATGCATCCACTATTTTTCGAGCTACTTCCTTAAGTACTCTGGGATGCAGCCTATCTGGCCCTGGGGATTTATCGGCCTTTAATCCATTCAATTTACCCAACGCGTCTTCCCGACTAACCTGGATTTCACTCAGTTCCTCCATCTCCTTTGACCCGCGGTCCCCTGCTATTTCCGGCAGATTATTTATGTCTTCCTTAGTGAAGATGGAACCAAAGTAGTTATTCAATTGGTCCGCCATATCCTTGTTCTCCATGATTAATTCACCTGTTTCTGACTGCAAAGGACCTACATTAGGGGCGTTAATGAGCCAATTAAAAGGGGTAAGGTTCTTGCCCAATTAAAATCGATTAATACTGATATAATATTTTTACAGGAAACGCACCTCAAAGATCAAGCTCATAACAGGCTGAAGGCTAACTGGATTGGTCAAATATATCACTCTACCTTTCTCTCCAAAACCAGAGGTACTGCAATTATAATTTGTAAAACCACCATAGCAGATAAAGAGGGTAGGTACGCCATAGTATCTGGGGAGATATATTCTACCCCACTTACTATGGTGAATATCTACGCTCCCAACTTTGATAATCCACAATTATTTAATAAAATATTTAATATAATCTCAGAATCCACCCAGCAAAACCTGGTAATTGGAGGAGATTTCAACTGTGTTTTGCATCAATATTTGGATACATCCTCACAACAAAAGAGATATAACACAAAATCAAAATCCAGCAAACTCCTAAACACATATATAAAAAATACAAATATAACAGATGTATGGAGGATTGCAAATCCATCCGGAAGAGAATACTTCTTTTATTCATCCGTACATAAAACTTATACACGTATTGACTATTTTCTGGTGGACACAAAATTAATACCATTTACAACTAATCCCAAATATCATAAAAGTATTATTTCTGATCATTCCCCGCTAACCTTCTCCCTAAAACTAGAAGGAATGTACAATAAAAAATTGTTCTGGAAGTTTAATCCCCAAATACTAACTAATCCAGTTTGCTGTCAATATCTAAAGCAACAGATGAAATGTTTTTTTGAGACAAATGATACTCCAGGTATTTCGGCTTCATTATTATGGGAATCTTTTAAGGCCTTTATTAGAGGTTCTATCATTTCATATCAAGCATATCAAAACAAAAAGACCAGGATGGAACAACTGCAAATAGAAGAACAGATCAGACAGCTGGATTCAGAAAATGCGACATCCGTCTATGGACAAAAATAATAAGATAGCAGTATTAAAATTCAAGCTAAATCGAATTCTCACTGTAAGAGTTATCAGGCTATTTCAAATTACTAAACAGGAAAACTTTGAATTTGGCGACAAACCGCATGAACTTCTAGCACGTCAGTTGAGAAAAGTGGAAAAGGATCATAGTATTCAAAAAATCAAGTCAGAAAATGGTGAACTGTTCACACTTCCAAAAGATATTAACGAAAGATTTGTTCAATTTTATCAAAATTTATAAACATTCAAAACATCAACAGGAACGATAAAAATCACAAACTTCCTTGATAACTGTAATCTTCCGTCACTTAACGTGGTGGAACGTGAAGAGTTACGAGCACAGATTACAATTAAAGAAATCGAAGCAACTATTAATTCATTGAAGAATGGCAAAACCCCAGGCCCAGATGGGTTTAGTAATGAATTTTATTAAAACATTTATGACGTAATCTCCCCGCGTTTACATAACCTTTATATACACGCATTTAAAGAACAGACGCTACCACAAACCTTAGCCGAATCAACTATTACACTGATACCCAAAAAAGATAAAGATCTGGAAGAGCCGGGATCATACAGAGTAATTGCCCTGTTAAATACAGATCAGAAAATATTAGCTAAAACCCTGGCAAGAAAACTAAGTAAATACGTTAATAAATTAATACATTCTGATCAAACTGGGTTTATACCCAAGAGACACTTGTTTAACAATTTGAGACACCTGTTTAACATAATGTACTCATATAGAATGATAAAGGAAGACTTACCAATTATTTCATTAGATGCAGAAAAAGCATTTGACCAAGTAGAATGGAAATATCTTTTTACAGTATTGCAAAAATTCCAGTTAGGAGAAAATTTTATTTCATGGATAAAGTTGCTATATGACAAGCCGACTGCCAGAATACTGACTAATCAAATACTCTCACCTAAATTTCAGCTATCCAGGGGCAATATACAAGGGTGTGCATTATCACCCCTGCTATTTGCACTTGCGATTGAACCTTTAGCAGAAAGTATAAGAGTACATCCAAATATTCACAGCTATAATACTAAATATTCTAATAATAAAATATCATCATATGCAGATGATGTATTACTTTATATCACCAATTCGTAAGTTAACATTCCAAACATACTAAATCTTATAGAGGAATTCGGCTCCTTTTCAGGATATAGAATAAACTGGAACAAAAGTGAAATTATGTCAGTAAAGCGTCAAGATCCGACACCTTCTAAAATTCTCTTTTAGAATGGCTACGGAAAAATTTAAATATCTTGGAGTTCACGTAACTAGAAAATACACTTCTCTATTTCAAGCAAACTTTCCTCTATTAATTACCAAACTAAATGCCCTTATTCAATTTTGGAAAATGCTTCCGATGTCTCTCATAGGCAGAATAAATGCCATAAAGATGATCTTCCTTCCCCAAATCCTGTACTTATTCCAATCAACACCGATATATCCCCCTAAAATAAAAAAAACAACTTGATTCTCTGATCACAAACTTTATTTGGGGTTATAAAACATACAGAATCCATAAACGACATCTGTGTAAACCCAAAGAAATTGTCGGATTGGCTCTCCCCAATTTTCTGTACTATTACTGGGCAACAAATATTAAAAACGTAATATATTGGATCGACAACACATGCCAACAAGTAAAATGGTTAATAATGGAGAGAGAAGATTGTTCGCCTTTTAATATAGGCGCGATTCTTCTCTCTCCAATAAATTTGAAGAAATCACTATATGAGAAAAATCCGATTATCCATAGTACCCTACGAATCTGGAAACAAGTGAAGTCAACCCTTAAATTGAGAAATTTATCTCTTCTATCACCAATTGCCAATAACCCTTCGTTCAAGCCGTCTATCTTAGACAAGACGTTCATACACTGGGAAAGATTAGGAATTAAAAAACTGGGAGATCTTTATGAGATGGGAACTCTTCTCTAATTTCAAGAATTACAGTCGAAATATCATGTGAGAGGTAGCCAATACTTTAGATACCTTCAAATACGAGACTATCTGAAATCATATATCCAAGCCTATCAATATATGTTTCCAGACACGCTAGGCGAATGTATGAATAGAAACTCGGATTCAAACAAGTTAATATCATACCTTTATAATACCCTTTTAAATATACAAACCCCATCATCAGAAGTAATTAGAAGAGCTTGGGAAGATGAACTTGGCCTAACAATTTTAAAAGACAGATTTTGGGAAAGCCTTCTATACATACACAACTGTTCTCTTAAAGTTAGGCATTCGCTAATACAATTTAAAATACTGCACAGACTCTATTATTCAAAGTCTAAACTGAATAAGATCTTCCCAAATGTTTCTCCTATTTGTGATAAATGTCTCCTTCAGGAAGCCACTATAACCCATTCCTTTGCCTCTTGTATAAAGTTACATAATTTCTGGAGAGGAATTTTTGAATTTTTTATAACACTTAAAATAAAATTGGATCCCGACACTGAACTGATCACTCTCGGTACGTCTGTCAGAAGCCTGTTCTGAGCTATCACTATTTCAAAGACGTTGCCTTAATTATGGCCTGATAACGGCAAAAAAACTAATACTTAAATTTTGGAAATGCGCATCAGTCCCTACTGTTAAGATGTGGACTACAAACATGTCCGATACACTACATCTTGAAAATATTAGACTTGTCTTGGCAGAAAAACCAGATCATTTTTCCAAGACATGGACACCCTTCATTGACTTATTACAAGGATTGTATGGCGCAACACAATTTAGGATTTAAATCCAACTATGGGTTGGGTGAGGTGGGTGGGGAGGGACGAGAGGCAGGTATATCACCACTTTTCTCTCTCTTCTTTTATTTTGTTCTTTTTTCTTTCTTTCTTTTACCCACTCTTTGGCTACACTACTTTGGTAGTCCAGGGGTCCTATCTTTGCACATCTCATTTTTTCTCTTTCTTGTTCTTTCTCCTTTCTTTTCTTCTAACTCAATGTTAAAAAGTTAAAATTGAAGCTGTACAATAACTGTATAATTTTATATGCCGTTTGTTCTACTCTTGTACATTTGCTTCTAATAAATAAAAATATTAAAAAAAAAAAAAAATTTAAAATAATTTCATACTCGCTTTTCTTATTGGAAGCCTGTGAAATATCACAGGGAATATCCTCCAATATCCCAAAGACATTCTGGTTGTTCGGCTAATTGTAAATTACCCCTCATGTAGGTGGGTGGCAGGAGAATTAGGAAGCATTAAGAGTTTGTGTAAATGACAGAATAGGGCTACTGGCTCTGCCCTTAATCACATTTCCAGAATAGATATTATACTGCTCTCCCTGTCCTGTCTACTGGAATTGTTTGCTTTAACCTTTATATTTGTTTTAATTTTCTCATTTGATACACAATTACTATGGGTTAATTACTTACCCCCCCACCTATAAATTCCTATCTGTAACACTCTCCACCTCCTGTATGAATGCCAGTTAAATATTTTCTCTATATGGTCACTCTGAGACATACTCATTTATTTGTCATTAGTGCAGAATCAGGTTCAAATCCCTCCCTCTTACTTTTACTTACGAGATACCATGCCTCTATACTCTCAGTCCTGATGCAGTCTTAACCAGAAATATTAACCATCCTACAGCAGCTGACAACACCAACAGATGTAGAAAGCTTCATCATGCCATATTTGTCATACATTCCACACACATTTCACTCATGTTCACTCCAACTGATGCAGAGCATGATGGTGTTACCAAAGGAGTTCACACAATTCTGAGGCAATCAACTGCTCCAATCATTTTCAATGATCTTGGGCAATGAGGGCTGCCTCCTGATTCCAGTTCATGAGGACTAATTCCAATTAAATTTTCAGCAACTGATGCAGAGCACACAAAATGAGAGCCACAGAATAACCCAAGGTACCTGAGTAGATGATTTACAATGGATCTGCACCTTAATGCACTCCAGATTCCTCACTTTGACATAACTTATGGAGACCTCTACAATCTCATGGATATCATGACAGGAGGAGGAAGACAATGTAAAGGAGGAGGTGGGTCAGGCACGAGGTAGCACAAAGGCACTCTCCATGGGCACACGACAGGAACCAGGTTAATCAACTTCGATTTCAAGAAAGAAGCAGAGCTATTGGTAACACAGCTGAATCATCTTGATAAACTCATTAAAAGGTAAATAAATAAGTTGAATTTTGCGACAGTTAAATGGAGTGATGGTGATAATTTCTGAGAGTTTCATTGTCATCGCTACTGCAAAATGTTGACCATTTTGCTGAAAAATATGCGGAGACATTTCAATATTTCTTCATAATCACTTGATTCAGTAACATCGACTGAACCCAAAGATGAAGAATAAGCTAATTTAACTTTTCTCAATTATTTACAAAGTAAAAAACAACTATAAAATAAGTGAAATATTTAATTATATATTGGAAATTAATAAAAGCCTAACAATCTTGGTAATATATAAATTTTAATTGTCACATCATCGCCTTAAAAGCCATGGATTGTAGTCTCAGAGTCAGTGTCTCACCAGACTTGCCAAACCTGAATCACTGTCAAAAGAGATAACATGAGGATGGTGAAAGTACAATTATTGGCACCAAAATCAATCTTGAAGTCAGTTCTAATCAAAGAGCACTGGCATGAAAAATTAACTCTGTTTCCACAGTTCGGTCTACTCCCTTCCTCCACCCCCTGAGCCTTTTGGAGCATTTCCTGGTTTAATTTAAAATTAGATAAGATAAAATTATAAAATCTTGGGGAGTTTGCACAAGGATTCTGAAAGAACTAAACGTCCAGGAAGCAAACATTTCTAGGACCATGGGAGTGTGCATGCCACCAAATATCCCTTGAGCTACTGCTACTTGCTTTCCTTTTGAGTTTGGTAATGCCACTACAGAGGCATCCTTCACTGGGATGAATCCTTCACTGGGAAGCCTCAGGATCCATCCACTGTTCTTTCGGAAGAACAATCCAATGAGATTTTTAGGATCATATTGACCAGGATTACAGAAGACCTTAAAATTTCCTACTTACAAATTGGTGTATGGAACGAGTTGGCAGAGAAGGTAGTTGAGACGGGGACTATCGCAATGTTTGAGAAACAATTGGACAGGTACATGGATAGGACAGGTTTAGTGGGATAGGGGCCCAACATAGGCAGGTGGGACTGGTGTAGATCGGACATGTAGGTTGGTGTGGGCAAGTTGGGCTGTAGAGCCTGTTTCTACGTGATATGGTTGTATGACATTTGAAATAATAGGCTTTCTTTCTCATACCAGCTGTTTGCTCTATTCTTGAGCTCCTTTAGAACCTATATATTTTTTAAGAGGTTTTGACCACAACTCATATTAGTGAATTTGTTTTGATTTTTGGGGCGCTGACCATTAGACAACAAAATGTAGGAACATAAAATAAACAGCAATAGATGATTTAGCTTCTTGTGCCTTCCCTGTCCTTCAGTAAGACCACAGTTTATATTTTATTTCAAGGACCTTTCCCGCACTGACCTTGATTTTATCAATATCTAAAGTTCTAATAATCTCTGTTTTAAATAATTCAACAACTGATTCTCCACAGCCCTCCTGAGTAGAGAATTCCAAAGATTCACCGTCTTATGGGTGAAGATTTTCCTCTGCATCTTTATTCTGAAAGACCAACCCTTTACTGTGAGTCAGTGACCCTAGTGAACGTGTAGATTTATTGTGAGAGGGCAAAGATTTAAAAGATAATTAAGAGGCAATCTGCTTGAGAAGAGCAAGGTGGGTGTTTGGAACATGCTGCCAGAGGAGGTGGTAGAGGTATGTCTAATTATGAAGTTTAACAGATATTTGGACAAGTAAACTGATAGAAAAGTCTAGGGAGATATTGGCCAAATGTAGGCAAATGTGACCAGCTCAGTTAGGCATCTTGGTTGGCAAGGATGAGCTGGGCAGAAGAGCCTTTTTCCAGACTGTAAAACTCTATAGTTCTATGATTCAATGACCCCTGGTTTTAGATAAGTCAGCAAGGGGAAACATCAACTCCACATGTCAAGAAATAATTCTGTACTTTTCAATAGGTTACATCTCTCTCGCTTCTGAACACAAGGGAATTGATTGGAAATAGTCCAATCGCTACCTAGGAAATAGTCCAATCGCTACCTAGGTGTCCATAATAAGCAAACCCAACCCTGCTCACCCAAAACAGTAATCTCCTTTAACATGGAAATTTGTGCTCCAAACCATAAATAGGGCCCAGTTCTCTTTAAAAGTTGGAACTGTCCAGAATCTACATAACGCCATCTCAAATCTGGACAGTTTTGAACCAATCTGCTTTATCTCTCCAAAGAGAACATTTCTAAAATCAGTCTGATGAACATTCACTGCACTCCCTCTTATCGCGTAACTTTGGACATTGGGAACCACCCATTCACCTGGTATTAGGCCTAGTGCTCTTGATGTAAAATAAGTAAGACATAACGTTGCAAAGAGAGGAGGTTTGCAATTGAGGATCTTGCATTGCTCAAGGCATTTGGACCTACTTTATTTTTGTGGGTTGCAGAATAGCATTTCTACTTAAAAAGATAGGTCAACACTCCAGTAAACCTTTCTGGTCCAGCTTTTAGACAGCATTGCAGACTCTGAACAGTCCCAGGTTTTAAGACAACTGGGATACTATTTATGGCTTATATCATATATTTCCATGTTAAAGGAGATTACTGTATGTAGCAGTTTGGGATGGTCGGGGGGAGGGGGGAAGAAGGGGGGGGGGGGGGCTAATTGTAGACCGAGGATATGGATTGGGATCATTTCTGCATTGAAATGTGTAAGTTCCGATGTAATCTTTTCTTATTTTGCTAAACCCTGGAGAATATAGTCCTAGTTTACTCAATTTCTCCTCAAACAGCGAACCTGACATTCTTGGCACTGTTCAGGAAATCTTTGCCACACTCCCTCCCTGGCACTCCAGTGAATAATTCTGAAATGTTCTCTGTGAAGGTGGATGCCAAGTATTTATTTCATTCATTTGTCATTTTCTCACTTCACATTATAAATTGCATTGTTTCTTTCTGTAAAGGCCCCTTGTTTTTTTTTAATCCTTTATGCATGTCCCCTTGCTTTCCCCGGAAATGAGGGGACTATGTATAAACACTGCTGTCATTTCTACATGGTGAAACCAAAATGTATAAAAATGGCCTTTGATAAAATTTGACAATGTGCACTACATGTGATTTTTTTCTATTACAAATCTCAAATAGTGGAGTACAGAGGTAAATAAATAAATGCTGGATCTTTGTCCCAAACATTATGGAGGGCACTGTAGGTGTAAATATAACAAACAATTTGTTCTGGACTAACCACATTGAAACTACAGACAAAAAAAACACGAAACCCTCTTTCCTCAGAACTCTCTGAAGACTAAGGATGTTCGGCATGTCTCCAATGATTCTTATCAACTTCTACAGATGCACCATAAAATATTGGGATGCATCACAGCTTAGTTTGGTAACACCGCTTCCCAAGATTACAAAACAAATGCAGAGGGTTGTAGGCGTTACTCAATGATGTCTATAACTTATATTGTACTTTCAATAAAATTAACAAACAATGTATACATTCACTATTGTTGGTCAGGAAAAAACAACTGTTGGCAAGTTTAATGCCCAACTGTATTCCGTTGCTTATCGGGTTGTCCATTTCAAGATCCACTGGGTGATCAAAAGGTAAAGCATCCCTTTCCCCCAGCTCTCCAATCCAATTATCGACCAACAATGAGCACGTGCTCTGATAGATTGACCCGGTTACCTGGTCCATGATGTGATAGATCACATGCGCTGCTCCTCTTGCACTGGCAAATACTTCAATGTGCGGTGATGTTTGACCAATGGAAAATGCAAAGAATACCTGAAAAAATTGAAGACATAGAAATAAACTATGTTACTCTGACCAAAAAAGCAAGAATTGTTATTTGCTTATTTTCCAACTAAAATTCATCATAATATATTACCCCGTCAAATGACCATCCAAAATTACTTTATTTCCCAAAAGTTGTAAACCTCAAGGCCAGCCTGAAATTAGACCTGACATCTCACCCAATGATAGAAACAAGGAACTGCAGATGCTGGTTTATATAAAAGGACACAAAGTGCTGGCGTAACTCAGTGCGTCAGGCAGCAACTCTGGAGGACATGATTAGGTGACATTTTGGGTCGGGAGCTTTCTTCAGAGTCAACTAAATATTCTGGAGAAATTCTAAACTTGCATGGACACTAAGGAAAACTAAACCAAGGCCAGCTGTTTCACAGAACCAAATTCCCAATGTAAGCCACTGGCTATTTAATACTTTGTTAACAGAGTGGCATGTCGTAAGTATCAAATTCCAAACATTATCTTACTGTAATTCAGACCAGCACACACAGTACAACCCATTACCAATGCCTCATTAAATAATATTGATAATCAATTTATTTGCACTGAGAGCACCATTACTGTAATTGGTATAACTAATTGAAAGCTTAAAAGTGCCCAAAGTAAATTTTGGAAGAGCTTTCTGTAGTAAGTATAGATAGTAGGACATTTAGTGTGGTGATCGAATCTCTGACTCATGGTCCTCACAATTTTCTTTCCATTAATTATAAAGAATGAGAAATTTGTATCCATTTTACATGAAGGTTAGATCACGTGGAATCCAGGAAGAGCTAGCTAATTGGATTGATGGTAGGAAGAAGAGGGTGATGGTGGAAGGTTGTTTCTCGGAATGAAGGTCTGTGTCTCGTTTTCATGCTGGGTCCATTGACATCAATAATTAAAAGTCATCTAGATATATGGATAGGAAAGTTTTGGACCAAGACCAAATGGAACAAGTTTGGTGAAGCAACTTTAGTCAGCCTAGATGAGTTGGGTCGAAGGGACTGTTTCTATGCTCTACAGTTCTACGACACTGACTCACCATGGACGATCGGTATAGATGTTGATCTTAAGGCTTAATTCATGTTTAAATACTGTAGCACAGTGAGGAGGCATAAACAACAGCAGCTGTTATCCCTTGGTTCACTTTCCCTTAATTTGGTCACACGCTGTTCACACTGTCCAGGTTTTAGTAGAATGAAAGGCACATTTCTTGCAAGGCTTGACAGCGTAGATATAACCATATAACCATATAACAATTACAGCACGGAAACAGGCCATCTCGACCCCTCTAGTCCGTGCCGAACACATAATCTCCCCTAGTCCCATATACCTGCGCTCAGACCATAACCCTCCATTCCTTTCCCATCCATATAACTATCCAATTTATTTTTAAATGATAAAAACGAACCTGCCTCCACCACCTTCACTGGAAGCTCATTCCACACAGCTACCACTCTCTGAGTAAAGAAGTTCCCCCTCATGTTACCCCTAAACTTCAGTCCCTTAATTCTCAAGTCATGTCCCCTTGTTTGAATCTTCCCTACTCTCAGTGGGAAAAGCTTTTCTACGTCAACTCTGTCTATCCCTCTCATCATTTAAAAAACCTCTATCAAGTCCCCCCTTAACCTTCTGCGCTCCAAAGAATAAAGCCCTAACTTGTTCAACCTTTCTCTGTAACTTAGTTGCTGAAACCCAGGCAACATTCTAGTAATTCTAGATGCAGGCGTGTTGTTTGCCTTGGCAGAGATTCAAGAACCATGAGTCAAGTTCACAAGCTAAGCAATCAAACATTCAGGAAAGCAATGGGAATAATTTCTTTGCTCGGAACACAATGAATCTTTGGAATTCTATATCCACAATATTAAGTATATTCAAGATCGAGACCAATATTTTATTTTAAGGGAATCAAGAGATATGGGGTTGGTGCAGGAAAATGGCACTGAGATAAAAGACTAGCCTTGATCCAACTAAATGGTGGAGCAATCAATACCATTTAGATATGAGAGGCCTTCAATTTCTGATGCACTTCTTGTGTGATGCAATAAGGCCAGACATTGTATTATCTCATGACATTTAAAAGGGACTGGAATAGAAACAAATGTCAGGAAAAAAATCCCTACAACATCTAGGGACATTAACATGTTTGTATGCTCAATGCAAAAGGTCACTTACTGTAAGCACTGTTCCAATTGTATAGTCCTCATCCAAAACAAGGGTACTTCCATACCAGAAGGCCAAAGCATAATCCATAGATTATTAAGAAGGTGAAACCTATTGCTACATTGCTGCTGATGACCTTTTTAATTCCAAGCTTTTGGCCTCCAATTAAAGGTTTTTTTAGGTACCTAACCAAAATGGTGAACATATTGGATAATACTCACTGTAGTATTTTGCTTCATGTTAACAATGTTATAAAGAGATAGAAAAAAACAGATATCCTTAAAAACAATTAATCACATGCACTGATATTCCAGCACACACGTGCCATTACATTAGGAATGTAATACAATATTTCAAGATCCAATTTTACAGGAATTATTCATTGATTTAATTGACATTAAATAATACTAGAAATTAATTTGATTGAGTTTGATGAGAATCATGAGGTCAATTGGCTCAGTGCTTATATATCAGCTTATTTACATGTGCTCCCTGTATTTATTAGTTAGAAAACGCTGAAGGCATTCACAGGAAAGTGGGATGAATGATAAAGGAATGCACTTGCAGTGACTAGGACATCTTGGAACTATAAACATGTTGTGTGGTGATCATGACTACAAGATGTGCATGGTATTTTCTGGCCTTCAACAGTCAATATTGAGTATAGAAGTTCCAGTTATATAATGTAAAGAGCTCAAACTCACACAGGTTGAAACACAAGCATCTTTATTGTTCAAGTCATTAACTACACAGCAGGTCATCAGATGGTGCGGCCGACATTGACAAGGTAGGAGCGTGGCTATTTCGCGGGGCCATGGACGAACCCCAGTTTGGTATGTCCTTTGTTCGTCTGCAAACAAACCACTTGGCCTTGGATTAGTGGCTTAAGTGGTTTGCTGGTCTTGTCGTAGGCACGTTTCTGCGCGTCTCGATTGGATTGTATGCGCGTCTGAATTACAGCGGGGCACAAAACATTAGGCTTTAAGTGATCCTGTGTCACGGGCAAAGGAGGTCTTGTTTGCCGGGACATAAGTCGTTGGGCTGGAGAGCCTAGAGCATTGTCTCTGGCAATGTTCCTCAGGTTCAACAGGTCTAGGTAGACATCAGATTTTGCCAGGAAGGAGCGTTCCATAAGTTGTTTAGCGCTGCGAACAGCACGTTCGACAAGTCCATTGGACTGTGGGTACTCTGGGCTGCTGGTGACATGTTTAAAGTTCCAGCGCTTGGCAAAGTCTTTGAACTTTTGGCTGGAGAATTGTGTCCCGTTGTCAGTCTGAAGGCGGCTGGAATGCCATGTACGGAGAAATGCTGACGGAGTTTCTGGATCAATGTAGAAAATCAATTTCGAACCAACTCGAGTACGTGTCCACTAACATGAGATAGTGTTTCCCGTGCCAGTCAAAGATATCGGCGGCCACAGACGACCATGGTAGGGAGGGAGCAGGTTGGGACAGCAGCGGTTGTTTTTGCTGGTGTGGCGCTTGCCTGTTGCAGACCGCGCATGACTCCGTTTTTTCCAGAATGTACTTGGTCGTTCCGGGCCAGTAAATCATTTCTTTAGCTCGTTGTAAGGTGGCCTCAACACCTGGGTGGCCACCGTGGATCTCCTCGTAGTACTCCTTACGTAGAGAGGGGGGGATGACCGTTTTGTGACCCTTTACGATCACTCCATCCTGTAACACAAGTTCATCGCGTACCTGAAAGTAGGGTCTTAGTTCAGCGGGAGTGTTGGATTGTTTGTTTGGCCAGCCGCCTTTAATGATTGAAGTTAGCAACTGGGAGCTCTTATCCATGGCAGTGTCTTCGGCGAGGTGGCGCATGCGGTCAGTTGGAACAAAGAAAACCTTCAGAACGGAAAATTACTCTTGTTCGAAAGGATGTTGTTCGCTGGTGGCGCGTGGTGCCCGGGATAGATTGTCTGCGATTTGCATGTCTTTACCTTTTTTGTAGACAATGCGGAAGTCGAACCATTGAAGCTGCATCATCATGCATTGAAGTCTTGCTGGGGCAGCGTGGATCGGCTTGCTCAGGATTGTGACCAACGGTTGGTAATCAGTTTCTACCGTGAAAGTTTTGCCGAAAATGAAGTCTTTGAATTTTGAGCAGGCAAAAACCATGGCAAGCAGTTCTTATTCTATCTGGGCATAACGCTGTTCGGTATCCGTTAATGTTCTTGAAATGTAGGATACTGGCAAAACATCGCCTTTGAAAGAGGTCTGCAAACATGCAGCACCTAGTCCATACTGGGATGCGTCGCAGGTGATTGTAACCGGCAGGTTGAGATTAAAGTAGGACAGAGTGAGTGCAGGACCAGGTGTTGTCCTTGTGGGTTAGTTGACACAGGGGGGCTGACAATTCGTTGTGATTGGGGATAAACTTTCCCAGGTAGTTGACCATGCCTAGAAATCATTGTAGGCTGGTGACATCAGTTGGTACCGGCAGCTCGTTGATTGCTGCTGTCTTCAGCGGATCTGGTTTTAGCTCGTTGCTAGTGCACACCTGACCTACGGAAGTGACTTTGTGAATCCTCAACTTGCACTTCAGTGGGTTCAGCTTTAAATTAATGTCTCTGGCACAGTCCAGTACTTTACGTAGGTTTGCATCGTGCTCGGTGGCATCGCGGCCATAAACTAGAATGTCGTCAACTATGATGACACAGGGGAATTCTGCAAACAGTTGTTCCATTGCACGCTGGAAAACTTTGCTGGTAGAGTTGATGCCAAAGGGCATTCTTAAGAAACGGTGACGTCCGAACGGGGTGGCGAATGTTGTTAATGCCGATGAAGCACAGTCTAACGGGATTTGCCAGAATGAGTGTTTGGCATCCAAGACTGAGAAAACCGTTGCATTACCGATTTGTGCTGCAACGTCTTCGATGGGGTAGTATTGCCGTTTGATTGCTGTATTCAAATCTTTACGATTGATGCAGATGCGTAACTCCTTCTTGTCTTTCTTTGTGGTGACAACCATGGTGGAAACCCAATCAGACAGCTCGCTGACTTCGGCGAGGACTCCAATGGAGACCATACGTTTCAGTTCATCGTGTATTTGCTCACGTGTTCCATGCGGAATGTGGTGGGGGGCACGTACGATTGGGGTGACTGTCTGGTCAACAATGATCTTGTATATTGTAGGTAGTTTGCCGAGTTGGTTGTCAAACAAATCTTTGTAGTTGGATAGCATCTGTCTGGTAGGTCCCTCTGTCAAACAGAGTTTGTGAACTGCATGCCCGAAATAGACCAAACCCAGGTCATGGCACGCATCGATGCCTAGCAGGGTTTCAGAACTTGGCTGAATGATGTAAAATAGCAAGTCCTTGGTCTGTTCATTGATGGTACATTTGAAATCAGCTTTCCCCTCCGTAAGCATGTAAAGTGGAGGAGTCTTTTCTCATGACCTCAGTGGTTCTTATCTTGTTGAACACTTTGAGTGACGTAATGTTCACGCGGGCGCCGGTATCGACTTTGGCGATCAGCGGTTTGTTATTGATTATTATCGTCACAGCAGGATCAGTGACCTTGCCTAGGGTGCGCAGGTTTAGGGAAAGTATGGTAGGCTCAGTGTCTGAGCTATCAGAGTCGTTCCCGTGGGGAGATTCGTCTTGTTCATGGGAATCTGAATCTGACGAGTCTTGTTGAATCAGGTGCAGCTTCAGCCTTGGAGCTGTACTCCCACTAGATCGACAACAATTTGCAGAGTGGTTGAGTTTTTTGCAATTATAATATACTTTCCCATGGGCCACGCAAAATTGGCGCTCCTGGGGTGGAAATAGTTACAGTTTGTGCACCTCGTGTTAGGCATGTTCTGAACTTTGCTGGACGCATTGAGAAATCCTTGCGGAGAGTAACTAGCCAAATTCACATTTAACTGTTGATTAGCATTCGCGCTATCAAAATCAGCCAGTGGTGCCACAGTCTCAGCCATCCGACAAGCATGAATAGCCTGCATGAAGTCAGTTCTGCATTCCGTAGCAGTTGAGCTCGCAGCTTTCGGTCGCTCATTCCTCCCACAATTTTATCTCGAACTAGCTCATTTGTTAGCTCACCAAATCTGCATTGACAGCTGATGTGTCTCAGGTCACCGATGAATCGTTCCACAGGCTCATCAGCCTGTTGCACTAGGGCAAAAAATCTTGTTCTCTCAAGGATTCTGTTAGACGGCAGGTCACATAGTTCTCTAAACTTTCTCAGCAATACCATGGAGTTGTCTATAGATTCAGCTGGCACCAATACCTGTCCATTCCCATCCAGTTGAGCAAGTGCAAATTTGAACGAGTCAGCGCGGATCATAGCCTCTGGACCCGCTAAATTCAACAGTAGTGAAGCCTTCAAAATCGTCGGGATCGTTTCAGTGAATTATTGTAATCCTTCTCGAACATTAGCCATCACTCGGCGATATCAAAATCAAACACAAGCGAGCTAGGCTTTCGACAAGAGTTAGCCATATCCCCAAATCACAAAAAAAAACGCAAATAAAAACTGGTAAACTAAATAAATCGCGGTAAACAGACGCGAGGTAGACCCGATAATCTGACACCATGTAAAGATGTCAAACTCACACAGGTTGAAACACAAGCATCTTTATTGTTCAGGTCATCAACTACACAGCAGGTCATCACACGTTGACACTGCTACTCTGACTGGTAGACAGTGCGCAGGATCTTACACTATGAATGTTATAATTAGGCGGGGTTATAATTACTAAGCATTCTAATTGGCTAACATGCTAAAGCCAATCTACATATATGATGTTGGTGAGGCCACAGTTGGAGTATTGTGTTCAGTTTTGGGCATTAAGGAATGCCCAATTATGGGAAGGATGTTGTCAAGCTAGAAAATATGCAAAGAAGTTTTGACAATTGCTCGTTTCTAAGCTTCCCCCCAGTCTAGTTTCAGAGAAAACACTGAATCAAGCACGTGAATCAACTAAATTTTATTTTACCAAAAGCGCGTTACAGGTCACACACTGTACCTATCCCACCGCGTGTTCGATCCTTGCGTCTATCTGTTCAAGCCTTCTAGGCCTCGCGCAGACAGAGGCACTCCAGAAGGGTATGCGGTCCCGAGAGCTCTTCCAGAAGATCGACCCTGAGCCTCGTGATCACGGCCTTTGATATGCCCCACGAACTCAAGGGCCGAACCACACGGGGGATGCCTCTTAATCACACAATTACAAATATCGATTAACCCCATACATAACAGACATTTTCCTAACCCAATGATACAACAGTTCAATACATTGTATTCAAAAACGGACTTCGAGATGAAGTCAACTTGCAAACATTTACCCTGATTTACAGAAATCTCAGACAAAGCTCAACTCCCCATCCAACCAACACTTAGCAGAGTCAGACTCTGCAACATTATTTACAATTATTTACAAGGTGTATGTCTGGTTTGCAGCCATCCAATCCATTCTATGCATTTAGTTCCAGATTGACAGGGACTGCAAGGCTTCCCATTCTTTGCTTGCAAATTGTATCTAAGTTCCAGACTCCCTGGCACCTCTCGCAGCCTGTCCCAGCTCTGCAGAGAGCAATCCCAATTTGACCAAATCTCCCAGCAAACCCTGAAACTCAACCCCATTTTGAAATCCTGGCTGGTCCAATTTTGCCAGGATCAACAGATTTACGTCGATGTTGCCTGGACTCGAGGGCCTGAGCTATAGAGAGAGGTTGAATAGGCTGGAACTCTATTCCTTGGAGTGCAGGAGGATGAGGGGTGATCTTATAGAGGTGTATAAAATCATGAGAGGAATAGATCAGTTTAACACACAGAGTCTCTTGCTCAGACAAGGTGTAATCGAGAACCAGAGAACTTCGGTTTAAGATGAGGGAGGGAAAGATTTAACAAGAACCTGAGGGGTAACTTTTTTTACACAAAGGGTGGTGAGTGTATGGAAGGAGCTGCCGCAGGGTGTATTTTAGCCAGGTACTGTCACAACGTTTAAGAAACATTTAGAGAGGTACATGGATAGGAAAGGTTTAGAGGGATATGGGCTAAACGCAGGCAGGTCGGACTAGTGTAGATGGGACATGTTGGTCGGAGGGGGCAAGTTGGGCTGAAGGGCCAGTTTCCACTCTGTATGGCTCTATGACAGTGATGGGTGTTATAGGTGAATCGGAATCATGGTTTTGGATGGGAAGCCTTGCCAACTGAGTTTTCCTTGCATACTATACATGAGTAACTGAGTGATATGTCTTTCCTTTTTGATGTGTTCCTTGCCCAGGTATCAGTTTGATTGAGAGATTAGTTCCATTTGGATTGGGAGATTTCAGGCTATGCCACAAGATAATGCAGCACCATAAACTCAATCAGACCATCTGTAAACAGTATGTGGTGATAACAATCCCACATAAAAATGGTTTGCATTTCCATTAATGCAATACATTCATAGACTCATAGCGTGATACAGTGTGGAAACAGGCCCTTCAGCCCAACTTGCCCACACTGGCCAACATGTCCCAGCCACATTAGTCCCACCTGCCTGTGTTTGGCCCATATCCCTCTCAAGCTGTCCTATCCATGTGGATGTCTAACTGTTTCTTAAACGTTGGGATAGTCCCTCCCTCAACTACTTCCTCTGGCAGCTTGTTCCATACACCCACCACCCTTTGTGTGAAAAAAGTTACCCCTCAGGCAAAGAAACATGGTCTTCAGCCCCAATAAATCCAATCTTTAATTCACAACTTTATTTCCAACAGACCGCCAATATCAGCACTGGAGAAAGTGAATATAAATTCTAACCTATCAACTTCTTTCTTTTGTCCTCCAAAAGCTACCACAGTTCTGATGGCTGATAATGCCTCCTCTGCCACAGCTCCAGCCTTTGCATAGGCACTTTGCTCTTGTTTTGTGAACGAGGTCAGTATCTGAATCAGTACAAAAAAAAGCAGAACAACATTTCAGATTCATATTTATTGATACAATTATTTCCTTAGTTGTCCAAATAGAAGAAGACAAGAAATATAATTGGATAGTCTGAAGCTCATCCCAGCTGGAACCGCTGTCCTCTTGATAACAACACCGAAGAATCAGGGGGAAAGGGAAACGCTCTCACTTCAAAGAAAAACAGCAAATGCTGTGAAAAATAATCAGTTTGTCAGCCACCATCTGTGGAAAACTAAACAGACTATGTTTCAAATGTTGACCGTTTCTCTTTCCAGATTCCTCTAATGAATGAACAGTTGCCTTTCAACTTCATCCATTAAGCAGGTCTCTAAGTTGTGTAAAACCATAACTGACTTTGGGATGGGAGGATTTGATTTGTCAATATTAATACAAAATAAAATACAACAACTGACAACATTTGGCTCGAATCAGGTTTATAAGAGGATCAACTTTATTGTAACATTAATGATCCTAAAGACCTTTGACACAGTAAATGTGGAGAGGATGTACTGATTGTGCTGATTACCCAGGCTGACACATTGATAATTTGCTGCCTACAATTAAGGTTAAATTAAAAACACATTGTGACCCTTTGCAAAACCTATGCACCCATGAATTTAGGAATGTTTTGTGTTTTTTTGCTTATTTAATTATTTTAATATTTTAAAACATTAAGTTGTGAAGTTCAGTATCAGCATTCAAGTTAAATGTGATTATTCTTGCAATCAAAAATTTCAAAAGAATTTGCCAAATGTGGCTTTATTGATAGTGCAATTTCTTTCTTAACCTGATTCAAAGTCCAGTCGTGCCAAAGGCAAAGATAAATGAAACCATATAAACTGATTAGACAATATCTTGTAAGACTAAGAGGAGTGAGTTTTGGCACAAGATCTGATCTTTATAGTTCTAATCTTTCACATGGAGTTTACAGATATTACAGGAGGTATAGATCATGAGATCATTGACCTCGTGTCCACAATCCTCTGTATAATATACATGTGTGGACACGTAATAAGAAGGAACTGCAGATGCTGATTTATACCAAAGATAGACACAAAGTGTGCTGGAGTTACTTATCGGGCCAGGCAGCATGTTTATAAAAGATAGGAGCAGAATTAGGCCATTTGGCCCATCAAGTCTACTCCACTATACAATCATGACTGATCTATCTCTCCATCCTCATCCCATTCTCCTACCTTCTCCCCATAACCCCTGACACCTGTATTAATCAAGAATTTATATATCTCTGCCTTAAAAATACCCATTTATTTGACCTCCACAGCCTTCTGTGGCAATGAATTCCACAGATTCACCACCCTCTGACTAAAGAAATTCCTCCTCATCTCCTTCCTAATGGAACATCTTTTAACTCTGAGGCTCTAGCCTCTGGTCCTCGACTCTCCCATTAGTGGAAACATCTCATAGAAACATAGAAAATAGGTGCATGAGTAGGCCATTCAGCCCTTCGAGCCAGCACCGCCATTCAATCTGATCATCCACAATCAGTATCCCGTTCCTGTTTTTCCCCATATCCCTTGATTCAATTAGCCCTAAGAGCTAAATCTAACTCTCACTTGAAAACATCCATTGAATTGACACTGCTTTCTGTGACAGATAATTCCACAGATTCACAACTCTCTGGATAAAAAAAGATTTTCCTCACCTCAGTCCTAAATGGCCTACACCTTATTCTTAAACTATGACCCCTGGTTCTAAGCTCTCCGAACATAGGGAACATTTTTCCCTGGAGAAAATGGATAGGTGAAGCTTCGGACACAAAAATAATCACATTGAATTTGACTGATATTGTTTGATGAGTTTATATGGTTTCTTTTATCTTTGTCTTTGGCACGACTGGACTTTGAACCAAGTTAAGAAGGAAATTGTTCTATCAATAAAACCCCATTTGGAAAAGATTCAAATTCTTTTGAAATTTTTGATTGCAAGAATAATCACATTTAACTTGAATGCTGATACTGAACATCACAACTTAAGATTAAAAATATTAAAATAATGAAATAAGCAAAAAAACACAAAACAGTCCTAAATTAATGGGTGGACAGGTTTGCAAAGGGTCATAATGTGTTCTTAAAGCAACTCTCATTATAGGCAGTAAATCATCAATGTGCTGCCCTATGTTGTGAATGATTTCATTGTCGAGACCCTTTTTCAGATTCAGAAGTCAACATTTTCAAAGTCTGAAGAAGGGTCCCTACCCAAGATGTCACCTATCCATTTTCTCCAGAGATGCTACATGGCCCACTGATTTACTTCAGCACTTTGTGTCGATGCTGGTGTACACAATAGGATACAACGTGCTGGAGTAACTCAGCGTGCAGTCGCATGCTGGTGGGACCTGCCCTTTAGGTTGCGCTTGCCGCATGCAGGTCACATGCACGTGGGACCGACCCTTTAGGTCGCGCTTGCCGCATGCAGGTCGCATGCTCGTGGGACAGGCCCTTAAGATAATAATTCAAACCATTAAGGATTTTTCAATGGGACACAAAGTGCTGGAGTAACAGGCAGCATCTCTGGGGAACATGGATAGGTGATGTTTCGGGTCGGGACCCTTCTTCAGTTGGTCTGAAGAAGGGTCCATCCCAAAATACCATCTATACATGTTCTCCAGAGATGCTGCCTGTTACTCCAGCACTTTGTGTCCCATTGAAAAATCCTTAATGGTTTGAATTATTAACTTAAGGGCCTGTCCCACGAACATGCGACCTGCATGCGGCAAGCGCGACCTAAAGGGCCGGTCCCACC
This sequence comes from Amblyraja radiata, assembly GCF_010909765.2. Classification (NCBI taxonomy): domain Eukaryota; kingdom Metazoa; phylum Chordata; class Chondrichthyes; order Rajiformes; family Rajidae; genus Amblyraja; species Amblyraja radiata. Next base: position 106,789,926 of record NC_045957.1, read on the forward strand.
AGCATGCGCCTGCATGCGGCAAGCGCGACCAAACCAGAAACGGGGGCCGCGCGGAGGTCGAGTGAGTGACATGAAGTTCGAGCGAAGTCCGCGGGAAGTTCAAGCGTGACGTACGACGTCGAGGCGGCTGCGGGCCGGCAGGCCGTTGCCGCGCGGAATTTTTGAACATGGTCAGTTTTTCGGAGCCCCGCGCGATGTCGGGACCAGCTCCGCACAACTCCATATGGCTCCGGCGATCGAAGTGGGACCGGCCCCGCGAGGTCGTATGGATCAAGTGACCACGTTAGGTTGCGCTTGGTGCATGGAGTCGCTTAGGTCGCGCTTGCCACATGGAGTCGCATACTCGTGGGACAGACCCTTTACGTACTTAATAACAAGTTTCCACATGTCAGCTGCCTGATACAAATAAATGGTGAATATCAGGTACAGCACAAGATTCCTTTGCTGTGTTGTTATCTTTTTGAAACCAGTTTAGCGATCAAGCCTCTGGTTTGGTTGGTGACTGGACAAATCTGATATTGACTCCTCAGAGATTTTTCGGGAATGTTCAGAAAATTGGAGAAGAAAAACCGATAAATACAATATTGTGAAAAAATACAATATTATATATAATGAAAATTAATTTCTCAACAAATTCTAAATATACAAGATTGTGTTTGAATTAAAGCAATGAGTCAAGTATACTGACCTTAGCACAGATTGCGGTACAGATTCCCAGAATGGGGCTCATAGCCAGAATCACCAATGCCAACTTCCATCCTTTTATAAAGCCAACCACAAACACAGCTACAAAGGAGGACAGTGACTGTATGAGAATGCCTATTTTATCACCAATACCATCATTTATTTTTGAAATATCACTGAAAAACAACCAGAACACAATCAAAGAATGTCATCTGGTAAACAGCAGTATGCAATGACTCGTTATTTACTCTTCAAATCTTCAACGTTTTCATTCCTCTTTCATCACTGGAGTTTGTTGCCTTCAAGCCCATCACAGTGGATCTATCAACCAGGTAGATGCTTGACATATTCCCTGGTTTCAATAAATTGCTATGTATTTTTGTGAGCTTCATTCAGAAAGTATTCATATAGCATAGAAACATTTACTGTTGGATGTTCATTAAATATCTGGCAACATCAAGATCCTCTTGATTGCATGAAATTTTGGAGATAATACGAATTAGCAGTTGTGGAATGGTGAAAGGACAGTGTTCCATCCCATGCAGTCAATCCCTCCTTTTTCCTGTTACACTCGTAGAGCTAAAAACAATGTCCCTATGTAAAATGTCGTAGAGCAGCGCCAGGGCGTGGAACTTGGCCTGGTTCTCGTACTCATCCCGGCCCTTGCTGTAGACTGCAGCCGTCAGTTTGGCTGCCACAGTCTCCAGTCCAATGCCTGACTTCATCTCCGGGCTCGTCCTTTGTTCCATCGGCGGCGTCTTTTTCGGCGGTACAAGGGGTATGAACAACCGGGGAGGGAGGGCGTGTGAATAACCCGGGAGGGGGAGGGGGAGTGTGAATTACCCGGGGGAGGGGTGTGAATATCCCGGGGTGGGGGGGGAGGGGGAGGGGGAGGGGGGATGACGTCAGGTGAAACACATGGAAGATTCTGTGTGTGTGTGACGCCTCCGAGCCGAGCCATTGTGACGTTATCAGTGTAAGCTGGTTGTTTTATATTTAAAGTCTTTTGATTTTTTTTAAACTTTAATCAGTAATAAGATGAGAAATAAAGCATAAAATGAGCCTGTTTCCATGCTGTACCACTAAACTAACCTAAACTAAACTGTAAACAGTAGTCCAAATGTAGCCTTACCAACATCTTGTACAGTCATAACATGATGACCCAATTACTGTCTTCAGTACCCTGGCTGATGAAGGCAAGTGTGGCAAATACCGTCTTCATCATCCTGCTATCTTTGTCACCATTTTCATAGAACAATGTCTCTGCACACCTAGTTCCCTCGCTTCTGCTATGCTCCCAAGGGCCCTAAAGACTGGTTTGTCTTACCAAAATGCAACACTTTGCATTTCTTGAAAATAAACCCCAGGAGTTTAGTTTTGTTCAGCTCATTTGACAATATCTCATTGTAATCTTAGAGGACCTTCTTCGCAGCCAATTTACCATGAATTTTTGCATCATCTACCATTTTACTAACCATGCCACCTCAATTCACATCAAAATGTTAATATAAATAATGAACAACAGTGGACTCAGCACCAATTTCTGTGGTACACCACTTGTTACCTCAGTCTGAAAACAACCAATTCGTCCCTTCCCACCCGAACACCCCCTCTCCGGGCACTTTCCCTTGCAACCGCAAGAAAGAATACACTTTTATACTATGTTTTACCTCCCCCCTTGACTCCATTCAAGGACCCAAGCAGTCTTTCCAGGTGCGGCAGAGGTTTACCTGCATCTCCTCCAACCTCATCTAATGCATCCGCTGCTCTAGAAGTCAGCTGCTCTACATCGGTGAGACCAAGCGTAGGCTTGGCGATCGCTTCGCCGAACACCTTCGCTCGGTTCGCAATAACCAACATGATCCCCTGGTGGCTCAGCACTTCAACTCCCCCTCCCGTTCCAAATCCGACCTTTCTGTTCTCGGCCTCCTCCATGGCCAGTGTGAGGACCACCGTAAATTGGAGGAGCAGCACCTCATATTTCGCTTGGGCAGTTTGCACCCCAGCGGTATGAACATTGACTTCTCTAATTTCAGGTAGTCCTTTCTTTCTCCTACTCTTCTCAGCTCTCCCCCAGCCCACTGGCTCCACCTCTTCCTTTCTTCTTCAACCCCCCCTCCCCCCCCCCCCCCCCCATCCCCCACCCCCACCCTCACATCAGCCTGAAGAAGGGTTTCGGTCCGAAACGTCGCCTATTTCGTTTGCTCCAAAGATGCTGCCCAACCCGCTGAGTTTCTCCAGCATTTTTGTCTACCTTCCACTATCACCCTCTGTTTCCTACCCTTCAAGCCAATTCTGTATCCAATTGGCTAGCTCACCCTGTCTAACTATCCAGATCCACGGCCATGCAGTAACTTTCCCACCACTGAAAGTAGGTTGACTGTTCTGTCTTATCCTTGCAGCCTTTCTTAAGTAGAGGCACCACATCAGCCCCCTCCAATCTACCTGTGTGTCTCCACGCCCACCAGATTGACTCATAAATGCCTTCTTAGTTTATTTTAGATATTCAGCACGGAAACAGGCTCTTCGGCCCACCAGGTCCGTGCTGATCAGTGATCCCCGCACACTAGCACTATCCTACATATATTAGGGACAATTTACAATTATACCAACCCAATTAACCTACAAACCTGTATGTCTTTGGAATGTGGAAGGAAACTGGAGATCCCAGAGAAAACCCACGCAGGTCACGGGGAGATGTGCAAACTCCGTACAGACCTATTCAAAAGCTTTACTAAAAAACATATATACAACATGCACTGCTCTACCTTCATCATTCCCTTTTATCACCTCCAAAAACTCAATCAAGTTCATAAGACACGACCTACCGTGTACAAAGCCGTGCTGGCTATTCCTAATTAGCCCATTTACTTACAAATGGGAGTAAATCCTACAGAATCATAGAGTGATACAGTGTGAAACAGGCCCTTCGGCCCAACTCGCCCACACAGGCCAACAATGTCCCAGCTACACTAGTCCCACTTGCCTGTGCTTGGTACATATCCCTCCAAACCTGTCCTATCCATGTACAATACCTGTTTAATTGTACAGTACACTACCTCCTTGGGAAGCTTGTCCCATACACCCACCACACTTTGTGTGAAAAAGTTACCCTTCAGATTAAATCTTTTCTCCTTCACCTTGAACCTATGGTCCTCGATTCCCTTACTCTGGGCAATAGACTCTGTGCATCTACCTGATCTATTCCTCTCATGGTTTTGTATACCTCTATAAGATCTCCCCTCATCTTCCTGCGCTCCATGGAATAGAGGCCCAGCCTACTCAACCTCTCCCTATACCTCACACCCTCTTCACCTGGCAACATCCTCGTAAATCTTTTCTGAACCTTTTCAAGCTTGACAATATCTTTCCTATAACATGGTGCCCAGAACTGAACACAATATTCTAATTGCGGTCTCACCAACATCTTAAAGAACTGTAACATGACCTCCCAACATCTATACTCAATACTCTGACTGATGAAGGTCAATGTGCCAAAAGCCTTTTTGACCACCTTATCGTCCTGCGACTCAACCTTCAAGGAACCATGCACCTGTACTCCTAGATCCCTCTGCTCTACAACACAGAGGCCTACCATTTACTGTGTAGGTCCTGCCCTTGGTCGACGTCCCAAAATGCAACACCTCACACTTTTCTGTATTAAATTCCATCAACCATTGCTCCGCCCACCTGGCCAATCAATCCAGATCCTGCTGCAATCTTTCACAACCATCTTCACCATCTGTAAAACCACTAACTTTTGTATCATCAGCAAACTTGGTAATCTTGCCCTGCATGTTCTCAGCCAAATCATTTATGTAAATGACAAACAGTAACGGGCCCAGCACTGAACCCTGAGGCACATTACTAGTCACAGGCCTCCAGTCTGAGGAGCAACCTTCCAGCATCACCCTCTGCTTCCTTCCATGGAGCAAATTTGCTATTCATTCAGCTATCTCTCCTTGGATCCCATGCGATCTAACCTTCCCCGATACTGAGCAACCTTCCCCGATACAGGGGATCGCCGTCCAGTCCTCCATGACCTCGCCTGTGGCTGGGGAAGAAACAAATATCCTCGTCAAAGCCCCCACAACTTCCTCTCATGCTCCCTTCAATAACTTGATAGATCCCATTAGGCCGTGGTCTTCAAGAGCCTCAGCACCACCTCCATTTCCGTCTCAAACTCTCCTGGCATATTTGTATTCTCCACGCTTAAATCATTGCCTTCCAAGTCCTTCTCCTCAGTGAATACAGATGCAAAGTACCAACATCCACCAACTCCAAGCATAGATTCTCTCCTTTATCCTTGACCGGTTCGACCTTCTCCCTGGTCACCCTCTTTTTAAGAAATGTTTAAAAAGACTTAGGATTTTCCTTAATCCAACTCACTAGTGACACATCAGTTCAGTTTAGTTTAATGTCACATGTACCGAGCTACAGTGAAAAGCTTTGATGCCCCCTTTTGGCCCTTCTAATCGCCCACCGTGTTCTTTCTTATTCATTTTATATTTCTCATAAGTTCCATCTGATGTCACCTTCTTAAACCTGACATTCCATTTTTTTTCCTGACTAGGTTTACAGCCTCTTTGGTCATCCACAGTTCCTGTACCTTGCCGTCCTTATCCCTCCTCCTTACTGGAACATGCTGATCATGCACTTTGATCAGCTGGCCTATAAATGACTCCCACATGTCATTTTTAGTCTTACCCAATAATAACGGCTCCCAATCTACCCTTCGTTGCTCCTGCCTAATGACATTGTAATTTGCCTTGCCCCAATTACCTTCCCCAACTTCCACCTGTCCCCATTCAAAACAAGCTTAAAACTTATGGAGTTGTGGACATGGCTGTTTCCCAATACAAGGTCCAGTATGCTCCCTCCTCGAATTAGACTATCCACATACTGCTTAAGGAAACCCTCTTGGATACACCTAACACATTCTGCCCTGCCTAATCCTCTTGTCCTGAGTAAGTCCAAGTCAATATTGGAGAAATTAAAGTCACCCACTACAACAACCCTGTGGTTCTTGCATTCTTCCGTAATCTGTCTACATATCTGGTCCTCTATCTCCCTCTGGTTATTGGGACAAATATACAAAACCCATTAGAGTATTTTTTTAGCTCAATAGACGTACCCTCCAATATGTCCTCTCTGAGTGACACCATAACATTCTCCCGGATTAGAAACATAGAAACATAGAAATTAGGTGCAGGAGTAGGCCAATCGGCCCTTCGAGCCTGCACCGCCATTCAATATGATCATGGCTGATTAGTAAAGCAACTCCTCCACCTCTTTAACCCCTCTCTATCTCATCTGAAAAATCGAAACCCAGGCCTGTTGAGCTGCCAGTGTGTCCAGGGACCATCCCAGCTGACTGCTTTCTGAAAGATTACCTTCGTGAAAAAGGTTTAACCTCTGCCATGGACATGTATGGATCAGTGCCAACAGGAATTAGCATATTATTTCTAACAACAAAGCTTATCTTTGCCCTATTCCATAATTTCTGTTGTGCTTCCCGAGCCCTTAATGTTACAGGGAAGTAGACATATAGATGAGAAACAAGCCATTCGATTCAACTTGTCTTTGCCAACCAAGTTGCCCATCTACACCAGACTTATTTAATCACATCCCACTCAAACTTTCCAATCCAAATGTCTTATAAATGTTGCCAAAGTACCTATCTCAACCATTTTTCCTGACAGCTCGTTCCGTACACCAACCACTCTCCGCGTGGAGTAATCATCTGAAAGCTGACATTGCCTGGAATGGTGCAGGGGAGTGTCTGCAACTTTACCATGGGCTACTTGACAACCTGAAATTACAAAGATGAAGCTTATTGTAGATGTTGCTGGAGTGCTCTGATGCAAGACACAAATATCTGCTTGACTATTAAAACTAAAGTATCTGGAAAAGCAGAGCCCGAGCAATTTTCAGACATTTCCTCTTACAGAGTTAGATAGTTTAATGTTCTGATTTTCTACAGTAAAAAAAATGTTTACAAAGTTATATATCTCTCAGAGGGTAATCGGATGATTCCATCTCCTGCACTGATACATAACAATTGGTCCATATTTTATTTACTTGGAAGAATTATTGATTTCATTTGAGTTCAACATATTTGACCCATCAGAGCGGAAGGTTGAACTAAAATAAAAATCAGAATCATCAGCTAATTTGTGTTCAGTGTATTTGAAGTAAGAACACATGGTGGTGTCATTTTTAAACAATCCACAAGAGGGTGTTGAGGCAGCACGTTTAATAGACGGTTCCTTGTGACTTAATAATTGATGACATAACATTTCATCGGGTTCTCATTTCATGATCAGAATTAACACTGCACGCAGAAAAATCATAACGGAGGGTAGCCATTATTTAATTCAACAATGGGTGAGCGGTCTGTGCCACTTCTGCTAAGTCATTGGAGGGAATTACCTGTGTGATCCAGATGGCTGCTGGAGAAAGTTCTACCTTGCAATCATTCCACAGCTTCTCAGTCTGGACAACTGGAGGGTGAACCGTTCTAACCAAACAGACACCACTGGTCACTGTAGATGTGGGGAGCGTGACAGGACGGGGACTGATGGAAGATTATGAAGCCAGCAGAAGAGTTGCAAAGGTTCCGTATAAAATAAGAGGGAGTGGTCATTCACCCAGCACCTGTCCTGGTCCATGTTAACTAAGGCTGATCTTTCTCATGCCTGGATCTTGAGGACCACCACAGGTCTGAGGACTGCCCCGCATTTACAGGAGGCTCAGAGTTCTAGATCGGCATCAATGCGTCATTTTGTATTTACTTTTTGCAGTAATATTTGTTTTCTGGACAACACGTGTTAATTACTTTTAATTGATCGATGCTTTATTATCACATATAACAAGTCACTTTCTTTGTTTTGCATACCATACACAAGGTATGCAAAGTGTCATAGCGTAGACAGACAATAGACAATAGGTGCAGGAGTAGGCCATCAGCCCTTTGAGCCAGTACCACCATTCAATGTGATCATGGCTGATCATCCCCAATCTGTACCCCGTTCCTGCCTTCTCCCCCACATCCACTGACTCCCTATCTAGCTCTCTCTTGAAAGTATCCAGAGAACCGGCCTCCACCGTCCTCTGAGGCAGAGAATTCCACAGACTCACCACTCTCTGTGAGGAAAAAGTGTTTCCTCGTCTCCGTTCTAAATGGCTTACTCCTTATTCTTAAACTGTGGCCCCTGGTTCTGGACTCCCCCAACATCGGGAACATGTTTCCTGCCTCTAGCGTGTCCAAATCCTTAATAATCTTATATGTTTCAATAAGATACCCTCTCATCCTTCTAAATTCCAGAGTATACAAGCCCAGCCGCTCCATTCTCTCAGCATATGACAGTCCCGCCATCCCGGGAATTAACCTTGTAAACCTATGCTGCACTCCCTCAATAGCAAGAATGTCCTTCCTCAAATTAGGGGACCAAAACTGCACACAATACTCCAGGTGTGGTCTCACTAGAGCCCTATACAACTGCTGACAAATGGCGCTGACAAAGTTACAAAGTATTCATTATAGTCCCCAATGGTCTCTCTTTGCTCTCAACGCTCCCCCCACGTTGGGTCCCTCTTTGTTCTCGGCAGCGTTTTAAAGAACTCTGGTCCTTGACCACCCGTTGCTGGGTTTTCTCTTGTACGGCTCCGTGGCACTCGCTGGGAGCTTCCAACGGCCCATCTCCTTCCTCGACAGGCCTGCTCGCTCTCCAATGGCCCTCCTCAAGGGTCCCTCCTCGCTCTCAAAGTGCGAGTCCCATCGACATTGGTGGCAAGTGAGCTGAGGCCTGCTGAGGTTCTATAAGGCGCTGGTCAGGCCGCATTTGGAGTATTGAGAATACATTTGGGCTCCATATCTGAGGAAGGATGTGCTGGCTCTGGAGAGTCAGCTAGTCCCGGGGCTCGCAGGTGACCTGGGCGCTACAGCCAGTCCCGGGGCAGGCGACCTGGGAACTGCAGTTATTCCTGGGCCTCGCAGGCGACCTGGGCACTACAGCCAGTCCCGGGGCTTGCAGGCGACCTGGGCACTGCAGCCAGTCGCAGGGACTCGAAGGATCTGGGAACTGCAGCCAGTCCCAGAGCACACAGGCTATCTGGAAACCTCTGGACTAAACCAAATCCTTGATCCTGTACCGCCAGCCTTTTTTCAAAATTTAGCAACTCAAAATGGGCGTGCGTCTTCAACGCAGGTGCGTCTTCATTGCCAGGAAATACGGTAATCATGTCTCTTCTGATTCCCATAACATTGGATTCTTTATTTATTTATTTATTATTTATTTATTAGAAACAAATGTACAAAAATAGAACCAACGGCATATAAAATTATACAGTTATTGTACATCTTCAATTTTAACTTTTTAGCTTTAGTTGGAAGAAAGAAAGGAGAAAAAGCAAGAAAGAGAAAAAGTGAGATGTGCAAAGATAGAACCCCTAGACTACCAAAGTAGTGTAGCCAAAGAGTGAATAAATGAAAGAAAGAAGAGAGGAATAGAAAAAAAATAAAAGGACAAAAAGAAAAAGAGAGAAAAAAGTGGTGATATACCTGCCTCACATCCCTCCCCACCCACCTCCCCCAACCCGTAATTAGATTTAAATCCAAAGTTGTGTTGTGCCATGCTATACTTGTAATAAATCAATGAATGGTGTCCATGTCTTCAAAAAATGATCTGGTTTTTCTGCCAAGACAAGTCTAATATTTTCAAGATGTAGCGTCTCAGACATGTTTATAATCCACATCTTAAGAGTAAGGACTGATATATATTTCAAAAAATTTAAGTATTCGTTTTTTCGCCATTATCAGGCCATAATTAAGGAAATGTCTTTGAAATTGTGATAGCTCATAGCAGGCTTCTGAAGTACCTAGAGTGATCAGTTCCGTGTCGCGATCCAATTTTATTTTCAGTGTTATTGAAAAAGTTTCGAAAATTCCTCTCCAGAAATTATGTAACTTTATACAAGAGACAAAGGAATGGGTTATAGTTGCTTCCTGAAGAAGACATTTATCACAAATAGGAGATACATTTGGAAAGATCTTATTCAGTTTCAGCCTTTGAATAATAGTCTGTGCAGTATTTTAAATTAAATTAACAAATGCCTAACGTTGATCGAACAGTTATGCATATATAGAAGGTTTTCCTCCCATCTGTCTTTTAAAATTTTTAGGCCAAGCTCATCTTCCCAAGCTCTTCTAATTACTTCTGATGATGGGGTTTCTATATTTAAAAGGGTGTTATAAAGATATGATATTAACTTGTTTGACCCCGAGTTTCTATTCATACATTCGTCTAGTGTATCTGGCAACAAAGATTGATAGTCTTGGGTATATGATTTCAGATAGTCTCGTATTTGAAGGTATCTAAAATATTGACTACCTTTCAGATAATATTTCGACTGTAATTCTTGAAATGAGAGAAGAGTTCCCATCTCATAAAGATCTCCGAGTTTTTTAATTCCTAGTCTTTCCCAATGTGTGAACATTTTGTCTAAAAGAGATGGCTTGAACGAAGGGTTGTTGCCAATTGGTGAGAGAAGAGATAAATTCCTCAGTTTAAGGGTTGACTTCACTGGTCTCCAGATTCGTAAGGTATGATGGATAATCGGATTTTTCTCATATAGTGTTTTCTTCAAATTTATTCGAGAGAGAAGAATCGCGCCTATATTAAATGCTCTCTCTCCATTATTAACCATTTTACCTGTTGGCATGTGTTGTCCAACCAATAGATTACGTTTTTAATATTTGTTGCCCAATAATAGTATAAAAAATTGGGGAGAGCCAGTCCACCAATTTCTTTGGGTTTACATAGATGTCGTTTATGGATTCTATGTGTTTTATAATCCCAAGTAAAATTTGTCATCAGAGTCAAGTTTATTTTTTATTTTTAGGAAGATAAATCGGTATTGATTGAAATAAGTACAGGATTTGTGGGAGGAAGATCATCTTTATGGCATTTATTCTGCCTATGAGAGACATCGGAAGCGTTTTCCAAAATTGAGTAAGGGCTTTTAGTTTGTTAATTAATGGAGGAAAGTTTGCTTGAAATAGAGAAGTGTATTTTCTAGTTACATGAACTCCAAGATATTTAAATTTTTCCGTAGCAATTCTGAAAGGGAATTTTAGGAGGTGTGTTGGCTTTTGAGGTTTTATTGACATAATTTCACTTTTGTTCCAATTTATTCTATATCCTGAAAAGGAACCGGATTCCTCTATAAGATTTAATATATTTAGAATGCTAACTTGGAAATTGGTGATATAGAGTAATACATCATCTGCATATCATGATATTTTATTATTGGAGTATTTAGTATTATAGCCGTGAATATTCGGATGTGCTCTTATACTTTCCGCCAAAGGTTCAATCGCAAGGGCAAATAACAGGGGTGATAATGCACATCCCTGACTATTGCTCCTGGATAGCTGAAATTTAGGTGAGAGTACATGGTTAGTCAGTATTCTGGCAGTCAGCTTGTCATATAGCAATTCTATCCATGAAATAAAATTTTCTCCCAACTGGAATTTTTGCAATACTGTAAAAAGATATTTCCATTCTTCTTGGTCAAATGCTTTTTCTACGTCTAATGAAATAATTGATAAGTCTTCATTTATCGTTCTATGTGTGTACATTATATTAAACAGGCATCTCAAATTGTTAAACGAGTGTCTCTTGGGTATAAACCCAGTTTGATCAGAGTGTATTAATATATTAACGTATTTACTTAATCTTCTTGCTAGGGTTTTAGCTAATATTTTCTGATCTGTATTTAACAGGGCGATTGCTCTGTGTGATCCCGGATCTTCCAGATCTTTATATTTTTTGGGTAAAAGTGTGATAGTTAATTCGGCTAAGGTTTGTGGTAGCGTCTGTTCTTTAAATGTGTGCATATAATGGTTATGTAAACGCGGGGAGATCACTTCATAAATTTTTTAATAAAATTCATTACTAAACCCGTCTGGGCCAGGTGTTTTGCCATTCTTCAATGAATTGATAGTCTCTTCTATTTCTTTAATTGTAATCTGTGCTCCTAATTCATCTCGTTCCGCCGCATTGAGTGTCGGAAGATTACAGTTATCAAGAAAGTTTGTAATTTTTCTCATTTCTGTTGATGTTTTGGATGTATATACATTTTGATAGAATTGGGCAAATCTTTCGTTAATATCTTTTGGAAGTGTAAACAGTTCACCTTTATCTGATCTGATTTTTTGAATAGTATGATCCTTTTCCACATTTCTCAACTGACGTACTAGAAGTTTATGTGGTTTGTCGGCGAATTCAGCATTTTCCTGCTTAGTAATTTGAAATAGTGTGATAACTCTTGCAGAGAGAATTCGATTTAGCTTGAATCTTAATACTGCTATCTTATTATGTTTATCCATAGACGGATGTCGCATTTTCTGAGTCCAGCTGTCTGATCTGTTCTTCTAGTTGCAATTGTTCCATCCTATTCTTTTTGTTTTGATATGCTTGATATGAAATGATGGAACCTCTAATAAAAGCCTTAAAAGATTCCCATAATAACGAGGGCAAAATACCTGGAGTATCATTGGTCTCAAAAAAGTGTTCCATCTGTTGTTTTAAATATATACAGCAACCTGGGTTGGTTAGTATTTGGGGATTAAACCTCCAGAACGATTTTTTATTGTACATTCCTTCTAGTTTTAGGGAGAAGGTTAGCATGGAATGATCGGAAATAATACTATTATGGTATTTGGGATTAGTTGTAAAAGGTATTAATTTTGTGTCCACCAGAAAATAGTCAATACATGTGTAAGTTTTATGTACGGATAAATAAAATGAGTATTCTCTTCTGGATCGATTTGCAATCCTCCATACGTCTGTTATATTTGTATTTTTTATATATGTATTTAGAAGTTGGCTGGATTTTGATTTTGTGTTATATCTCTTTTGTTGTGAGGATTTATCCGTATTGATCTAAAACACAGTTGAAATCTCCCCTGATTACCAGGTTTTGCTGGGTGAAATCTGAAATTATATTAAAAATGTCGTTAAAAAATTGTGTGTTATCAAAGTTGGGAGCGTAGATGTTCACCATAGTCAGTGGGGTAGAATATATCTCCCCAGATACTATGGCGTACCTACCATCTTTATCTGCTATGGTGGTTTTATGTTTAAATGGTATACCCTTACGGATTATAATTGCAGTACCTCTGGTTTTGGAGAGAAAAGAGGAGTGATATAGTTGACCAATCCAGTTAGCCTTCAGCTTGATATGAGCTCGATCTTTGAGGTGCGTCTCCTGTAAAAAATATTATATCAGCATTAGTCGATTTTAATTGGGCAAGAACTTTACCCCTTTTAATTGGCTCATTAACGCCCCTAATATTCGAGCTACAAAAAGTAATTCCTGCAGTTTTCTTCAGAGGGCCGTCTTGCATTATAGCTTACATGGATTCCCTTGTTTCAGATGGGGCAACACAATAAATCAACCTTGTGGATGTTGGGTGGGTGATCCCAATTTCAAAACCCTGCTGGTATATCACAAGAAAGAGTGCCTTATGAAGAAAAAGCGAAAAAAGTGCTAAGTAACGTAATTAATACAAAAAAACAGCATTTAAAGATACTGTGCGTGCCCACCCCCTGGTGGGAAACTTCGAGTGAGCTTCCGTGGATGTTAATTATAATTAGCTCGTTGCACAGCTCGCTCCTGTGTGGGACCTTATTAAAGGCTTTTTGAACGTCCAGATACACTGCATCAATTGGCTTTCCTTCATCTATTTCACTTGTCACATCCTCAAAAGATTCCAGCAAGATTAGTCAAGTAGGATTGCTTCATAAATCCATACTGGCTTGGACCAATCCTTTTACTGCTATCAAAATGCGCCATTATTACTTCTTTAATAATTGACTCCAGCATCGTCCCCACCACCGAAGTCAGGCTGACTGGTCTATAATTCCCCGTTTTCTGTCTCGCTCTGTCTTGAAAAGTGGGGTAACATTAGCTACCCTCCAGTCCACAGGAACTGATCCTGAATCGATAGAACATTGGAAAATGATCACCAATGTGTCCACGATTTCTAGAGCCACCTCCTTGAGTACCTTGGGATGCAGTCCATCAGGCCTGGGGATTTATCAGCCATTAGTCCCACAGTCTACCCAATATATTTCTCACCTAATGCAAATTTATTTTAGTCACTCTGTCTCCCCAGATCCTCTGTCCTCTAGTACATCTTGGAGATTGTTTGTGTCTTCCTTAGTGAAAGTACCTGTTCAAGTCTTCTGCCATTTCATTGTTCCCGATAATAATTTCACCTGTTTCTGCCTTCATGGGACCCACATTTGTCTTTACTAATCGTTTTCTCTTAACATACCTTAAGAAGCTTTTACTATCCTTCTTTATATTCTTGGCCAGCTTACCCTTGTACTTCATCTTTTCACCCTGTATTGCCCTTTTTGTTACCTTCTGTTGTCCTTTGAAAGTTTCCCAATCCTCTGGCTTCCCACTACTCTTTGCTATGTTGTACACCTTTTCTTTTAGTTTTATTCCATCCCTAACTTCCCTTGTCAGCCACGGTTGCCTCTTACTCCCCTTAGAATCTTTCTTTCTCTTTGGAATGAAATGATCCTGCATCTTCTGATTTCTGCCCCGAAATTCCTACCATTGCTGTTCCACCGTCATTCCTGCTAGGACCCTTTTCCAGTCGACCTTGGCCAGCTCCTTTCTCAGCCTTCATAGTCCTGTTTGTTTAACTGCAACACTGACACTTCTGCTTATAATTGTAAGCGGTATCAATACACATAGTAATGTATTGATTGTTCACCTTGTCTGAAAGTCTTCCTTCCCAGACCCACCGTTCGTAGTATAGATGCCGTACAGCCCAAGTTCATTACTCTCTGACTGTTCTTCGAGGTTGTGAATCCCACGCATTTGGTTTTGTCGAGTCTTTTGTTTTGCCTCGTCCTGCGATGGTGCTCTACATGCTGATGCAATGTGGTCTTTCTTTTGACAGTTGTTGCATGTAGAGTCCTTGAACTGGCACTTATTTGTTTTGTATTGTCCATTGGCATCAATAGCACACATCTGCACATTTCCCAGAATTTTGCTGTGAAGGCCTTTTCCCTGTCATGTCATGCTTGTGTTTTGGAACTGTCTTTTGACTGTTGACTGTGCCAGCATGTGTTGGTCGAAACTCATGTGCACTTTGACATGCGATCTCCATGGCCAAAGCAGTTTTGCATGCCAAATCAAAGGTAAGGGCTGGTGTGTTCAGTAATTTTGATTGGATTCGTTCATCCAGCATCCTACACACAAATCTATCACGCAAAGGTCAATCCAGGAATGTCGCAAAATTGCAGAGCAGACAACTTCTTCAATGAGATTATGTACTCACGCACAGTCTCATCAGACTTCTGGTTTCGTGTGTGAAATTTGTAACTTTCTGCAATCTCTATGGGCTTGGGGTTGAAGTGAGCATCAAGTTTTGAAAGAACAGTCTCAAATGACACATTCCTTGCTTTATCTGGGGCTAGGATGTTGGTGAGAGTTTCATAAACTTCAGGAATAATTTCAGTTAATAGAATGGCTTTCTTTCGTTCCTGGATGGCCTTGTTTCGTTCCTGGATGGCCTTGTTTTGTTCTCTGGATGGCCATGTTTTGTGCTCTGACCTGCACTTGATCATCATCCTCTGTTTCTTCAGTTTCAATAATGTAATATGCAATAAAAAACATTTCCATTCGCTCACAGTACGAGGTAAAGATTTCACAGTTCTTGTCGAAAGTCCCCAGTCAGCCTATGTATCCCATGGACGCCATCTTGCCCTGGAGACATAACACAAAGATAGCCTGACAAACTCTAGACATTTTGTACAGCTGCTGTTTTAAACTACATCCCTTGCATAGAAGGATCTCCAGCCTATCATATCCAGTTTGCAAACAACTGCGACACAGCTTTGTATTTGCTGCTTGAAATGTGAAACAATGCAGCATATTGCAAAACAGTCCTGCACTGTATTTAAAGTTGAGTTCACAAAATATCTGATCCTTGTCGCCATTGTAAGATATTACAGCTTCAGCATGTAGATAGAAACAAACACGGTATACGCTTATTTTTGCAAATGTACACTGCGCATACTCACACATATTCACGAGACTGATAAGATACTGAATATATCACATGACACAAATCATACCATTCTAGTACTTAGTTCTTAAAGTTACAGTTACCATTATATACAGTACACCCGCCCGCAGACCAGTCCCTCCACCGACACTCCTCGACTCGATTGCCCGCAGGCCCAAGGCTCCAGTGCTGGACGGTGCCGCCTGCTTGACAACCACGAGGCCCAGAGCCGTGATGTCATTGCCACCACGAGGAGCAGCATCAAAACCAACCGCCTCTCCCACCTTCACCGCCTTCCCGGCCGATCCCGGACCCGGACCACCGAAGCTGCTGCTGTCGTTGACCTTCACTGCCTCCCCGGGGCCGCCGCCAACTCTTGCCACATCCCCAATCCGCCGCCGACCTTCGCCGCCTCCCCGGCCATCCGCTGACCCGGGGTATCGAAACTTTGTCCGCTGATCTAGACTTCAGCCCCCCACGTGCCTCCACATTCGACTCCGCCGACCCTTGCCATTCCACGGCGCCTCAGCCGTCACATGACCCGAGTCCCAGGCTAAGCACCAGGCCCACAGTCTCCACGATGCAGACTCCCAGACCACTTGGTCTGACTGTGCTGGGTCCTGCTACAGGGAACCTCAGTGGGGGCTCCACTGATTCTTCCCCATTTAACTAGATGGCCCTAGTTACTCCCCACTCATAAAATAGTCCTCATGCCCCCCACCTCAACATTTTCTGGGTCTGCCGCCTCTGCACCTTTTCCAATGGGAAGAAGTCCTCAACACCCATAGATGACCCCTTCTCCCGTCTCCACCGGTCCCCCTCCTCTTGGACTCCCCCGGACAGCCTTCTACCCTCTTTAGATCGATTTATTTCCAACTGCCAGCATGACATCAACCAGCATTTTGGCAGGCAGGTTTGCCACTGCTACACGGGTGGTTTAAAACTGAATAAGGGGGGTGGGGTGTCGAATGGGATAGTGGAGGATGGAGTTAAAGGGAAAGGGTTTCTTAAATGTGTGAGCGTAGAGACAGAGGGGTGTAAAATGAGGGTAGAAGCAATAGGTAGCAAGGTGAAAAGTAAAAGTGGCAGGCAGACAAAACCAGGGCAAAAATCAAAAAGGGCCACTTTTCAACATAATTGTATAAGGGGTAAGAGTGTTGTAAAAACAAGCCTGAAGGCTTTGTGTCTCAATGCAAGGAGCATTCGTAATAAAGTGGATGAGTTGAATGTGCAAATAGCTATTAATGACTATGATATAGTTGGGATCACGGAGATATGGCTCCAGGGTGACCAAGGCTGGGAGCTGAACATCCAGGGATATTCAATATTCAGGAGGGATAGAGAGAAAGGAAAAGGAGGTGGGGTAGTGTTGCTGATTAGAGAGGAGATTAATGCAATGGAAAGGAAGGACATTAGTTTGGAGGATGTGGAATCGGTATGGGTAGAGCTGCGAAACATTAAGGGGCAGAAAACGCTGGTGGGTGTTGTGTACAGGCCAGTTAACAGTAGTAGTGAAGTTGGAGATGGCATCAAACAGGAAATTAGAAATGCGTGCGACAAAGGCAAAACCGTTATAATGGGTGACTTCAATCTACATATAGATTGGGTGAAGCAAATTGGCAGGGGTGCTGAGGAAGAGGATTTCTTGGAATGTATGCGGGGCAGACAGGTGGAAGTAATGAAATCAGAGATGTAGAGGAACCAACGAGAGAGCAGGCTATTTTAGACTGGGTATTGAGTAATGAGGAAGGGTTAGTTAGCAGTCTTGTTGTACATGCCCCCTTGGGCAAGAGTGACCATAATGGTTGAGTTCTTCATTAGGATGGAGAGTGACATTGTTAATTCAGAAACAATGGTTCTGAACTTAAAGAAAGGTAACTTTGAGGGTATGAGACGTGAATTGGCCAAGATTGACTGGCAATTAATTCTAAAAGGGTTGACGGTGGATATGCAATGGAAGACATTTAAAGACTGCATGGATGAACTACAAAAATTGTTCATCCCAGTTTGGCAAAAGAATAAATCAGGGAAGGTAGTGCATCCGTGGATAACAAGGGAAATCAGGGATAGTATCAAAGCGAAGGATGATGCGTACAAATTAGCCAGAAAAAGCAGCATACCAGAGGACTGGGAGAAATTCAGAGACCAGCAGAGGAGGACAAAGGGCTTAATTAGGAAAGGAAAAATAGATTATGAAAGAAAACTGGCAGGGAACATAAAAACTGACTGCAAAGGTTTTTATAGATATGTGAAAAGAAAGAGATTAGTTAAAACAAATGTAGGTCCCTTGCAGTCAGAAACAGGTGAGTTGATCATGGGGAACAAGGATATGGCGGACCAATTGAATAACTACTTTGGTTCCGTCTTCACTAAGGAAGACGTAAATAATCTGCCGGAAATAGCAGGGGACCGCGGGTCAAAGGAGTTGGAGGAATTGAGTGAAATCCAGGTTAGCCGGGAAGTGGTGTTGGGTAAATTGAATGGATTAAAGGCCGATAAATCCCCAGGGCCAGATAGGCTGCATCCCAGAGTACTTAAGGAAGTAGCTCCAGAAATAGTGGATGCATTAGTAATAATCTTTCAAAACTCTTTAGATTCTGGAGTAGTTCCTGAGGATTGGCGGGTAGCAAACGTAACCCCACTTTTTAAGAAGGGAGGGAGAGAGAAAACGGGGAATTACAGACCAGTTAGTCTAACATCGGTAGTGGGGAAACTGCTAGAGTCAGTTATTAAAGATGGGATAGCAGCACATTTGGAAAGTGGTGAAATCATTGGACAAAGTCAGCATAGATTTACAAAAGGTAAATCATGTCTGACGAATCTTATAGAATATTTCGAGGATGTAACTAGTAGCGTGGATAGGGGAGAACCAGTGGATGTGGTGTATCTGGACTTCCAGAAGGCTTTCGACAAGGTCCCACATAAGAGATTAGTATACAAACTTAAAGCACACGGCATTGGGGGTTCAGTATTGATGTGGATAGAGAACTGACTGGCAAACAGGAAGCAAAGAGTAGGAGTAAACGGGTCCTTTTCACAATGGCAGGCAGTGACTAGTGGGGCACCGCAAGGCTCAGTGCTGGGACCCCAGCTATTTACAATATATATTAATGATCTGGATGAGGGAATTGAAGGCAATATCTCCAAGTTTGCAGATGACACTAAGCTGGGGGGCAGTGTTAGCTGTGAGGAGGATGCTAGGAGACTGCAAGGTGACTTGGATAGGCTGGGTGAGTGGGCAAATGTTTGGCAGATGCAGTATAATGTGGATAAATGTGAGGTTATCCATTTTGGTGGCAAAAATAGGAAAGCAGACTATTATCTAAATGGTGGCCGACTAGGAAAAGGGGAGATGCAGCAAGACCTGGGTGTCATGGTACACCAGTCATTGAAAGTGGGCATGCAGGTACAGCAGGCAGTGAAAAAAGCGAATGGTATGTTAGCTTTCATAGCAAAAGGATTTGAGTATAGGAGCAGGGAGGTTCTACTGCAGTTGTACAGGGTCTTGGTGAGACCACACCTGGAGTATTGCGTACAGTTTTGGTCTCCAAATCTGAGGAAGGACATTATTGCCATAGAGGGAGTGCAGAGAAGGTTCACCAGACTGATTCCTGGGATATCAGGACTGTCTTATGAAGAAAGACTGGATAGACTTGGTTTATACTCTCTAGAATTTAGGAGATTGAGAGGGGATCTTATAGAAACTTATAAAATTCTTAAGGGGTTGGACAGGCTAGATGCAGGAAGATTGCTCCCGATGTTGGGGAAGTCCAGGACAAGGGGTCACAGCTTAAGGATAAGGGGGAAATCCTTTAAAACCGAGATGAGAAGAAC